>NC_142255.1:18158260-18468695 GCF_052056855.1 Sturnus vulgaris
CAAAAAAAGATTTCTTCCCAATATCTCATCTAAACCCACCCTCTTTCAATTTAAAGCCATTCCCCCTTGTCCTGTCACTACACACCCTTGTTAAAAGTCCCTGTCCAAGTACTTGGATTTGTGTGCTCTAGAAGAAGTGTGTGGCAGTTCTAACATGCAGCTTTTATTTTACCAGGTAAAACCTTGCTGGCTCAGACTCTGGCTAAATGCCTAGATGTCCCTTTTGCTATCTGTGATTGTACCACCTTGACTCAAGCTGGCTATGTTGGGGAAGACATTGAATCTGTCATCGCAAAACTCCTGCAAGATGCCAACTACAACATAGAAAAAGCACAGCAAGGTAAACTTTTAATGTGTGTTTCAGAGACTGCTAATTTTGTTGAAGTGCTTTAAGCTTTTGAGACCACCAGTATTCCTGAAATTGGTGTTCCTGCTGCATGTACCCAAAGTTTAAATCAGATAGAATAAACCTGAAAAAGCTTGATGTGTATCTTGTAGTTTTGTTTTTGTCCATAATTGGACAATATTACACATGTTTTTGCAGGGAAGTGGAACAGACTGCTGCTCTCTCAAATCTTACTCTTCTCTGTAAATTCTTGCTTCTCTTTAAAAGCAGGATCTTCTTTAAACCCATTTTCTTTAACATGCAGGAATTGTTTTTCTGGATGAAGTAGATAAGATTGGCAGTGTTCCTGGTATCCATCAGTTACGGGACGTTGGGGGAGAAGGTGTTCAACAGGTAAATACTTCCATGGAGTGCTTTGACTTCCTGAGTGAACAGGACATAGGATCCTGTCATGTCAAACAGCGTGGGAATGTATGGAGTCATAGTTCTCCAGTTCCTTAATATTCACCTTCAGAAGACAACGTCTTTCCTCTTGACTTCATTAAAAACCATAATCTCAGAAGCAGTTTGAGGCATCCTCATAGTTCAAAAATGTCCTTGCAGCATTCAGATAACCAGTTTGTAATGTAGGCAAGGACAGGTAGCACTTCCTATTTAAAAAAAATTCTTAAAGCAGCTAATAATTAAATGCATAATGTGCATGAGAGCCACATTGAAAGAACATTTTTGTCCTTGAGTGGGATTGTCTCATAGGCAAAACTGACTTTTTTTGGACACTGTTACTATAAGTGCATAAGGGAGCAAAAAATTCAAGTATATTTGTGAAAGTGAACATTTTGTGGTGTGCTCTTTTACATGATGCTACACAATGGAATTTTTTTATTGCTTATTTCTTCTTTCCTTCTTAGGGCTTGTTAAAATTACTTGAAGGCACAATAGTAAACGTTCCAGAAAAGAATTCTCGGAAACTACGTGGAGAAACAGTGCAGGTTGACACAACAAACATCCTGTTTGTAGCCTCTGGTGCTTTTAATGGTCTTGACAGAATTATCAGCAGGAGGAAAAATGAAAAAGTGAGTGCATCAGGCTGTATCTGGGCTGAAAAATCATTATCTTGATTACTATTCTCAATATTGACTTTTACAGGTCTTGCTGTATTTGTAAACACACTACATTTCTTTATTTCAGCAAATGGTGGTAAAAGCCATTATCATCTTAAAATACCTGGTCCTGCAGTTCACTGTTTTGTAGATTAATGTCTGGGTTCTGGCTGCAGCATTCTGACAAAATGTGCTCTCTGTCTCTAACACTAAAGGAGTGACTGAAATTCAAGTTACTCTTCGTGTTAATTCATGTAACTTCCCATGTAAGCAAACTTGCCTGCATTTGCTTTGCTTATGAAGTGTCACTGGTACTTGCAAAACGACCAGAACATGTTGACAACCTTCTTTATTTTAAGAAAAAATTGCTCTTGTGTTGATGTATTAATCCCTCAGTGAGGAAATTCAATTTTATAAGAAAGTGGTTGTATGCAAGGGGTCTAAATAGTTTCTTGAGCTCGAATTAGTATGTAATGACATAATCAGTCACTGCAGATTTTTTAATACTCATGGAAAATGATTTATTTACATCAAGAAAACTCAGTTATTACACTTCTCTAAGCAGAACACGTTTGTTTTGCAGTACCTAGGATTTGGGACACCATCTAACATGGGGAAAGGCAGAAGGGCTGCAGCAGCAGCTGATCTTGCCAATATCAGTGGAGAGTCTGACCCACAGGAAGATATTGAGGAGAAGGATCGCTTGCTGCGCCACGTGGAAGCCAGGGATCTCATCGAGTTTGGCATGATTCCTGAATTTGTGGGACGTTTGCCTGTTGTGGTTCCTCTGCACAGCCTGGATGAGAAAACCCTCGTACGGATCCTCACGGAGCCACGGAATGCTGTGGTTCCTCAGTACCAGGCACTGTTCAGCATGGATAAGGTTTGAGTTTTTATTTGATGAGTCTTTGGCGTTTGTGTTTATAAATAGTGTTGTTTTCAGTAATGCTTGTACTCAACTCACTGAGTTATAAATGAAATTATTAACTGAATTTCCTATTTTTCTGTGTAGTGTGAATTAAATGTAACTGAAGATGCATTGAAGGCTATAGCCAGACTGGCCCTGGACAGAAAAACTGGTGCCAGAGGTCTTCGATCTATAATGGTGAGTAAATTAAGTCTTATAAACAATAAATGAAGCTTCCTGGATTTGTGTATATGGACCTAATCATGACCATTTCCAGTGAAAACCACACTTAGTTCTGGCCCTTACATGGATACAGTAAGTCTTCCTAAAGCTGTGAGTTCTTCCAAGAAGACTCTCTTGCTCTGAAAATCACTTGTTTATGTAGAAAAGGGCATACGGAAATATTTTTCCCTCTATTTTCTTGTAGGAAAAGCTGCTGCTGGAGCCCATGTTTGAAGTGCCCAATTCTGACATCGTATGTGTGGAAGTTGACAAAGATGTTGTAGAAGGCAAAAAAGAGCCAGGATATATTAGGTAAAACGGTAACAGAAGTAGCAGAACAGACCAGTAATACAACTAGACAGGTATTCTGATGGAATAAGCACAAATCCATGCACACAACCTAAAAAAGATTCAATGCTCTGTATATTGTACACAGCTGAATTAGTGCCTGTTCTGTACTAGAGACTTTGGATTCGTATTGCTTTCGTTTTTAAACAGAAATTTTAAAATAAACATATGTGAAGCTACTTTTGTGTGTGTATACCTGTAGAAATGGAAGTAAATTTTAAGGTAGCAGTAAAAATTTGAAATTCAGTTGTCTGTACTGAAATTTCTGTAATGAAACTGTTTCTTTCTTCCTACTTTTTACCACTGATGTGGGATTTTTGATACAAACTCCAGGCTGCAACAATTTTCTACATTACTCTTGCAGCAGTGGAGAGCTACAAAGGCACAACTATTGATTTACTGAACTCTTGTTAAAATAATCAATTTAATGTCATGAAGAGTATGGCAATGATGTGGAATGATGAAAACACTGGGTAAACCTGCATTAAAAAAAAAAAAATCCAACCATTTTAGTGAATGAAGGATGGAATTGAGAGAGAATGGATCAGGTTAAAACTAGTTAAAAAATTAGTTCCTAAATTTCAGGTCTGAAATTTAGGAACTGTGTCTTGATTTCTATCACTGACAACATTGTTTGAGTGGCTTTGTCCACTAAGGTACATTTACTCATTTTCAGCAGTTGTCTGTGCTGAAGCTTAGTTCAGCCTTGCGTTGTTGGAGGGAGTGAAAAATATTAGAGTGATAGTGTAATTGAAGTGATTTTATATAGGAATACTCAATTTATTGATTAAATCAAACAACTTACTAAAAATCATAAGGCTAATTGAATTCAGTTAATGAACCCATGTGCACAGCAGCATTTCCAGATCAGAAGGTCAGAACTTTTGTCACGGGGCTCTGTGCACATGACATGTTTGTCAGAAGCTATGGAAAAGTGTCCCTTGTTTTTTCCTCTGTCTAAGGTACCTGATCCTTTCTTTTAATTCTAGGGCTCCCACGAAGGATTCATCAGAAGAGGAGTATGACTCTGGAGTGGAGGAGGAAGGCTGGCCTCGACAGGCAGATGCTGCAAACCATTAAACACTGTCAGAACTCTCACCTGCAAAAAGCTCACTCGGTTCTTTCCTTACGATTGCTTCTGGCTGCAGCCTGATCCTAAAGGCACTGGATCTGTCTCGGATACAATTCGTGATGAGGAACTTCATTAGCTAAATCAGATCGTGTATTTTATTGCAGCATCACATTGATTTGATGGACAGAGTGTGGACTGGGATGGCATAATGTTCAAATATGGATTGTATATTACACTTGTTCAATTAAAATGTATAGCAAATGCAGCAGCACCTGCACTGCCCTTGCCAGAACCTAAACCAGCAGCGCAGGTGCTGCCAATAGTTAGATTTAACAATAATGTTACTCTACAAATGGGAAATCAAAATTAATAATTAGTAGAGGGTGAGTAAACTATCTTAGCTCCTGGTAGGGCTCACAGGGGGTTATGTTCAGGTCAGTGTTAGTCCTGCTGGTGTGTGAAACCCAGTGGGCGCTGGAGTGACTTGTTACATTGGTGGGGGAGGAAACCCTTTTGGAAAAACTGGGACACACTTTGTGACACTGCTGGGAGATTCTGCTAACATGTGACACTGGTTTGTTACAGTAATTTGAATATCGAATGGTACCCTTCATGTCTCCATTGGGAGCTTTAGACACCTTGGATACTGTGAAAGAACGTGAAGTCAGTCATTTGCTGATTTTTCCAGAAGGGGTAAAAAAGATGCCCAGGAAGCAGTAAAACCATCTAAATTTGGATAAGCAGTCGCCATAAATTTTTAAATATTAATGTTCTAATATAGTACATTTTGTTTAACGTATTGGAACTATCATGCATCAATTTTTTGGTGCCAGGTATTTGCCCAACCTATCTTATAATGTTAAGAGATGAAAGAAGTAAATGTATAATATTTTTGCTGTAATCAGTAGTGATTGTTCACATGACAGTGCTTTTTAAGTTATATTCTCAAATGCTAGTATTGCATCTTGTGGGTTTGTCTTTGATTTTTAGTCTCACAGCAAGCAATCCTCCTTCTGTTCTCCACCAAAATTAATTGAATCCTTTAGGAAAGTCTTTGTGAAAACACTAAAGGACCTGTATGTTTTTGATTTGTTTCAGGAATTAAAATTGTCACTTACAACTTTGTTTTGTCCTTCAGTGAAAACGCGGACTTGAGTTTCCCTAAAACTTTATTTCATACTATTTAAATAAAACTTTCATCCTTCTTTTCAGTCTAGTGGATGTTTTAGGTCAGGAAAGGATACTGAAAATCTATTGACCCTAATTTTGTCATGTAAATTTTATGTAGTACTTGTGTTCTTCCCTAGCAGCAGTGTGATGTGCAGTTGTAGCCAGGTGCAACAGATACTTCCCGTGGGATTTCAGATTTTTTTCAGGTTAAATGACCCTCTAATGGTTCAGAAAAAGCTGTGTTTGGAGTTGAGGGTATTTCTAGAAGCTTGGTCCCCTCGAAATGGGAATCTGTGGTGAACTATCTGTAACTGCATCCTCACTTTCCTTTTTGTAGAGTGAAAAAATAGAACAGCTTTTAATTCTGAATCCTTTAATTCAAATCCTTTTTTAAACAGCTAGAAAAAACCACCACATTTTAGGTGAAACTGTTCAACAACTTAGTTTTGAAAGTTGTTTGGAATTCTGTAACCAAGAACTGTTTTTAAGGAAACAAAAATGCCGTGTAACTACAGTTTGTACTTCACCTCTGGCGTTTGAATAAAAGCGAATATTCAAGCAGCGGAGAGTTGTCATCCCTGACGCCATCCCCACATATTTTAAGTTTTAGGAATAATTTTTGAAATTTAATTTTTGAAGTGGAGCGAGGGGCGGGCGGGGCGGGTCCTCCCGGCCGCCAGGCGGCGCTGTGGCGCCGCGCTGAGGCGGGAGCTGAGGCGGTGTCATGGCGGCGCGCTGAGGGGACTGTGGCGGGATCATGGCGCAGCCGCCGCCGTTCCCCGCCCGCCTCCCGCCGCCTTTCCGCGCCTTCCCGCCGCCCTTCCCCGGCCCCGCCGTCCGCCCAGCGCCCTTCGCGGTGGGGCCGGTGGCACCCCCGCCTTTCTTCTTGCCGCCGCCTGCGGGTGAAGGCGGACCGCGCTTCCCGCCGGGCGTCCCCTACTTAGCGCCGGCCCCGCCGCGGACAGCGGCCGAGGAGGAGGCGGTGCAGCGGCAGCAGGATGAGCTGTGGCTGTCGCAGTTCCTGGGCCGCCGCCGCGCCGCTCCCCCACCGCCACCGCCGCCCGCCGCCGCCAGCCCCAGCAGCGCCCGGGCGGTGGCGGTGGCGGCGCTGGGGCGGGTGGCCCGGGTGACAGCGCTCTGCCGGGCCCTGCGGCGCTGCGAGGATGAGGGCGACGAGCCGGGCTGGGCCCGGGCGCGGGAGGAGGCGGAGGAGGCGCTGCGAGAGCTGCGGGAGGTCGTGCGACCCCTGCGGGAGCCCGGGTACGGCGAGGCGCTGCGCAGGAAGGCCGAGAGGGCGAGGAAGAGGAGGCTGCGCCTGCAGCGGAGGAAACACGAAGCCAGGGCGGCCAAGGAGGAGGAGGTGGCCCGGGCCGCCGAGCGGGAGGCCAAGATCGACCAGTGGCGGGCTAAGTGCATCCAGGAGGTGGAGGAAAAGAACCGGGTATGGTCCCGAGTGCCCGGTCTTGCCTGTCCCCGGGGCTCCAGGAGAGCGCGGTGGAGCAGGGGTGACCTGTCGGTAATGGGGTCACGGCGGGCTGTGCCTGCCCCACACCTGACTTTGACCCCCGTGCTTCAGTGGGTGCCCCTGAGGTGCTGAATGACTTCAGCATACTGACAGACTGTGCTCTTTCCAAGGCCTGCAGTCCTGCTTCTTGCTTAGAAGTCTTGGTGGGCATCTCAGTTTTGCCATCCTCATATTCTAGGCCTTGACATGAAATTTGAGTTTAAGTTGTTTCTGAACTCCTGGAGGTTTTCCTATCTGGTCTCGAGTACCAGCCTGTCCACACAGCTCACAGCTACCTTGTGGTGGTCAGTGCTGTTTCAGTATCCATCAGCCTTTCTTCTGCTTTCATCCTTCTAAATCTTGTAGTTTACAACCTTTTTGATCTCATGGGGAAGTAAAACATCTCCAAAGCAAAAAATACCACCTCAAATTAGACTTGTTGGGAAGTGCTGTAGGCACCTTTCTGTTGGTTTTTTGCTGAAGAGCTCCCTTTCTGCTGGTCTGCTGCTGGAATGGTCCAGAGCAGCTGCTGAGGAAGGGTTTGGGGTCAGACAGTGGCAGGTTAATGGTGTCTAATTGCAGAACTGTGGAATTGGGATGATTTCTGTTTATTGTAAAGTATTTACCCTAAATTTCTGGGGTTAAAGGCTCTCAGGCTTTCATAATTCATAAATCATCTAGGAAGTGTTCAAAAATGTGTGGATGTGGCACCTGAGGATGTGATTTATTAGTGAACATGGTGGTGGTGGTGGTGGGTTGACAGGTAGACGTGATCTTTTCCAACCTTAACAATTCCATCATTCTGTGATTTGGCCCAGATTTATGAGTCCCACAGCATGATTTTTTCCTCAAGTATGTGGTATTTTAGCCTTTTTTTCATAAAAAGGCAAGGCTGGATGGTTGGCTTGACTTGTTGCTGTTACTGTGAAGTCACTCTGCTCTCTGGTGCTTTGCTAATTTCTGAAAATGCCATCTGATTCTTGTCTTCGAGGGATATTTCACACATCTCGTCTGTTTTTTTCTATCCTTTCATAGGAGCGAGAGCTGAAGGCTGCTGCTGACAGTGTCCTGTCTGAAGTCAGGAAGAAACAAGCAGATACAAAGAGGATGATGGACGTCCTGCGTGGCTTGGAAAAGCTTCGGAAACTGAGGAAAGAAGCTGCTGCCAGGAAAGGTTCGTTACAAGATTGGTCCCAACTTTCTTAATTGCACACACAGAAAATAAGATGAGGGTGCCCTGTGCTGACTAGCAAGGTGCAGCCTCAAAAAGCTATGTCTTCATTGTGATTTTAATTACAAGAATAGGTACAAAATGCTCAATTAAGTGGTTGTGTTCCTATGTTTCCAAGCTCTTTCTGGAAGAAGGATTTTTCCAGTAAGAATTCCGTCTATTAACAAGGTTAAGCTAATGTTCCTCTGAGATTTTGCCAGCTCTGCTCTCAAGTCTGATATCAAACCCCTTTCTGAATCTGAAAACTTAAAATCACTTCTCTTTCTGTTCAGGTGTTTGTCCCCCTCCTTCAGCAGATGAAGCATTTGAAAATCAGGTGGAGAGTCTGAAAACATTGCTCAAAACTCGCACAGAACTGTATGAAGCTGAAGAAAGAGCATTAAGGGTTATGCTGGAGGGAGAACAGGAGGAGGAAAGGAAGAGGGAAATGGAAAAGAAACAGAAGAAGGAAAGGGAAAAACTACTACAGCAGAAACTGGAAATGGATTCCAAGCTGTTTGGGGACCCAGGTAAATTCTGCATCCTGTTCTTAACAGTGTTTTTCTATATCACATCCTCATCTCACAGACACTGGATTTGAAATGCAGGCACAGATCTAGCTGAGAAACGAATCATCCATTGGAATAATTTATGGTCTGAGAATGGAAGGTAAACATAGTGCTGTTAACACCTGTGGTGTAAGAGGAACTGTTGAGCTCTTTGACATGGACTGCAGCACATCTCAAGCTGGTTTCATAATATTTTGCAAGAAGAGGTTGTAGATTAAACTGAAGTGAGAATAAACAGAACCCAGTAGATGCTTTAGTCTGATGCTTTGGTAGGTGTGACTCAGGTAATCTGGATTCAGTGTCCAAAAGTCCCCGTTTTTAGATAGTGGAGGCAGGAAGTTTTGCTAGTCTTGGCTTTCCTCTGACCACTATGATATGGACAAGGAGATGTGTAACATGTAAACAGTCCTTCATATATTACCTAGAGACCTGATGTCAGATTGCAGCTGGCGGTAGCAAATTATTTTGCAAATCTGGGGCTTCTGAGACACACTAGAATGGAAGGTTTTTCTGGATTATTAAACAATTTGTGTCTGTGTTTTCACAGCTGAATTCCCACTGGCCCATCTACTGCAGCCTTTCAGAGACTACTACTTACAAGCTGAACATTCTGTAGCAGCTCTAATCCAGATCAGGTAAAACCAAAGAAAGTATTTTATCATCAGAGATGGCAAACACTGTTTTTTGCAATTGTAAATTCAGTGCCTCTTTTGGTTTGTCAGCTTCCAAATATGGTTATGCAATGGATTGTTCTGTTTTTTTCAAGTTTCTTGCTTGAGTCATATCCAACAGATGCCCGTGTGAGGCAGAGTGCACTTCCATGCATAACTGTTCCATTTAACACCAGAACATTGAATTTTCACATTTGTCTTTTGAAAAACAAGTTAAGAGTACAAATATTGTGGGTTTTGTATCAATCAGCAACATCTATGTGGGTATATAATAAACCTTACCACCAAATTAATCCCAGCTCTCCTCTCAAACAATGCTCTCTCTATTAAAGGCATGAATGGGATCAGTACTTGGTGCCAGCTGACCACCCTGAAGGAAGCTGCATCCCTCCTGGATGGGTTCTCCCGAGTCTCCCCACCAATGACACTTGGGCCACTGCTGTCAGATAATTTACTAATAAATTATTTCAACGTTGGAGGATTGCTTCATTATAATTGCGTGTAGATATGAGAGGGTCCAAAGAGGAAGTCTCATCTTCTCTTTCAGCAGCCAGGTACTGGAATGTCTTTACTGGAACATCTTGAAAAAAAGTTTAATAATTGTTTTTTGCTGATTGACTGTGCAGGGAGATAGCTGAGCAAGCCCAGAGCTGCCAGGCCTCTCGTGGTGTGGAATTACAATCCAGCTGCGAGTTCTTGTTAAATCTCAATCTTAATAAAGGAGCATTGCTGATGGTGGTATTTGTGCCAGTACTAACATCCTTTTTTAGTGGCTTTTATCTTTATAAAGGATGATGAAAACTTCAGAAATGAAGAATTATAAAAAAAAAAAAAGAGATCATTAGTAAACATGTTTTTCTTCTTAAATGAAGCATGTTAAGCATCACTGTCAAAATAATTCCTGTATTTTTGGGTGTAGAGACAAACCTATTACAAGTTTAAACGAATTCTGAAGTACAAACAAGACAGGGTTTTTCAAGGTTGATTAAAGCAGCTGTTGACATTTTAGTTTTGTGGACTAAAACTGATACCAAAACATGGAAAAAATTCCCAGTTGTGGTGAACTAGGTCAGACAGCCATGTGAATAAATATAAATTTGATGAATAAGCCTGCTGGAAAAAAATGTAATAAAATCTGAAGTCTAACCTATTGTAAGTGTTTTGACTATGTAGATATTTTTGTATAGGGACAAATCATGTCTATAATATTTGATTAAAAACCACAGCTTTATTTTGTAAGTTGTTTTTTTTATACAGAACAAACAGAGAAAAATGGATTTTTGTTTTTTTGTTTAAAGCATTTTCACGCCAGGGGAGAGATTTGTTTGAGTGCTTTGCATCAAATACGTCTCCAACGAGGAGAGAATTGTTGGGAAAAGGTTTGCGAGAAGGAAATTCTTCCTCCTGCAAGGTGACAGAGGTGACATCTGATGTCAAAGCTTTCCATATTCTGGACAGTTTACTTGTAACTGTGACGGGCCATATGGATTTGGAGCTTTGCTGTTCTGCACAGATTGCTGTGGCACCTTTCCAGAGCTGCAGTCCTTATTGCTTAGCCCCAAGGTGTGGGAATTGAGTTAATCTCTCCAGTGCTTTGCCTCTTGGCGTCACAACAGTGCGTAATTCACACGTCATTGCCTACATTCAATACTTGGGCCTTAGGTGTAATGTAAGTAGTGTCCTGGCTGAACCTTTGCACTGGTTTCCGTCAGTAAGAGACATGAACTGGTAGCTCCTGATAGAACAGGAGTGCAGAAGTTTGCAGTTCTTGCTCACCTGCAGCACCCCAAAATACAGATTGCCATGAAGTCCTCTGCAGGTAGTGTTCTGATTTGCTCTTTCCTGCATCCTCCCATCCCTAATGCCACTTCCAGCATCTCATTACTCCAAACCCAAGGCTGAGGCAGATCCTGGGGAGTCTTCCCTGTTAAAAACACACAAGATCAAATATAAAAATAAGAGCAACTGTATAAAACCAATACAAACCCAGCACTTTCAGTTCAGGCAGCTTAGTGACCAGAGGATGCTCTTCTTAAACAATTAGGCTCCTTATCCCATCAGCATGTCTGATGGAACACGCCAACTGCTTAAGTTCCGATTATCTCAAAGCTGTCCAAGTCAGCTGCTTGTCTGACACTGCAGGAATTTAAAGAGCTGAGCAGTAGATAAGGAGCAGCAAAGCAGCACCTCTGTTCTCCCTGCCCTGCGAGGAGAGAGCTCCATGAGTTCATCTGACGGTAAGGACAGCTTCATACTGCTAATAAACATGGGGCTTGAAAATACCAGGGGAGGATCTACCTTTATAATGTTCTGTGTATTTGCTCCTGTCTAACGACATCTGCATTAAAATGTTTAATAGCTTTAGTGAGGAACTCATTGAAGCCACAGGTGGGGAGGAATGTTTAAAATCTAAACTCATAAAATACATGGACACAGGGTATTAATTTAAAAAGTGTGTGTTCAGACTTAATTCCTATTTTTCTGAGTGTAATATTTCCCACTGTGTTTAAGTTTTAAAAACTTAGTGTAGCCCAGAAGAAGAGAGAGGTTGGCTGTGAGTTTCCAAGATTCATTTGTATCCTCTTCCTCCCCTGGTCTTGCTGCAGTTCGGGTTTCTCACACTGTTTAGACACAGCCCCTTCTTGATGGGAACTGGTTCATGCACTGGCCTGTGTCTATGATGTGAAAGTGGGCAGGACTGCTGGGGAGAACATGAGGTCAGAGCCCTTGTAGGACTTCCCTTCTGGTGGGAATTGGTGTTTATGACTGACCCTCTTTTATCCTTCTCTAGTAGCATTTTTGTTGTGACTGCTCCTGCCCTAAAGTACTTCTTGTTTTCTAAACTGTGGTTTTGTGAATTAACACTTGTGTGAGGCTCTCTCAAAGCACAATATTTATGATGCAGTGAAATACAGAGAGATATGGTACCATCATCTCCTCACATTTTCTTCATCGTGGCTTCAGACACACTATCCATCACCATCCCTTGAAGTAGAATTTGAACCTGGGTGGAGCCATTCTGGGTGACAGATGCTGACCCACTGCTTTCCTCAGCACCCTAGGATTTTAGGAAGAGCCAGTCTATAGCCCAAGCTAGGCTATAAATATATATAGTTATAAACCGGGCAGGGAAGGTCTATCCCCCTTGCATACAGGAGCTGCTTGAGGAGAAGAGGAAATCTGAGGGAAGGTGGTTTCCTTTACAGATGTTTTCAGGCATCACCTTGCTAGTGCTGACGTGGGTTATCCCTTAAGCTGAGCTCTCTTAAGTTGAGCAGATGGCCTGGCTCTGTGTGGGATCCCAACACGTTGCCTGTGTCTCATGTTAGTGGCAGGACATGTGCAGGAGCACAAAGCTCGTTAGGGGTTCTGCTTGTGCAAAGGGATTAAAGGCTCCTGGCGTAAGCAGGCAAAGTGACAACCCTGTTGTCATTCTGGGATGACCATCTGAATTACATCAAGTGATTGTGTATGTTGATTGTGTATGTCACTTTCTTTGGTCTGGAAGCTCTTTGTGAGTCCTTTGCCAAGACAGGAAACTTCCCTGAACCCCATCTCCCATTATAGACTCCTATTTTTGCTTTAAAAAGGCAGTTTAGTCATCCTTGTATATATTCTTCTGCATATTTCCTTTTAGTGGAATGTTTATTCTTGTTGTCATAGAAGCTGTTTGTTTTTAAAGGAAAAAAATAATTGGGAAAAGCACTTAGAGATGTCACATACATATTTACAGTGTGACCTGAGGATGAGTGCTGAGGATGTTGGGATGAGCAGGCACATGCTGCCACTACCAGAACTCAGTGGAAGACTAGCTACCAGCTCCTAACAGTTTATAATCTATAAAAGAAGGGATTTTACACACTGTCATCACTGGGAAGCTGAAAGCTCGAGGCTTCATGCAGCAAGTAATGTGTTTTTAGTAAATTGAAACATCGATAGAGACCTGATGGTGACACTTGTAGTATTTTCCCTGAGAGCATTCCCAATTCACCAGCAATTTTTCTCTCCCCTGCAATTCTTGATCTAAAACCATCACCACACTTAAAATGAATGCATGGTTCTTAAAAGCTAATCTTAAAAATTGTTTGACATTCTCATAATTCCCAAGCTTGCCTGATGCACCAGCTTCCTTGCCTGGTTCCCAGTAAGCTGCTGCAGTTCCCGAAGGGATGTCCTCACCCCAGCTCCCTCGGGATGCTCCATGTGATGGCTTAGCAGCACGAGGCCATGTGCATGAGTTCTGTCACCACAGGTTGTACAGACAGGGGAGACCTGCAAGCTGTCCTCCTTGGCTGTGCTTTCTCCTGCTGTAGCTGGAAAAAGTGCTCAGTCTGTCCTCAGCTTGGGGAAGGGAGTGTGCAATGGCACCGGAGGAGGAGGGAGAGACAGGAGGGATGGGAAGCAGCAGGGCAAGCATGGAGGAGAAAAATGCTCAGGATCTCTGCCAAGGGAAGCCATAAGCTTGATCAGGTCCTGCTGGCTCAAGCTGCGAATAGCAAAGGTTAGTTCAGACAAAGCTTCCTGGTGTCAGTAATAAAGATTTTGCCAATCTCTTTTTACCCAGCTGGCACTAGAAACAGCTCATACTTCTCTCCTTCCAGACAATTTAAGAGATGCTAGTCCTCCCTCTTACAGTTTCTGTTTCCCTCCCTCCAGCAGCAAGAAATCAGGCAGCAGCAATGAACTACCTGGATGAAGTTCCCTTCCGGACAGCCATGAGCCTCAATGGGGACTCAGAGGGAGAAATCACTTTAGTCACTGCCCCGGACATTGAGCTCCCTGACTGCACCGACATCCTCATGAGCACCATGGTGAGTTCACACCCGAGTCACCGCTGGGGGATGCTCAAAGGGATGTCAGCAGTGTTCTCGTGAAAGAAGGAAAGGGAAACCTCCTGACTGATCTCCTCTTCACTGGCTGGTTTGCAGCAGTATTGGGAGGAGGTGAGGATGATTTGTGGTATGTGGCAGTGATGATGGGGTTGATTTGGGGTTGCTTTCTAAAAATCCTTTCCAAGCAGGAGGGTTAAGTTTTTCTGGGATAGGAGGACAAACTTCAGGCTCTGCTCTGGGGTTGTTTTCTACTTCGGAGTTACCACTGTCTCATTTATTAATAATATTTATTTAATATTTACCAATAAATCTACCAGCTATAAGCAGGCAATACTATCTGTGCTGGAAACATATATACCCCCTGTTTCTTCCTATTTGGGCATGATTTGATGCTCCCCTCCAAGGCCAAGCCATTGTGCTGCTGGTCCAGGCTGATCCTTATGAAGGGATGTGAGGGTGTTTTCCTAGGGAGGCTGATTTGGGTCCACAGCTGACCCAAATGGCAGGAACAGTAAAAACAGCATTCCTGGGCTGTGAATGTACTTGCCTGCCTGTCAGGAGGAGACCTTGTTTGGAGAGCTCTGGGACGGGCAAGGCTTGTTTGTTCCAGGAAAACCCTCAGATTTCAGTCACAAACATACTTATATTTTAAGCTGAACTATGTGGAAATGACAACTCTGTTTGGGGACCAGCCGAGACCCTGGCGCCACTAGAGAATCCCATGGCTGGTTCTGCTTCTGCCTGAGGTGGCATCTCTCCTCTTGGTGGCTGGTGAGCCCCTGAGTGGCTCTGCCAAGTGCTGCTAATGAGGGTCACAAACAAACTGCCACCATCCTGGGGGCAGCCTGTAGCTGGATGCAGTGCCTCTCTGCAGCTGCCTAAAATTGGGATGTTTGCACACTCCTGCCTTCCACAGTCAAAATGACACAAACACCTCCAAGCATAAAACATTTCTCCAAAGAATTATAGGTGCAACTCACAATAGTAATGGCTTCATAGATAAGACTCTTTTGAAGTGTAAATTTGGGGATTCCCTACAGAGATGAGGCTGGCACTGCCCAATCCTACAGCCAGCCCTAATGCTCAGGGAAATAGGAGCTGATATGGGAAGACTGCAGCCCTTAAGATGCCTCGTGGAGTGCATGGTTTGCTCCATACTATGTAGTCTGGTTTCACATGTCCTCACCAGCTGCCTCTCTCTCTCTTTTGCAGCACGACTTCTCCCTGGAAAGGAAGGTGCTGTACTGGGTGGAGGTGGCCTCTCAGCAGCAAACCTCCCGCCATCGAGTCACCTCCGAAGTCGTCCCCACGGCTCCCCCGTGCTGGCTGCTGCTGGTGGATCCCGCCGACTCCTACAGCGGGCGGGGGCGGGACGGGCCGGTGCGGCGCTCCATCAGCCTGAGCGCTGCCGACAGCTCCTACGGGCACGCCAAGGGCAGGGTGGCCCTGTCCGACACCGAGAGTGACACCTGGCACTCAGATGAGGGCGAGTACTCGGATGATGAGTACTCCTCAACCTCTTGGGAAGAGAATGACAAGGATGAAACGCTTCTCTCCAGGAGGAGAAGCTCTGGGAGAAGTGTGTCTTCACGCCCCGGCTTTTACCAGACCCGACCAAAGACATCGCCCGGCTTGTTGGAGCCCTCGCCAGAGAACAATGTCCACAGCCCAGCCAGCCCAGACCCCAGCAAGCAGAGAAGATCCATGGTGATATTTAACAACATGAAGAATGAGCTGGAAGCCGCCAGGAGGAAGCTGGCTGCTTTGGTGCATCCATTGAACAGAGCTGCCACAGGGAGCAGGGGGATCCTGGTGCCACGGCTGCTCCCCCAGTGCCCCGGCACCAACCACAGCGTCAAGTACGGGCCAGATCCGGACGTGTCCCAGCAGGGGACGGCTGTGCCAGCTCCTCTGCCCACAGCCACGCCCATCCCTCCCATCAAGCAGCACAAGCCCACCATACCGGTGAGGATATTCCTCTGGTGGCCCTTTGTTCATAGCTGAGAGAGGAGGGAGGTGGAGGGCATCGAATTGGTCTCATTTGGTGGGGGCTGGCCAGCAAAAAGGAACCGAAATGGGGCTTTGGAAACACTGGGCCTATGAGGAATTGCTGAAGTTTTCACAAGAAGTGAAGAAAGGGTTTGATTTTTTCACTGAGGTTGAAAGAAGCTTTCTGGGTGCACATTTACTTGCTCTGTCCAAAAGATCTGTGTTTTCCCCAAGCAGGGTCTAATCTGATTTTTAATTGAAACACTAAAAACGGTGAAATATGAAGGTTTGTCCTTTTTGCTGCATTATCTCATTCGAACACATATAAGTGGGGTTTATAGGGAAATGTCCCCTTACAGTCATTATGCCTTTTCTAGGAAACTTTGGACTTCATAGAAAAACAGATAATTTAGTGACAGAGACAGTGATATTAAAGGATGGAGTAAATAATACTCTGTCACCTTAAATCTGAATTGCACCCTGCTTTTAAGAAATTGCATCTAATCCAGCTGCTTGAGAGATTTAGGAGATGAATTACTGAAAACCTGCAATAAAACTGTCAGATACATGAATGACCACGTTATTTATATGCAGTTGCATTTGACATGGAGTAATTAAGATAAGATTAAATGCCCGTGTGTATTTGTACAACACCCACCCTGAGCACTCTTCTCTGACCTGTATCTATAGCTGAGCCTGGATTTAATTAAGCCCAGTCTCATTTGATGCCTATTTGATATTTCCTCTTCTGGAGAGCAAGGTAACCACCAGCATTCAGAGGCATTGCCTCAACCTAGGTTGTTTCACTTCATTCCATGACCTGGAGCAATAAGACCATCTGTTTTTTTCCTTGCAGTCCCTCAGCCCCTACACTTGCCTCCCCCCTACCTCCACGCCTGGACGACCTCTCAGCTGCCACAGATCCCAGCCGGATTCCTCGGCTGATCTGCTCTCTGCGCTGAGCCAAGAGGAGCGAGACCTCATCGAGCCCGTCATAGCCCTGGGCTACCCCACCCAGAAAGCCATCCTCACCCTCCAGAAGACTGGAAGGCAAAGTTTAAGTCAGGTTGGTGGAGCTGGCACAGCACTGAGAAATTTCTGGTAAAATTCCCTTCATGGAGAAGGGAATGGCTGTCTTCTTTGGGGTAGGTTTTTCATGGCCTTGCCTTTCCACTTTGGTGTCAGACCACAGCTGACAGGATTTTCCATGAGATTACACTTTTGCTGTAATAAAATAGCAATGAGTTGCCCTCAGCTTTTCAGCGCATAATCACGGCTGGCTTCGTTATCTCTTCAATCTGTTGTGTGAAGCATCATGTCCTTTTGAGGTACAAATTTTGCCCCCATATATGGAAACTTTTTGCACATCATTTTTCCCAGCTGTTGGATTTGTGTGATTATTGCCATGGTTCATCCTGTCAGAGCAGGACTGTAGGAATACCTCGGAGATTTGGTTGGGCTCTCTCCAAAACACAACTTCCCAGTGTTGGAGCAACCAGGGAATCCATGCAAT
Organism: Sturnus vulgaris; assembly: GCF_052056855.1. Classification (NCBI taxonomy): domain Eukaryota; kingdom Metazoa; phylum Chordata; class Aves; order Passeriformes; family Sturnidae; genus Sturnus; species Sturnus vulgaris. Next base: position 18,175,714 of record NC_142255.1, read on the forward strand.
CATTGCAGTGGAGTCCCAGAGCTCTTTTCCTGAGGAACCCTCTATAATGACCTGGAATTTATTGAAAATACTTAACATGCAGCCTCTTCCTACCCCTGGTATATGAGGACATCCCTGCCTGCTGTGCTGCATCCTCATTCCCAATGTCTCTGTTTGTCCAGATGAATGTCAGAAAGGTCCAGGTGGGCTCAGAGCATCCGTGACATGAGGGAAGCTGCTGGCTCTGACTCCCTTGGCAAACCTGGGGCTGGACCAGCACAGGATTTTAGGGCTAAATTGTCCAAGTAGTTCTTGCAGAGAGAGAAGGGTCTTAATCACAGCTGAGCAAGAGAGATATCCATAGGGCTGTCAAGCCAGGGAGCAGGAGCAGACCCTAGCAGGGCACGAGCAGGCAGAGCACCAAGCAGCCACTGCTGGCTGCCAGTGTCCTTGCCATTCCCCTGGGAGCTGCTTCTGCTGCGTGGGCCGGCTCTCACCCGCCCGGTCGGCGCAGGAGCTGCTCTGTGGCTGAGTCATCCTGCAGCTTCCGGCTCCCTCCCTACTCATCCCAGCTGGACCAGCTCCCCAGGGCTCTCTGGAGTTTCAGGCGAGCTGAGGTGGGAAGGGAGGCTTTATGTCTTCAATCCATAGAGGTTTCATCTAGGCACAGAGAGATGGGCAGAGCAGCCCGTGTTGTTTCATAGAGCCATGCGAGGGTGTCTTTAGCAATTGCTGGCTTCAAAATGAAGAAACAGTGCATCTTATTAAGGGGGGAAATGGGTACAGCCTGCTCCCTTCTGTATAAACACCAGGACTCCCACTCCTTTGGAGAAGAGATTACTGCACCAAAAGAAAATATCTGCCTTCTAGCCCATGCCTTCCTCACTAGTAGTTCCCATTCTTCCCATTTATGCCCAATACAGCCAAGATAATATCTGATCCTTCATGCATCTTTTACAAATACCAAACCACCAAATTTTTCTAAATCTTCCTGGAAAATATGTTCCAGCTGAAGTTGAAAAGAAGACCTGTGCTTTTATTGCTTGCTGGTTATACTTGATGTTTCCATGTGTGACAATGACTACTTCAACTGTGAGGATTGATGGAAGTACCAGAGAGTAGCCAAAAATTGCTCAATTTCCTTGCAGTGTCAAGTGAAACTGGCAGAGACCACTCTAGTAGAGAAGTTCTTCCACCAAAATTAGGAAAGCATTGTTTCTAAGGAAGGCTACAGAAGGCCTTGCCTTTACTAGAGTATCAATGGCAGTGCTGGGGAGGGTGGAGGTCTGCGTGCTGGTGAATCTAGGGAGAAGTGAATCAGCCTCTCCTTGGATGTAGAAGCTTTGGAGAGACCTGTGGGATGTTTTTTCCCCCCTACTATTGTATAGCTCATTATTATTGCCTGTCCCATATGTTTTTGGACAGTGAGTGATTCTCGCGGTACTTAAAAGATGCTGCTGGGAATTGTGCTGTCAGCACTCCAAGAACAACGAGGAAAGCCAAAAAAAACTGTTTACTTTCAGTAATGACAGCACACAGGTCTCCTCTGGGGCAGGTTTTGCACTTGGACCCTGGAGCAAATCCACGGGTGCCTGAACCCCAGCACATCAAAGGGATGCGGGGTCAGCTGAGTGGAGTCATCCCACCAAGACAGGCTCTGCCTCACCCTGCAGCCTGGAGGCCATCACTGTATCTCCCATGTTCACATGTTTGGTTTCCTCCTTGTCCTTCCTCCACCTTGTTCCCATTCCCACCCTGGGAGGGTGAAGGGGGATCAAGATATTGTCTCCCACTGGGAATCCTGCAGACAGACAGACCACCCTGGCTGAGCATTAGATGGGAACTGGCAAGATGGTGGTGGCTCATGTATTCCCCATGTGTCCCTGGGAGGTGGCAGGGGGGCTCCTGACTGGCCTTGTTCCCCATGCCTGCAAAGCTGGATTAACCTGTCTGTCTTCCTCTGCAGTTCCTGAGCTACCTGGGTGCCTGTGATCGGCTGCTGAAGCAGGGCTATGAGGAAGGGCAGGTGGAGGAAGCCATGGAAATGTTCCAGTACTCAGAGAAAAAGGTCAGAATGGGATAGCACAGCCCAGCCCTTTGTGTTGTGTTCTCCAGGCTCTTTTTCAGTGGGTTGCACCCTTCCCTCTACCTCCACAGGTTCTCCTGCAGCCTCATGGAGGGCCAGACCTCTAGGGCAGCGTCACCATAAAGATCCCTCGGGGAGGACACGTGCTCCTTCGCTTTTCTCTGCTCTTCTTCTCACCCTGTTGTGTGGCATGATGCTCACTCAGCCCCTGCACAGGGAATCCCATCCCGAGCCCACCAGCACTCAGCTCTCTCCAGCCCTGCCAGCTCTCCCTTCTAGGAGGAGAACCATGGAGAACTGGGCATTTGTCTCCATCATCAGTCTCCTCCTGGGGGTGATGAAGAGCCTGGGGAGGTAGAACTGCATGAAATCTGGCCTGGCAGTGTTTTCCAGGATGCAGATGCCTGCACAGGATTGCTGTGTCACTGCTCCTTAGGGCAGTGGCAGTGGGAGAATGCCAGGTCTCAGTGTCAGGGAAGGGTTTATTTATTAAGGACACAGCTCTGGGTGATGTTGTGGTGCTGGGGCCCAGCCTGAGCCAAGAGGGGGAGCAGGACAAATGAATTCCAGCTGTGCTCACTGCCATTCCCTGCTCTCTTCATTATGCGGGCAAACACTGCATGGAATTGATATAAATGTTATAGGGAATAGTGAAGCTAGAGGCTGACTTTATTAATTAATTCTTTTTTAAGAAGTTGCAATGCTACCAGGGATATGTGTGCCCTCAATCTGCTGCCACTGTGATACCACCCAGCCAGATCTTCTGGCTGCAGCCTTGTCCCACAGTACTGCTTTTGCTGCAATCACATGATATATCCATCCATGATCACATCATACTTCTCTCCTCCTTCTTCCTCCAGGCAGCTGAATTCTTGCATCTGTTGGCTCAGTTTAATGATATGGGCTTCCAGCAAAATGAAGTCAAAGAAGTGCTTTTGCTTTGTGGGAATCAGAGGGAGAGGGCGCTGGAAGAGCTTGTAATGAAAACCCACTGAGCAGCATCCTGGAGCAGTCACAGTTTCTCCTCTCCACACCAGACCAGAAGGACTCAGGTGATTCTGCTGCTCCATCCCCACCCCTGGAAGTACCAGACACACAACGTCACAGCTCTGCCTTGGTGTCTCATTTTATGGGCATTCATCATAAGAATATTTGTCATTCAGGCACTGACTGCCTAGCAGGAATGTTTATCTCCTCACCCACACATCCCCACCCTTGATCATGTCAGCTGTTCAGATTAAATTAAAGAAGATCCAAACTGCCTTCGGCTTAGATTTTTGCAAAACCCAAACCAAACCAGTGTTCTCCCTCCGCCTGGGGTGATGGATATCATGTTTTCAGCTACAATCAAATGGGAATTCTTAAAAGATTATATAAATCAACAGAAGAAATTGTTTTCCTAAAATCTGAAGGCTCCTGCAGGAACATGTGTTGCTCCTCGCTTGGGAAGAGTCTCAGCTGACTTAGTCACAGTTGAATATTATAATTGAAATCCACTTTGATCGCATTAGCTTCTCCTTTTAAACCAGAAATGTGTGGAAAATGCACAGTTCTATGTGGGTAAAGAAAGAAAACAAGCTGCCCTTGCTCTGAAATACATGAGGTTTATCCAGTGCTATGAAAAATGGTGGAGGCAAAAGTTTGTCCTCAGGCAATTCCATGAAATCAGAACAGAGAGATGGGGAACTGCTCACTGCCCTCATGCTCTGCCCAAATCGGGAAAATTCAGGGTATGCTTCCCTAAACTGTGAAGACAGTGGCTCCAAATGAAGTGAAGCAGGAATGTCAGCATCAGGAACATCTGGATGCCCAAGGGAATTTCTGTATGTAACTGAAGGACAGAGAATGAGAGATTCAGATCACTGTACAGGATGTGTGTCCTGGCTTGGCAGTGAAACAGTGGACAGTGTTCTCACATAATGTGTGTTATTTTCCTGTGAATTAGATACAGATGTAATTTCTTTGAGTAAAGATGCTTGGGGGGTTCTTCTGCAGTGTTTGTCTTTTTCTGTCAGGATGCCAACTGGCACAACCCAGCAGAGAAAATCCTTAGTTGTATTAGTAGCATTTTCCATCGTACCTTTCCAAACAATCTCCTTGTGCAATGTGCTGCCATCAAGGTAAAACATTATGTCCCTTCTCCCTGGGTCTCCAGGTGGGTGCCAGACAGCAACAGGAAGGTACAGCTCTCCATGGCTGCCTTTATTCTTGCCTGGGTGCAACAAGGAAACTTGGCATCCAGGTTTTGGGGGAGTTGACCCATCTATCCCCAAGGATGCTTTATTCCTGCTCTTCTTTAATGGCATTGAAAGGGAAAATGTGGCACCCTGTATATCCTAGGGAGATATTCCTGGGGAGCTCACAGGCTCCTCTTGGAACTCCCAGCCTTGTTTTTCCTCCTGCTTTCCCTTGGTTATACAAGCTTTTATTTTTGATACGGCCCTTATAAGGCAAGTCCATCTACAGACAGCTTTTCCTTACATTCCCCCTTGCCAAGATGATGTCACCTTAAAAACGAGACTTGCAAAAGGTTAAACTGTGATTAGGCAGATCTCATCGCCTCAAACTGTGATCTTTGGCGGAGTGAACACCATGAGGATGGAAAGGGGAAGATAAAGGTGCTGTGCTGGTGCCAGTGGTGCTGAATTCTGGTGGAGCAAAGCACACTGGCAGCATTGTGCCAACTCACTGTGCAAAGGCTGAGCAGCTTCTCACCTTCCTTAGTGGTTTGCTTGGTCCTGGATCTTTGATCACTTCTTGCAGAGGTAAGAAATGTATATCTTTATTCCCTCCATTTGCACCTAAAATCATCTTGTGTTACTTTCTGGATCATAGTCTGGATTGATGGATGCAACAAATGGCTCTTGGGAGCATCCGTGCCGTACTCAGCTGCCTGCCAAGACTCACACTTTCCCTCAAGTGCTACACTTAAAATCTTAAAACCTTTTTCATTTTGCTGACAAATATCTTTGTAAACCCCTGAAGTATCAAGAAGCAGCATGTGGAGGTGGGGAGGAGGTTGTATCACTTGGTGTTGGAGCTGGAGGGAAGGGGTGAGCCTGCCAAGTTCTGTAGTCCAGGGTTGGCCACAGGAGCCCAACATAAATATTTTAGTAACAGAATTATTTTAACTTCATTTTAATGGATGTTTAAGCTGTTTGTTCAGCTTAAAATTGTTTTAAAGCAACATGTTTCCATGTACTGCTCTCAGGAGAAGACAACATGAAATGTTAATTGGCTTTGTCTGGGAAGGGGACAATGATTTGATTTGATGGGTTGCTGTAATATTCCACCTGGGGACTGCAGTGCTGCTCAGCTCACAATGGCCTCAGTGCAGAGCTGGAACAGGCAGTGTCCCCTGCCTCCCCCGTGCCACCACCAGACCTGCAGCTCCACCAGCAGCAGTCCCCTCACGGGTGACATCGAGGTGGTGGCCTGGCCCAGTGGCAGAGAGCAAATGGGGACAAGGTACATCCAGTGGTTTTCCATCTGGCTGTGGGTGCAAGCTGGGGTTTTCTGGTTTGTTTTGGTTTGCAGTTGCGTTGAGTGGGTTTATTCTCAAATGCGGGAACTGTTTTGAAAATGCTGAGAACTTGGCGAGGATCAGCCGTGGAGGTATTTGAGGCATCCCAGCTGGTATCCCTTCCTCTCCCTCCCAGCTTGGACAGCACAGGCAGCCCAAAGCCTGCCCCATGGATGGGAAACCAGCTGAGCCAGGCTCTGGGTTTGCTGCTGCCCCGGTCCCTGTGGTCACCAAGGGGAGCTCTGTGCTCCCCAGCCATCCCCAGAGCTGTGAACCCTCAACACCGGGTGGTGGGATCTGATGGGAACAGCTCCTCTGGCTCTGCAAACCTGGTATCACCATGTAATGGCTCCCTCCCCCTCATTGCCTTTTGGCATTCTCTGGGCTTCCGTGCTTTGCCATGTCCTCAAAAGACCCTGATTTGGCTCAAGCAAGTCTCTGGTGAGAGCCAGCACTTGCCATCCCGTTGGCTCTGTGCTGGGGCGTGAGGGGGCTGGCTGGTGGTTCTCAGGTCCCAGAAAACCCTTGGCACATTAAGCACCTGATGCCCAGGAGCTGTTTTCTTTCCGTCCCCATCTCTCCTCCTCCCAGGACCCCGCTTCAGCCACAGAAAATTCCCAGGGGAGTGTGAGGCTGTGTGAGAACCACATTCCCACGTAAGGCTCTGAAACTGAGCTGCAGCTGAAAAAGCATTAAGGGGCAGAAGCAAGTCCTGACACAGATCCCCATGAGGAGGTATTTTCCTTCAGAAGTACAGGAGAAAAAAAACCCCAAACCCAAGAGTAATGAAAAACACAGTAATGAGAAGCTTTTCTATAGCTTTCCTTTTAATTCCGGCATGTAATGAATTATTTCCCATCAAGGCAGAGAGGAGGTGGAATGCTGCACACCCTCAGAGTGCAGTCAGAATAAATAAATTCCATGCTGTATCTCTGTGGTATCTGTCCTCTGCACAAGGCACAATGTCCTGCACACGGCTGGCTTGTGAGCTCATGGCTGACAGGACTTTGTGCCCGTGCAGGGCAGGAAGAGGCAGACAGCACCTGCCCTATCCCTCTAGCAGGGTCTAATGTCACCTCCAAGGTCCAACATGATGCATCCCTGGACCTGAGCACAGCTCCATGGAGGAGGAGAGGAGCCCAGGGGAGCAGTGAGTGCAGAGTTGAGGCCATGTGCAAGGAGAGCATCGTGACATGGGATGGGGGACCAGCTACGTTGCAATGTCATGGTCGCGTCTTGGCAGCCGCAGGAGGAAGGTCTGCAGGGAGCCACTGCGGGGGAAACCTGCCCGCTCCTTCTTCTGCTTCCACGTCTCCTCTTCCACGGAGTAGAGGAGCGTCAGCATCTTGTTGACAGTGTAGATGGTGTCACCCCTGACGACGGCGGTGAAGAGAGCTCCCTTGCTGTTCATGAACTGCCCGGGCAGGGCGCTCCACTGCCGGGACGTCAGGTTGAAGCAGTCAATGACACAACGCAAGAAGTCGTCGTAGGGGCCGTTGCGCATGACGTAGAGGTTGTCACGATGGGCCACCATGCAGTGCCCGTAGCTCTGGTGCCGCTTGAGCTCGGTGACAGGAAGCCACGCGTCTTGCTGGGTCTCATACTCGTAGATGACAGTGGTGTCCAGTGGCTGCCACAAGCAAACGAAGATCTGTCCCAAGGCTTGGGCACAGGGCGCTGCCGTGCTCGGCTGTGGCAGGTCAGAGACAAACGTCCATGTGCTGGAGGCCAGGTCATACCTCTCCACAGACTTGAGCGAGATCTTCTCGTACTCGCCACCAATAGCATAGAGGTAGCCCTCATGGCCCACCAGCCTGACATCGTAGCGCAGCTGGTGAGGGCTGGGGAACTCGCTCCAGGTGTTGTCATCAGCATCGTAGCAGAAGCTGCTCTCCACCACCTGCTTGTTGGCCCCGTAGACGCCACCCACAATGTAGATCTTATTATCCATGGTTGCCATGCCGGCTAGGAATGTGCTGGCAGTCAGCGGAAGGCAGGAGAGGGTCCTCCATGTGTTGGTCTCCTCATCCAGGTAGCAGATGGTCCTGGAGAGATCCTCCAAGAACTCGAAGGTGGGTGTATGGGCTCCCACTGCCACAAAGGTGCTGGGTAGGAGGGCCTCCACATAGGCCAGCAGGTCATCGGAGAGACAGTCCAGGTACTCCTCCAGCTCAGCGTAGCTGTCCCTGATGTAGAGAGCGGCACAGTGGAAGAGATCCAGGAGGCCGAATATGGCAGCAGCTTGGTACAGCAGGATGCAGTTGTCAGAGTTGATGGAGTGGATCAAGTACTTGGCCAAGGGCTTCACCTGCAGGAAGGCAGCACATTCCACGGCCTGGAAGGTCTCCTCACAGCCAAGGATGGGCCTCTCGCCTGCCAGCACCCGCAGCATGGCGAGGAACCCGGCTGCACTCAGCTCCCCCAGCCCGATCTCCTCCTGTGTGCTCTCCCTCATGCCCGAGCGGAAGAGGGCACGGAAGTACTCACTGCTCTCCACCAGCAGGGTCTTCTCCACCGAGAATGACTGCTCCTCCACCCGGATACGCACCCGCTCCGGGGGCCCTGCCTGGGAACCTTCCTCCTCTGGGGTCATCTTCACCCAGGACCTCAGCAGCTCTCAGGGGTGGGGGAGCACTCAATGCCCCTCTGTGCCGTGCCCCTGCACAGCCCCCTCCGGCCTTTTCCACCCTTTGATGCCTTTGCTGCACTGCCCAGCAGCCTTGTAATATAAATACCTTGGGCTAAAGATAGCTGAGCTCGTGACCGGGGCCCTTCAAAGGCATCCGCCAGGCTCAGCTGCCCCCCCAACCTCAGGCAGGGTTCCAGTGTCACCAGCCAGCACTGGGCACAGCAGAGGTGCCTGGATCACCCCATGGAGTGTGCCCAGCCACTCAGGAGAAACTGGGTTTTGCTCTCTCCACTCTCAGGATCCTCCTTGTGATGCCCAAAGGAACAGTCCCCAACCTGGGGAGGGCAACACACTTGCATGGCTGGGAAGAGACTATGGCCACACTATTTTTTTTCCCTTTAAAACATGGAGTTTACAACCCAGGGACATAAACAACATCAGCAAATCTCATTGCCCCCCAGCTCAGCTATGGGAAAGAGGCTTGGCTGTTCATCAAGTATTGCCACGGGCAGGGAGAGACCTTCCTTTGTGACCCTCCCCATGGCAGTGGCATCTGCAACATCCATCCCAGCTTCAAGGAGTCATAAGCCAGCCTCTGCTTCACCTGGGGATCTCATGTGAGAAAAAGGAAGTGCAGCAACCTCTTCTCACCAAAAAAACTCCCCTCTGGCTTCAGGGCTTGCCTAGCTGCCCATAATACCTGGCTGTGGGAAGAGATAAACCCCTGTTTACTGACACAGAGGTTGACATTGAGGAAAAGTGTTACTTGTGGCACATGACTTGTTTGTGTGCTAATCACAGCTTTTTCAGGCTAGAAATCTCATTTCAGCTCTGCCATGGGGTGCCAAGGAAGGCTGACAACAGGGCTCACTTGGGGGCTCCTTCCTGGATCTCCCCATCACTACCCGTGATTAGTTTGCAACTGGTGTTTTGTTTTGATGAATAATTTAACCTGAGCAGCTCTTCCTGTTGAAGGTCTATTTTTTGCTTCCTCCTTAACCCCCTCGTCCCAGCAGCTGGGAACTTTCCAGACAGTGCATGATGACAAAGATGTTGCCTCAGGGTCATGGCCACAGCAGGTTCCCCCAAAAATCTGAGTTTAGGGGAGAATGGGAGAGTTTTACAGTTGCACCGTCATTGATCTTCATGGATACCCAGCTTAAAATACCATGTTTAGCTCCAATTGCTTTTAAGCACCCTAGACCTGTGACTGAAAGGGGTCTGGGGTAAAGGGTCCCCAGAGGGGCTCTGCTTCCCACAGGGGAGTTGTCCCCGTGATCCTCATCCTCCTCATCCCTGAGGCTTGCAGGGACTTCCACATTTCCAGACTATTTTGGGAGGGTTTAAAAATATCCTGCCTGAATTAACGGGCAATATTCCCAAGGGCGCAGCAGCCCCGCATGGCCACGGAGCAGCCTTCGGCCCCCAGCCTCGGCTATGGCCCCTCCCGCAGTCCCTCGGGGCCGGCCCAGGGGCCGTGTCCTGTGGTCCTGGGCACTGAGCCCTATCCCAAATGGCTGTGATCACCATGACAACGCTGACTTCAGCCTCCGCCACCTACTCAGGCTCAGAGCCACTGGGTGCCGGCTGATGGATTGGTACGGGCGCTGGTGAGTACTCCCTGGGCTCCCTTTTCCTCTTGGGACCGAGTCTTTTGAGTGGGAAAAGGGTATTTTTCTCCCTCGAAAGCCTCTACCGGCAGCAGAAGGTGTCCGTGCTTGATTGTATCCGAAGGAGCCGGGCAGGTGATGCGCAGGGTGGCCGGACGGGCAGCTCCGGGTGCTGCTCCTGCCTGCCCGAGGTGTGATGAGTGCGTCGGCCTCAGCCAGCACAGAGGGACCAGGCTTGGGCTTGCTGGGGACACGGCGAGCAGCTGAGGGCTCAAGAAGGTGCTGAGACATGGCGAGGTGGCCACCAAGCCGAGGCACGGCAGGTGTCGGGACCGGGGGTCCCTGCCCGAAGCCGGGGGAGCTCGGGGTGCCGGCGTGTGCTCTGCCGGGGGGACCGTCCCCGGGGTGGCCGGGGCAGCGTGTCCAGCCCCGCGGCGTGGCAGCTTTCCTTACAAGGAGTTTGGCTGGAGCCCGAGCAGCGGGAGCCGCGCTCGCCTCCGCCTGCCTCATTCATCGCAGTCCCGGCCGTGCAGGGACCGCTGCTGCCCCGGCCCCGCGCTCACCGAGAGCCCCGCGTCCCCTCCCGCCCGGGGTTTTAAGGTGGGAGGCTGCGTTTCTCTTCTCTTTCTGAAGTGTGATGGGTGGGCAGAGGGCTGAGGGGTCCTTCTCTTTGAGTGGGATGCTGGCCATCACTGTGGGATGAGGATGTCAGCCAGCCTGGCTCCAGGATGAAAATGGAAGAGAGGGGATCTCCCACCCTGGTGCTGCTGAGCCCTTCTCTGCCCCAGGCTGGGGCACCCACGAGCCAGGCAGAGAGAAGTCCCCATCCGACACGGCAGCGGGTGCTCCATGTCCTCTGCTCTCTCCCGCAGGACCGAGGATGTCCTCGATGTTCGGAAAACCCCGAGCCAGCAGCGAGCGGCCGCCCCAGAGTCCCCTCCCCGAGTGCAACGTGGCCATCCTGGGGTGCAGAGGGGCCGGCAAATCAGGTGAGACAGGCACCTGCAGCCACGGGCAGGGCAGGGCATCGGGGAGCTGCCAGGGTGCTGTGAGGGGACACCTGCCTCACCTGCCTCTTTCACCTCCTGCAGCTCTGACCGTGAAGTTTCTAACCAAGAGGTTCATCAGTGAATATGATCCCAACCTGGGTAAGGCGTGTTCTTATCCCATGGAGCATCCTTCCCATCTCCCACGTTTCCCATGAATGTGGCATGTAAGGGGAAAGAAAAAACAACTCACCCAAAATTATATAAAAAACAAGAGGGCTGGATTTGACCCAAAACCATCTGTGAAAACAGAGGTGAAAGCAGTGCCTTCTCCGGGGGCACTTCCCACAGGGAACGTTGGCTCCTTACATTGCCCCCAAAAAACAAAACTTGAATTCTTGGGGCTCTTTGAGGAGCATCTCATGTCTGTTGGGCAGGGAAGAGGCTGAGGGAATGAGGATGGGTGCACAGCAAGCGACCCTGGGACTGAATTTTGCAGTGAGCAGTTCTGGGCTTTTTTTTTTTTTTCCACTCATTTGAGTAATTAATAACTATTTTCCTAGGCCTGACTCCAGGCTGTGGGGAAGAACCATAAATGATTTACTGGGGACATTAGAGAGATATGGACCTTGTCCAGGAACCAACTCCAGCCCCTAATAATTCAGTGACTCTTAGAAAGAAGGATAAATCCTTTCTTCCTCGGATATTTTTGGGAATGTGGTTTCATCTTCCCACGTCAAAACCTTTCCGAAACACATCAGTTAAAAGCTGGCCCAAAGAAAGCATCTTTCTCCTTGGGGAATGGCTCAACAGCTCTCCCTGCCTGCCCTCCTTCCAAAAGCAAAGACTGCTCCTCTTGCTTGATTTATTGAGAAACAGTCTCATGTCAAGCCCCCAGCTCGCTTTATCTCATCAGGCCATGGCTTTTAGATAAGGGCCAAGCCCTGGGTGCAGTGATTGTTGTGCCAAGCTCCTTCCCCTCCGTCCTACTCCTGTGGGAGCCCACACTTGCAGCACGTGGGGAGAAATAAGCACTCCTAGCCAAGCTTGCTCAGCAACATCACCACCAGTCCCCCAAAATAATGTTGTCTCAGGAAGGAATAAGGTGGGAGGCATTAGTGGAGGATGCTCCTCATCAGGGCTGACATTTTTCCATGGTATCCCAAGCATCCTGGGCTTTGCTTGGCTTTGAAGAAGACGGGATGTGCCAAACCATCCTCACAACCACCCTTCTTCTTGCAGAGGACACCTATTCCTCAGAGGAGCTGGTGGACCAGCAGCCTGTGCTCTTGAAGGTGATGGACACTGCTGACCAGGTAAGGCATCGAGGGGGTGATGACCAGCTGGGCCATGGCTGGACCACGACTGGACTGCAGCTCAGCCACTCCTCTCACCCCCAGGATGGCCCCGGGAACTGCGAGCGCTACCTGTGCTGGGCCAGCGCCTTCCTTGTTGTCTACAGCATCGACAACAGGAAGAGCTTCGAGGGCTGCCAGCGCTACCTCGAGGTGCTCGCCCTGCACGCACAGGGCTGCCAGCGCCGCTGCCCCGTGCTCCTGCTGGGGAACAAGCTGGACATGGAGCAGTACAGGTATCGGGCATGCGGTAAGGCTGCCTGTTCCCCGTGGGAGACAGCTCACACATCCCCATCCCTCCAGCTGGGATGCAAAACCCAAATCCGATTTCTTTACGGGTATTTCCACCCCCGTTAGTATTTGCAACGTCCTCCCACATCTCCGAAGTTTCTGTTCTCCTGCCCGAGGGCTGATGTGTTTATTTTGAGCCTGTTGGTATTTTCAGTAGGACGTTTTTTGGCTGAGTGGTGAGGCAGCGTCACCATCCCTGGCAGGGCTTGAGCCAAAGGAGCCCCTCTGGACATGCCCTTCCTTTCCCTGGAACCCTCTAGTTCCAGCCCCACTGCCAGGACTGGATGTGCCCAATATGTTTTTCTGGCCTTTTGTGCTGCTCTGTGGTCCCACGGGTCCCTGCGTCACGTGCATTGCTGGAACGCCCACGCTCCCAGAATGGAGGTATCCCCCTCCCCACAGCAAGGACCTGCCCCATCTCCTCCTCCCTGCTTCCCAGTGCGCTGTCATCACACCCACCCCTGGGTCCCTGGAACATCCCTAACAGGGGAAGCTGCGTGATTCCCCAGGGACTCAAAGAGATCACTACTCTGGGCTTTTGGGAAAGGGAGAACTCTTTTGGATTCATGTACCTGCTTGTCCCAGGTCAGGGATGGGCAGGTGCTACCTTGGTGCTCTTTGGGAAGGAGGCGTGGGATAGAGGGTGTATTACCTGCACCCTTTTTGGATGGCTGCTATGCCCCAAGGGACCCCGCAGCCATCCCCTCCCCTCTCGCCAGGCAGGTGCTCTCAGCAGAAGGGATGTCCCTCGCCAGCAGGTTCGGGTGCCTCTTCCATGAGGTGTCGGCTTGCCAGGACTTCTCTCGGGTGCAGCACGTCTTCCACGAGGCCGTGCGGGAGGTGCGGCGCCAGGCCGAGTGGAACCTGCCCTTGCGGCCACTCTTCATCTCCGAGGAGCGGCCCTGCCCTCCCGTGGCCACGCCGGTGGCCCTGCCCACCCACCACAGCTTGGCCACCTGCACCTTCAACACCCTCTCCACCGTCAACTACAAGGAGATCCCCTCGGTGGCCCAGGCCAAGCTGGTCACCGTCAAGTCGTCGCGGGCTCAGAGCAAAAGGAAGGCTCCCACGCTAACCTTGCTGAAAGGCTTCAAGATATTTTAGGACACATCCCTATGGGCTGCAGAGAGGGAGGAGAGAGACCCTCATCCATCCCCCAGCTCCACAGCGGCTGAGACCTTCCATGATGGACTCACAGGCATTCCAGCAGCCACTGGCAGACAGTGGCCCTGGTCTCCATGCCAGGGCAAAGCCAGCAGTGGCAACTTGGCGAGCAGGGAGAGTGCCAAGGGTCTGACATGGGCTGTGGCATCACTCTGCCTGCCCCTGCCCACTGCTGCTGTGGTGTTTGCACCCTGTCCTGCCACTGGCACTGGGGCCAGCTCAGTTTTCTGTGAGGATGCAGCAGTTCCCAGAGGAGCCAGAGTTGTGGATACAACTGGGAGGGCAAGGGCCAGCCCCAAGGCCACCAGCCAGCTTGGGCACGTGGCACACAGCTACAGGAACCCAGGAAGGGAGCTCATTAATCCAGCACGGACGCACCCATCTCGTTCATCCCACAGGTCCCCAACTAAGCAATAAGTAGGAGGAATTTTTATTTTTATTTTAATTTTTTAAATCCAGATAAAAAAGGTGCAGATACTGCTTCAGCTGCTTAAAGGCCTCAGGTGGTCTGAAACTGATACTCACACATCAAGCTAAGTCACACCAAAATTGCTGCTTTTTTAATCAACTTTTTACACTATAGCATCCCTTTCCAAATGCTTTGCAAGGAGACGCTTTGCTGACAAGGACATGGTCTGAAAAGCCTTTGTTTAAAAGACTGAGCAATTTCCAACAATGTCCTAAATTATTTCATGGCTTTTACGCATACCCAGTGAACGACAAAAAGGGAATCCTGGAGCAGGCCAGGCTCTACCTGTGCCCAAGCCAGGGCCAAGGGCTGGGTGTTTGGTTTCAGGTGCTCTATCAGGTTAAATATTCTGCTTCTCCTTGGAGTTGCAGTTACTTTGCAGAGTAAAATATCCATATGTATATTTGTACATATAGCCATATAAATATATGTATATGACCTTACTGGTAGAGAGATTCAATATGGCATTTTGATCAACCACTTTGGAAAGTATTTTAATAAAGAGGATTCTGAAAACAATAAAAATGCCTCAGCTTCAGTGTTGCTGTTTTCCTGATGGGAAGTGAGGGTGCTTTCTCTGGCTGACTGCAGGCCAAGCTTCCCACTTGCTTCCCTTGCTCAGCTCCTGCTTGTTTGCAGTACCTGAAGGAGAAGATGAAACTGGAAGGGAAGGCTGGAAGCAGCTGAGAGCAGTGGGGAAACATCAGCCAGGCAGGAGCTGAGCCCAGCCCCCTCCTGCAGGTGTACTCTGCTGCTTTCTTGTTTCACCCTTTTCTTTCCCCTGGCTAAACTGCATTTTTAAACTTGCACCCCTATGAGCTGAGACATTCCAATACTTTCCTTAAGGCCTAAATGGGCTGACTTCAGCTGCCACTATATGGCCTCCTCAGACATCTCTGTGTACAGGGATGTGACAGTCCCATCCTTCCACTGGACCACCACGTCCCCTGGTCTCTGGTCCTGGGGCCCTGGCTCCTGCTTTAGTGGCTTGGCCGGGCTGTATTCTTGCACAGGCATTAGGGCTTGCTTGGCATCCAGGTCAGCCTCCTGTGTGCTTTGTGCTGCTCCTTCCTTCATGAGAATCTTCCTTTTCCTGCAGGGAAGGCACAACAAGGACATACAGAGTGAAGCAGCAAGCCCAGCCCACATCTGAGGGCACCTACCCTAGTGAGGGTCACAGCCATCAATTTGCACCGTGTCCCTGGAACACGCCAGGTGAGCTGTGCCAGGTAAGTGCTCTGAAGTGTTTGAGCACACACAGCTGAGGGATTCACACTTGGAGAGCACCCAGCTGCTGACGCCAGGAGCAGCACGCAGCCAGCCATCACTAGAGGGAGAGCGAGGCAGGCTGTAGCGTTAGCTCCGCTCTCGTCTGAAGACAACAGCTCTCACACAGTGCTAAGTTTCCGCGCCGTAGCAAGCAGGGAGTTGCTCCTCAGCTGCGGGGTTGTGCAGCAACTGCAACTTCCCAACTGTGCAGGGTTGTGGATGGGGAAAGGCTGAGAGTCCTGCTCCAGAGCCCCTGTACTTAGGGGAGAGCACCTCACACCACAGTTATCGTCACTCCCCTCCCTCCCAGCAGCCCCGTTGGTCTGGGCAGAGCTGTGCAGACCTTTATTCGATCCAGAGCCCAGAGAAGGGGCTTGTTCCAAATTACACAAAGCGAGCAAGCATCAGACAAGGTTTTATAACAAAAAATGTCTCAAAGGGAGTTTGTCTTTGCTCTTCTCCCCATCACTCAGGATTTGCCCTGCCAAACTCGTGTCTATCTGGGAGGTTTCAGGGCACGACCACACACCAAAAGAGTCTCAAATTTTCCTGCCTCACCTGTTTCGCACAATGTTAATGGTCAGAAGAACAAGACCCAAAATCATGGTTGCAAGGGAAAGCGCAAGAACGGAGTAATTCCATGTTGAGGCTGAGGGAAAGCAGAGAGGCAGTGTTAGCAGGCACAGCTCAGTGTAACCCACAGAGCCTGGCCAGGGGTTTTCTGAGGACACCCAGGATGCTCTGTCCTTGATTTTTGTGACTTTGAAGCTGATCCTCATGACGCTGACCTGCTGCTATGTCAATCTAATCCCTCCACCCTGCCAAAATCACAAGAGACCTTTGCTCTCTTGGCAGGCTCTGCCTGTAAAGAGGCTGAACCCCAGAGACACTATCTAAGCAAAGCCTCCTGCCTGTTTTCATCTATGGTCTGCTTATTCCAGAGGCAGCACTGAGGGTTTGTATGTCTGGGGTAAATCACCTCCTCAGGTAGTGCCCTCAGGCATGTATTAGGCAGGAGAGTTAACAGCCAAGGACTGTGTCCCAGCCCAGGAACACCAGTGGCACTTACGGTCTTCTCTGCGGAAGAACCAGAGCAGCTCCTCCAGCTGTTCCTGTTCCAAGCCCAGTGGAAGGGTAATGTTGCCTGCTGTGTGCTCATCCACGTGTGTGCTGGCCAGGGTGGTTGGGTGGTGCTTGTGCTCTGCCTCAGCTGTGGTGGAAAGAGAAAGATGCAACAGTCACTCACTGACCTTCCCCTTCATTCCCAGGGTTGCCCAGCAAGTCTCTCCAAGTAGAATGCAGCCCTGAGTGCACAGCCTGATCTCACTTACTGAGAAGTGGAGAGTGTTTTTGGCTGCAGACCCCATTATGGTGGGGCACCAGGGCTGCAAAGACCCCAGGATGCTGATAGGGTCTTTCCACATTCCCCATCCCCCACCATGGAGAGACAGCTCTGTGCATCACAATTCACCAGAGTTGCCTTGCCAAGACCAGTCCTGGAAATCTGACTCTGGACTGCAGTCCTCCAGCAATAAATTCCTATTTATCAGGCTGGCTTGTATGCACAGCTTGACTCTAGCACTTTTTATCAGAAAAGCTTCAGTGTCTGCAAAGAAACCAACATATAAGTGTGGCCAACCCCAAGCACCTAACATACACACAGAATGCAGATGGGAATGACACCCAGTTCTGGAAGTGGGTGCAACTTTTTCCTTGGCTCAGCCAGGCTGCTGCTGGAGTATACTGAGGAAAATAGCCCAATAGAAAGAAAGAAATTGTATTTCCAGCAAGTTAATGTCTTTGCATATGTGCCCTACTTCACCCACACCACCATGCTTTAAGCCAAGACTCTACCTTGCAGCAGGAAAAATGGGATTATCCAGAAGAACTTCATACTTGTATATTCAGGTGGGATGGATCACGCTTTCACAGTATCTCTTCAGTGTGGAGATGTCTGCAAAAGACAGAGAAACTAAGGAGTTGAGAGAGAACCTGATTCTCCTCCCTACTCTAGCTCCATTCAGAGAGCAGATCTCATGTACCTCAGCATCAGTTTCCTTCTGTGAATGTGAGTCTGAGCTGTGAGGAGAGGGTGCAGAAATCCCTGGACCACCAAGGTGACAGCAAAGGGGATCTGGCACAGCATCTGCTGCCTGGGGTTGGACCCCTTGCCAAGGTGAACCTGTACAGATGTGAGCTCAGCTGCTGTGAGCCAGCCTCTCCCCGGCTAAAAAAGCTTCCCTGCTTGCTGCCCTGCCATAATCCTTAGAGAATACAAACTTTGCATGTGACTGCCTATTGCCAACCTATTAATGGCAGAATAAGGGTGTGGAGATGAGGAAGTGGAAGGCTGAGCTCCAAGAGGAGGCAAGGTTGGCTTGAGGATACGGTGTCTCCCATCCCTCAGGGAAACAGAGAGTCCTCCTTGACCTTTAGTCTCTCATTTGTTACTGGCATTGATCCAGCTTTTATGGCTGCTTGTCCAAATGAGTTCTTCAGCCTCCTTCAAGGAGATCTGCCCTGAGCAGGAGTTTCTGGCTGTCCACTGTGAATTGGTGAGACCTTGAGGTGGCTCTCCCCAGCCCACTGCTCACTGGCCATCACCCACTGGCAGATCAACAACACCACAACACACATGTATCCCTGAGACATTCTGGCCCCACAAGCCATTAATTATTATATGAGGACTTTTACGACAGTCTGATACTCTCAACTTTTACCTGCCTTTGCTGTGTGGCCTGGTGCCGTCTGAAACTTGCTCACAAGCATATTCCACTGTGCCAGGCGTGTCAACAACACTCTTGCTGACTCCTCAGGGAAGCATTTGTCCCGTCGGTTATGGACCTAATGATTGCTACTATTTTCCCCCCCATTCTCAATGTCTTCACAATTCAAAGTTCACATTTTATAACTAACCAGGCATGCAGGCTTACTCCCTGCTGCCAGAAAACCACCTGCTAGCAATTCTTTGAGGTGGGGACTCTTGAGTATGTGGTCCACTTTTTATTTCAGAAAATATGGGTAAAGCTGCTCCCTGCAGTTAGGTGTGCCAATTACCTTTCCATCCAGGTAACCTTTAGCTTATTCACATGGATCACCCCTCACAAAGGAGGAAATAAGGCCTTGGTGACAAGGAAAATAAGTTACAAGTCAGCTACACCCTAATAAGAAGTGGCACTTGAATGTGTTAAATCTTGCTGTGCAAGGCTTCTGAGTAATCATTTGCTGAGAGAGGAATATTTGACAAGCATGTTGCTGATTTTCCCCTAAGGTATTTCATAAGTTGTGGGCTACCTCCTGGTGTCTATGCACAGCAGGGATGCTGGAAAGCTGCTGGAAGTACTTCACAGCTTCATCAAGCAGTGACCAACTGCCAAATCTCCCCAGACATGGCAGGCCAGAACTTTGCAGGGAAAGCACAGCAGCAGAATGGACACTTCTTGTGCATTAACAGGACATTTAAGTAAAAGACTTTAAGGGAAACTCTTGTTATTTTACAGATCTTTTGCATCTAAATCACATTAACCAAATTAGTTGTATTTATCAAAGCTACAAAACAAAGTGTTCTCAAGTCAGTGTGTCTACTCCAGTGGAGTCTGAGCAGGATTCTGCCTAAACACTGGTTTCCCCAGTAAGGAAACAGTGACTCCCACAGCTGGACTGGACACGCTCTAATGATTTTGGATCTTCCAGCCTGGAAGAGATTGTTGAAGGCATCTCCTCCAGCCTCCCCCACACAGCTGCTCGACCCTGCTGCCCACATCCCAATGTGGGTGAGCACTGCTCCATGAGACCAGCTGGGAGAGCGTGGGGGATGTTCTTCCCCATTGCTCCCCTGCCTGCACATCTCACAGTGACTCTGGGGGCTGATGGACAGGGATGAGCCCTTAGATCCAGGCCTCTGCAACTCCAAGTGTGCACTTTGCTCTCCTATCCCTCTGAAAGCACCCAAGACCCTTCTGAGGTTGATTCCCAGCTTGGGTGCAACAGAGGAAGCTCAAATGAGAGAGAGCTCATGCTGGTATGGAAGGAGGCAGAAAGAACAAAGAAGCCAGTGCCTCTCAAGAAACATTTTACCTGTGTTATTTTGAGTTTATATTGATACCTGAACATCTTTGTAATTTCTTTCTTTTTGCAAATGGGATTTTAACATCAAAAGCTGCAAAATCTGTACAGTATTATGTACTTCAGGAACAAAGAATCATACACTAATGCTATTTCAAATCCTCCTGTGGATCTGTTGATTTTGCTAGCATTCAATGAAATCTCAAGATATTAAAGGAAAATGGCAAGGGACTGCTTTTTGCTCTATGCATTGATCCCAGCACTTAAATGGTAAAAACTTTTCTCATTATGGAAACCCTTGAAGATCTGAGATATCACATGCAGAAGGCAGAGCTGAGGGATTGGTGCTCTAAAGGTTGGCATAATCCAGCAAGGGGGCTGTGCCATGTGGGAACATGGGAACGCACACATCCACAGCTGCACGTGGACTCTTTCCAGCCAGGACACAGCACGTGGTGCTGTGAAACCACCCCGTGCTTTCGATGATGGCTTTTGTCAGCTCTGATATTCACAGTTGCTCACCAAGACACATTTTGCCCTCATTCTGCAAATGAGAAGTCTTTAGATACGTATTATACTGGTTTAAGTAAAGATGGGGGGAAATCTTTTGGAAAGACCATCTGTTAAGATGATAATGTCCCTCTGGGCTCTGTATTCAAAACTCACCACACAGTATGGGACAATGCATTTAGAATATCTCAGTCTTTTTAAATTAGCCTCCTCTTGTCATCCAAACTCTCTCTGGTGGTTATCTTATCTTAGCTGATTGTGTTAAAATGGGTCAGTTATTCCAAATACAGTATTAAAGTGGGATGTCCTGTCTTTGGGATTCATAGAGGATATATATACAATGTCACACCACAGACATGCAAATGCATGGTATGGTTTATAAAGGTACATTAAGGTCTGAGCTCCATTAAGGAACACAAGAAATTGTTTAATATTTAAAATATTAAGGAAAGAAGCACTCTGTGCTATTTTTAACCTCTGTAAAGTAAAATCTAAAGAACAAATCTAAGTTATATTACACATTTTCCTTTGACTGCTTTTAAATGCAGGAGTTATCCCAGCCTGCTTCTTACTCACCATTCAGACAGTCTCTCCTTTAAAAGTCTGCCTTCACTTAAAATTTCCAAGGATTCAAGCTTTCTAACTGGAATAAATAAATAAGCCTTTCTTTACAGATAGCTATAAATTAACCCCACAGCCAGTGCAGCAGGAATGCCCGTTAATCTCTGCTAACTCACCAGAAACATGCAGTTCCCAGCAGGGAGGAAGCTACATTTCTTCTTTAAGCCCTGTCATCAGAAGACATCTCCTCCAAGCACTGTGGTAATCCAAGGTTCCCTGTGCTCTTGCTCTGGGTATGCTACAAGCTGTGATTCATTCTGCTCCTGAGTCATGTGTGAAGGCCAGTTCAACAGGTGAGGTACACTCCAGCCCCTGAAAAAACACACCTCTTTAGAGGGACCATTTACAGCACGAGGTGAATGACCTTTTGCCAAAGAATGAGCTGTAGCAACTTCCAGTATATTTGCTCAAGTTATTGGCATAATCAGTATTAAAAGAGCATGCTGAGTAGAATGACACTCAGTAATAAGTTACCCTGTAGCTAAAATAAATGATAATGTTCACTCCACTTGGCTCAGTCCTCATTGCATACAGGAAGCATGTCCTGATAAAGCAGATACTATCCTTCCTTTTTTTTTTCTTCTTTTTTTTTTTTTTTTTTTTTTTTCCAATGAATGGCCATTCTAAGCATCTTACCAGAGCAAACAACTTTGCACACAAAGCTTGAAGCAGCAGTCAGAGATTTTGCCATCCCAGTTTCACGGGTACTGGTAATGCCTAGCTAAGTCTGCTAAGGGGCTCTGCAGACTGATGTGCTGCTTTTTGTGCCAACCACATTGGGAAAGGAGGATTCCTCCTACCTGAACTACCTGATTCATGGATGGAGCTGCACACTGCAAAGCAAGAGAGATGCATCTCACCAATGGGTTTGAGACACACAGCTAGCTCTGGTTAGCTCCAGCTGAACTGCAGATGGTGGGTGTAGTATCCTTATGTTTGTCTTGTTCTTGGCTTTTTTCAGCTTGAAATAAAGTGTTCAAAGCCATGTTTGACAGGACTTGGAACAATCTGGTCTAGTGGAACGTGTCCCTGCCCATGGCAAGGGTGTTGGAACGAGATGATTTTTACAGTCCCTTCCAACCCAGGTCATTCTATGATTCTATGATCTTTGTCATTGAAGCTTTGTTCCATTGTGATTAATCCTTTGAATCCCATCTCACATCCAGAGTTTCCCTGTGCAGCCCCTGTGAAATATCACCCAGCAGACGTGTGCTCCCCAAACAGAGATGTTTCACTGCTCAGCCTCAGCCTGGAAGCGATCAGATGTGAGCTCAGAAATGCATCCCCCAGGAAACAAGAGCTACTCCCTGCTGCTGGAGGCATGTCCAGCCAGGACATCCCACCACATGGTAAACTGTGCTATCCTTCCTCCTCAATTCCAGCTGGGTCTTTTTTGAAGTGCCATCACAGTGGGGAACACTTTTCTAGTGTCTTTGTGAGCTTTTTGTTGCCAGGGAAAGGTGCACAGGGACAGGACAGTAAGTGGTCTCACAATCAAACCCTCTGGCCTTGGGAAAGCAAAAGAAGACACTTGGCCTCTGCAGAACAATCTCTGAGTAGAGGGCTGGAGACACTGGCCATGGTGAAGAGGTGACTGTAACATAAGGATGGTGACTGCAAAACCCCAAAAGTTTTTTTTTCATCCTAATTTTCTACATGGCTTGATATATATATACCTAGGGTCAGGATGCTGGCAGATAGCTGAGATATTTTTAGGACTCAGCATGATGTACATGGAAATAAAACCAGTTCCCCACTGGTTAGAGTTGGCTCTTGTGTCCAGTAATCCTCTCCTTTTCTAGAGAACTACAAATGTGCTCAGGAGTGCTTCTCTCCAGTGAGGGTGTGAGTATTTGATTCTGTGTCTCCCCTGACAACACTGGCACTGGCTAATGGGAAATATCTTTTTACTTCTTGGAGACACTTTCAGCGTCTTTGGCCAGGAAGCAAAGTGGAGATAAGATGTGATTTGTGTTCTGTTTCCTCCTCAGATTTGTCTTCACTACTCTTGGGAAGAATTTGTCTGACCTTGGTGTTTTAATTTTGCTTATCTTTTTTGATCCCTTCAGTGTCTTTGACCTGAAATGCCTGGTTACAGAATAACTAAACATTCAGGGTTGTTTTTTTTTTTCTTTCCATGTACAAAAGCAGAGTTCAAATGCAGCAGGAAAGCCAGATTTTTTTTTTTTTATTTTTGTGAAACAATCAGATAGTTGCTTTCATTCTGAAAAAATTTAGATCAAAATAAATCTTCAGTTAAAATTCACGAAGGCATAATAATGAATAACAACCATAATGTGTTTGAAATGTGCTGTCATAGCCGAGCCAAGGATGAATTACGTGGGAGCAAGTGTACTGGAGGGAATTTAAGTCCACTTCAAAAACTCACTGCAAATGAAACTTTAATTACTTTGTGCATATGTCTGGCAAAGCTCAGCATGGAGTTACAGCATTTCCAGGAGCCTTAACTACAGCCAGAAGTGAGAATCCATCTCAGGGCTTAAGTCCTTGAGGAACAGCAGGTGAAACTCAACACATGGTGTCAATGACACGTTCAGTGCCTGGATCTGATACCTGGAAATTACCACTGAGCTGCAGCTGGATCCTGGGTTCAAACTCACAACTTTTGGGCAATCCAGACAGACACATACATCCCTGGCCGTTCTGAAGTGTTGGTGATAAATCCAGGGCTTCACCCAAGACCTCAGAGAACTGGTATTTGTTGTCACCACACAGGACATCTCCTTCCAGCAATTGCCTCTGGAAACCATGAGTATTTTTCAGCATCTGAGATATCATGAGGTCAAATTTTTCACCATCTGAGATAAGGCCTGAAATTACACTCTGTGCTGAACAGTGCTCCTCTCATTTGGGCCCTGACAGCCATGAGTGCCTGTAATCACTTAGTTATTGTGCAATGACAAATTGTTCCCTGCTTATGATAAGTTAGACTGTTCACCTTCCCTTCTTTCCAATCCACCTTCCAACATGAACCACGCTGAGAGCTTTAATCTCTTCTCAAGCACAAGCCATTCCTTCATCCTTGCTAGCCTCTTGTTTATATTTAATATTTATTTTTACTATAACATGTCATTTACGCACTGAGATGAGGTGACCAGAGTTTAAGTATCCTTCCTGTGACTAAACCAAGTGTTTTCATAGGACTCCTCAGGCAATAGAAAATTGTAAATTATTTTTAGCATTTGATTTTTACATACTGATTAGGAAATTACCTCAGTATTTGGTAGCATATTCTCCTTTTCTCAGGGTGCAGGAATGTAAGCACCCCAGTTAGGATGGCCTGACTCTTTTATTTTTACCTGTAACAGCAATTTTTCGTTCTTTTCTCCCTATTACCACCACAGAAGACAATGGCTGACAGAAGAAAACCCTACTGATGGGCAGACAGGAAAAAGGGAAGGAATATACACAGCACTGCTTAGTACGGCACAAAATTTCACTGTTTTTATTGATCCTCCCCCCATGTTTCCAAAATCAAATTCTGCCATCCATTTTCCAGTAATTTACATATTTTCACTGGCATATAGGACATTTACAGATTCTCACACTCCATGCTGCAGAAATTCCTAGTGCCAAAGATGGTAGGATAGACTGTGATTTAGATGTGCAGGGAATTTGTGTATGTGATTTACATTAAAAGCTACACAAATAAACCATCTTCCCACAAGAGGAAAGAATGTACTTAGCAGAACGATAAAATATTTTCATACTTATGTTATGGGAGGAGACAGTTCTTTAAGTGGTGATTCTGACCCCATAGTTTACAAGAAAACATTCTTTGAGTTACTGTCACTGTTCAAATGAAGCTGTCCATGGAGTCAGAAGTGGAAATCTGTTTTTTAAATGCCGTCAGAGCCAGATCAGTGGCTGTGGGGTCAACACCCCTTTCAGTCCCTGACGTTTTTCTGTGTTATTTTCGCAGTGAGGCAGCGCAGACAGCTCCTGGTCAGGGTTAAGGGCCATGGGTGACACCACCAAGGAACAACAACAATGTGGGGCTGGAGCTGCCAGGTCAGCACAGATCCTGAGGGCTGTGCTGATGGCTCCCACCACACCACACCAAGATCACAGCACTGTCAGGACTGGAAGGGACTTCTGGACATCACCCAGACCAAGGCAGGGTCACGTGGAGCAAGTGACACAGGTGAACGTTTCCAGGTGGGTTTGGAAGGTCTCCAGAGAGGGAGGCTCCACGCCCTCTCTGGGCAGCTGTCCCAGTGCTCTGCCAGCCTCAGCATAAAGAAATTCTTCCTCATGTTGAGATGGAAATTCTTGTGTTTTAATTTATGGACGCTGCTCCTTATCCTGTTGCTGAGTACCACCCAAAAGACCCTTGCACTAGCATGTTAGCACCCTAGGAAATACTTTTATGCATTAACGAGAACCCCGTCAGTCTTCTCCAGGCTAACCATAGTATAAAGGCATTGTGCTCTTAGAGAGCATCCAAAGGAGGCCACGAGGATGGGGAAAGTGTGGAAGGGAAGCTGTTTGAGTAGCGGCTGAGGGCACTTGTTTTGTCCAGCCTGGAAGAGACTGAAGGACCTCATTGTGGTCTCCAACGTCCTCCCGAGGGACAGCGGAGGGGCAGACACTGCTCTCTTCACTCTTTGATCAGTGACAGGACCCGAGGGAACAACATAAAAATGAGTCAGGGGACATTTAGGTTGGATGTCAGGAAAAGGTTTTCAGAGGGTGGTCAGGCACTGCAAGGGGCTCCCAGGGAATGGTCAGAATCCCAAGGCTGCCAGAGCTCCAGAAGCGTTCGGACAATGCTCAGGCACAGGGTGGGACTACCGGGGTATCCGGCACACGATTATGGGTTGGACTCGATGACCCTAGTGGGTCCGTTCCAATTCAGGCTCCCCTATAACTCTCTGATTTTCTGACCATGGCGGCGCCCCCTCAGCGCTGAGGGCGGCCCCGGCGCGGGGCGGGTCCCGTTGCGTCATCGCGGCGCGCGGCGGGAGCCCCGCGATGCGGGCCCGGCTGCTGCGCGCCTGGCGCGAGGGCGTGCGGGCGGCGCGGCCGCCATGGCGGGTCCTGTTCTTCGGCACCGACCGCTTCGCCGTGACCGCCCTGCGAGCCCTGCGGGCCGCCGGGTACCGCCCGGGCACGGGGGAGAGGGGGCTGAGGGGAGACACGGCTGGGAGAAAGGGGCAGAGGGGACACGGGAGACGAGACATGAGGGAGGTGCCTGAGCGGGGACGGGGACGTGAGGGGCGCGGAGCCTGAGGGGACACGGCAGGGGCTTGGGAGGGTGAGAGAGGCCTGGGCACCGAGGGAAGAGAGATGAAGGCTCGCGATGAGGCTCAGAGGTTATTGAGGGATGAGGTGGAGTCCCGCGGAATGGGCCGTGGGTTGGGCAGGGAGGATGGCAGAGGAGGGAGGGGGAAGGATCCTGGGCGTGGGACAAGGGACCAAGATCACAGAGACTCTGGGGATTGGCACAGGGGCACAGCGAGGGTGGAGGTGACCCAACCCTCGCCTCAGTCTGCCTGCACGACTCCTTCATCACCTTCTCCACCACAGGGAGCCCAGCGAGGACTCGCTCGTGTCCCGGCTGGAGGTGGTGACCCTGCCGTCCTCCCTGCCCGGGGACCTGCCCGTGAGGAGATGTGCCAGGGAGCTCCAGCTGCCTGTGCACGAGTGGCCACACACGGGACCCGTCGGCCAGTTCGATGTGGGTGTGGTGGCATCTTTCGGACGTCTTCTAAGCGAGGACCTCATTCTGCAGTTCCCTTAGTAAGTGTGTGGACAGGACATCTGTCACTGATTTGTGAGCAAAGCTGTATTCTTGTTTTGAGGCAGCATCTGTGACTTGTAGGTGAGGTCAGCTTCCCTGGGTTCATATGCTTAGCCTGAGCCCTGTTGCTGTCATTGTTAAATTCAGTATTCTTTGACACATGGGTGTGAATTTATGCAAATATTCAGCAGAATATGTTTGCCTTTATTCCTCACATCCCTCTGTGTTCACTGAGAAACTGAAGTTTATATAGTGGTGAATTTTCCTTCGAGTGCATGTTTAAGCCAGTAACACATGAGAAGGTATGAGCAGGTAGTGGTTTCATCGTAATATATGTTGCACTACATTTACATATGTTTCAGGTACCATTCTTATTCTAACTTGTGAATATTTCATTCCAGTGGTGTGCTGAATGTCCATCCCAGCTGTCTCCCACGATGGCGTGGTCCTGCACCCATCATCCACACGGTGCTTCACGGGGATAAGGTGACTGGGGTGACAATTATGGAAATAAGACCAAAAAGGTAGGTTTGGTGTGCTTTGCAGACGACTCACTGTTGCTGTTGCCTCTCAGGACTTGAAATAATCACAGCTGAAGTCATCATTTAACTCATTCTACATAACTACAATTTTTAAAAATGTGTGTGATTAATTTAAAAGTTTGAATCATTTAAAAATGTTCATCTAACTGTATGAAATTTACCACAATTACAGTATTTTAATAAATGTGTAATTTGTACTCCAGGCGTCTTTTGTAATTCTTACCATTATCACAGGGAACAGACAGAGAACAGTCACAGAGCTTTATCAATAGGCTTGGTATGACAGGACGGAAAAGATCTGGTTTTTCAGATTTCAGAGTCACCTGTAACATGCTGTAAGTGGACAGAAGACAAGAAATTGCCTGTCTAGTCATGAGAGAGGTTATACCTTTTAGTTTCAGCCCAACTTCTGGCTTAAAAGGCTTGTAAAAATACATTATTCTAGTTACCTTTTCTTTCTTAGATGCTTGTGTAATAATAGATCTCAGGAAAGTGCAAAACAAATTTCCTCATGAGTATTTTAGGTTGTTACTTCTGGGATCTCATCTTCTGAACTCTAAATTGTGTGTTCATATCAGTCTCAGCTTACTGAGGAGAATCTTGCTGCCAAGAGAGATCTAGTATTATCTTCCTTGTGTTGTCTTGTAAACCAAACATTTGATAATACGAAATGACATTTGAAAAATAGTTTTAGAGGGGATAAAAAAGGTAATTAGAAACTGAGCTAATGTATTGAATGCAGACTTTTTGAACTGCTAATTAAGCTTCAGCTTCTCCAGTGAGGTTGTGTGTTTTCTGCCTTGCAGGTTTGATGTAGGTCCAATTATTAAGCAAGAAGAGGTTGCTGTTCCTCCCCGCTGTACAGCACAGGAGCTGGAAGGGATGTTGGCAAAGATGGGTGCAAACATGGTAAAGTCCTGCCAGCTTTGTCACTTCTGACTGGTACTTTGCTTTTAACACGTGCAGACAGAATTCTTACTAATCTTATTCTGAGCTGGCTTCAAGTTTAGGAGGAGGATGATGTGAATCTTGGTGTTTATGAACACTTTGCCTTGCTGAGAGAAGAGCTCAGTGGTCTGAGCTCAGACGTCAGTGTCAGTCCTATGTGTTTCTATTTCTGTTGTGTTTCTATTCAGTGAAGAACCTAAATACTGTCTGTGGAAACACTGCAGGTTCTTTCATCTAAATGAATATCTGCTTTTTTATTTTAATAGTCAGCTTTTGTCCTGTTTCGGGATTAATATCAGAGAAGAGGTCATCCGTTAAAAAATACTTCCATTTTTTAACTGTGATTCAGCGAGAAGGATGTCTACTGTCTCTGTATGTAGGGTACACCTCTTCTGAATATACTGAGCCAATTTTCTTAAAGCTCACAGGGCAGTTTCACTGTTGAAAAATTAAGTATTACTTTGTTTATTATTGTTTAAACTTAGCTTGACTAATACTCTGTACAAAATTTAATGTTGCAGCTGTTAGCAGTTTTGAAGAACTTGCCTGAAAGTTTAAAAAATAAAAAAGAGCAGCCAAAAGAAGGAGTAACATTTGGTAGGTACACATAGTTTTTAATGTGACTTGTTCATTTTTTCCTTTATCAGCTGGAAAATTAAAGTTTTCTGCCATACTGGCTGTATTTTTTTTAGATTCATGTCTCAATATGCTCTCTTTGCTGCCTTCTCTGGCTTTAAAAGGTTATACAGGAGAAAAATGCTTCAGAATTCTTCAGACTTACTACATTAATTTTTTTTTCCAATTACTTGTACAATATCACAATCATTATTGATGCCACAAAACCTGAGATTATTATTCTTCCTGGTTGTAATGCAGACAGAAGGGTTAGAGCTGTGCTTGTAAGCATGATACAAGTTTGCAGGGCAGTGGATAAATAAAGAGAAGAACTGTGAATAAAAAATAATCCAAAGTGAAGTGTTTACAAAATCTTTCACCAGTTTTTGTCTGAGGTACCTTGACTGGATGGTAGACTCACTACTGGTCAGGAAAAACTGAGGTTTAAAATAGGATAATGGGGTACAGCTGTTTGCTAAAACATGCAAAGCAAAATAAGAAATCTCATTTTTCTTTTCCCTCTAGCTCCTAAAATCTCTATAGCGAAGAGTTGTATAAAATGGGAAGAGCAAACAGCTGCACAAATAATTCAGCTGCATCGTGCAATAGGAAGTATGGTGAGACTGGATTTTTGGAACCCTTTTCTGTCCTATAACGTGGCTGAGTTTGGTGTAGATATCTTAACTGATCACTAAATCTCAATTTTAGTTATTTTAGCCTCTGTAACCTTGCATATGTTCTAAAATCCTTGTAGTTTATCATTAGAGGTGGAATTTATGTGCAGGAGAATTTTCATGGACTTGATCCCAAGTGTGAAATCAGCTCAAAAATTTCATATTGTTTCCTTAGCTCTGAGATTTCCTTAGATGTATTTGAGAAGGTTTGGAATGCTACAGTGACATCTCTGCATGACAGTAAACAGTGCAAACAGACACAGTGAAGAGCTGTTGTAGCTAATTGCTTAACTCATTTCTGTGTGGGCTAATGATTTGAGTTGAGTAAGGGTAAGGAAAACTAGTTCTGATAAAGAAAATCTATCTAGACATACAGATAAATTTTCCCTTAATGTAATTATCACAGGTATTTTGCCTAAGGAAAAGATGGCCTGGAAATGTGAAAATATTCTCAATGTGTCATCTGTTTCTGTTTCCAGTTTCCTTTGCAGACACTCTGGAAGGGTACTACTGTTAAACTCCTGGATTTTGTGGAAGTGGATAATATCCCTGGTTTTTCTGGTATTTACTCTTAAATTATTTAATTTTTAAACCATTTTCTTTAGGAATCTGAATGTCATGTGGGCCAAGGCGTGTGACTGATCAGGGCTTAGTGAGTGTTCATGGATCAGATATGGAGTAGTGCCAGAGAATGACTGTTCTGATTGTTTTTGTTCATTTGGTTATAATAAAACACAGAATACAATAAAATATTTTTCAGCAAAATAGTGACTCAAGATGGTTATCATGCTTCAAAGGAACAGAAGTGGTTCAAACCTTTTCTGTACTTGTTGGCATAAAAATGCAGGATGATCTTTCTTTGCTTTTAGATCAAATACTAAATGACTGTGAAGCTGTTCCTGGTTCAGTGCTGTTCCATAAAATGTCCCAAACATTGATAGCTCGCTGCAAGGTAGGCTTTTCCCATTTGTTTTTTACTTACTGCCCTGAAGATGAGGTTTTAGTATTCGTGTGGTGCATAACTTTTGTCTTAATTGTCCATTGTTAGTCTCTGTACTAGTTTAGATCAGCACCAGATGTTTCATTTGATACCTTAAACTTTTAATTTCCATTAACAGGCTTTGCACATTTGCAAGCAAGAATTTGACTTGTAAGCCTGATGACATTGAATACAATATATTCTGTAAGCCAGCCTATGGGAGCTAAAGATAGCTTTAAACATGAAAGAAGCTTACTGCCCTTTTTTGTTTTTATTTTTAGGAAGGCTGGGTTGGAATCAAAACAGTTGTTTTAAAGAAGAAGCTTACAGCAGTGGACTTCTACAATGGATATATGCACTGTTGGTTCCAGCAGAATCCAAGAACAGTTCACCAGGAATGCAGATTTCAAACACTCAAACTTAGCATGGCAGAAAAGACTCTGAAAGAGAGGGGAATATTGGTACAGGATATAAAGCAATAAATGTATTTTTTTAATGTCTGTAAGTTAATATAAAATATTTCAAAGCCCACCTATAACATTCAACTTAATTAAGGGGTTTCTTCCCATAGTGTTTGATCTTGCTGTCATCCACATGTTTTCCTGGTGAGTTCCTAAAGATACTTCTCTTGAAGAGAAGCTCCATGAGTGCTGTAGATATTGAATAAATCCCTGTTTCCACTGTTGAGAAATAAATTTATTTTTATACAATATTTTTAGGGTTTTTTTGAGGACTTTGGTATAATTTTCTTCAGGCATGGATTTCGGACAATTACTTTAATCTGGAAATACTAAAATCCACTGAGCTTTTCTATTGCTCACTGAGACTTAGACTGTCTAGTTTGATATTCTTGTTGATCCTAAAATTCTCTTTGTATCCCAGCATTGACGTGCATAACTTAGCTGGGAACATAAGAGAATCTTTTCCTGTCCATTATGATTTTCTTCCTTCCCCTTTCTGTTTTCATATCCTGGGATATGTCCCATTTGAAATTTATGTGCCCTCCATTCAGAATATTTATGTTCCACTATTTCACTTTCTGATGGGGGAGGATTTTACCTAATGAGGAGTTGTTAATCTAATCTGAGATTTTCCTCAATCTGTCTTTGCTTTATGGCATATACGAAGAGTATTTAATGTCAAGAACCCCAAAACTTGTGATTCGTACACTTTCTTGTCTTAGAAGAAGTAATTGAGTACTGAGCATAACAGCAGAACAAAGACTGGTGATGTCTTAGAAGCTGTTCTAGTATTTGCTAACTTTTTCCTGCTCTTTCTGAGTTCAACTCAAGTAAAAGCAAAAAATACATAAAAATGTGTCATATCACGAGGATTAAAATGTTTCTGAAGAAGCATCTGTTAAAGCAGCTGCTGCAGTATTTTTCTTCTATTGCCATTAGTCCATCAATTAATTGCCTCTGACAGGTTTTCCAAAACACATGGTCCTCCAAGAAATCCAAGCCTATGAATCAGAGTCAAAAACTGGAAACAACAGCAAGGTGGAAGTCAGGCTCCTGTGGTGAATTCCTGTTCCTGACCACAGACCCGGTGCAGTTCGTGCTGCAGAAATTCTAAATCCGGCAAGTTTGCTTCCAAGAAAGTGATGTATTTTTGTGTTTTGCTCCCTGGTACTTTGTGCAAGTGAAAGTTGTGGAGACAATTTGGTTTTATTCTGTTCGGATTAGTCTGTAAATGTTAGTAACTGCTTTATGCCAATAGAAGGGTGGGTAGGTCAGTGAGTTTTTTGTGTGTTTGTGGGGATGGTGGGTGGTTTGGAGAGTTTTCTGGGGCTTCTATCTCACTGTATGGCAAAACCCCACCACCAGAATTTAGAGATAATGTTAAGAACTAACGATACAGAGTTTTGAACTTAAGTGTTTTAGTTAACCGGGACTCAACAATTTTAGTGTTTCAGGATCCAATTTTTCGAATATTCCTGGTCCCTAGGCACGGGAAAATTAGTTCTTATTCATTATAACCTGACCAAAATGAACAGTGAGTTCGTTTTTCCCACAGAAAGAATACGGTGTCAAAAGTTCAGGCAAAAGAGTCCAGGTTAAAAGCTTTTAGATAACCAAACTGTTAAATCAACATCTTCTTCCTAGCAGTGACTTGGGGAAGATTCTTTTAACTTCTTTGTGTATCTTTCATCCTCAGTTTTAGGTCATGCCCCGTGTGAGCTGGCAGACAATAATTACCTGGTTCTCACTAAAGCATAAAGCTACAGGAAGAGTTTCACTGTGTTTTTGGGAAGTTTGAGGTGGCATGTGCCCAGAATCCCTGTAGATGGAGCTCGCTGCATCCCTTTTGGGTGAAAACCAAGGACAGCTGGACAGAAGATGGTGAAAATCTGGTACAGAATGCCTTCAGTTAGTTGTTTAATAGTGAATAATGTCTAAACCATATTGCAGCCAGGA
Source organism: Sturnus vulgaris (assembly GCF_052056855.1). Classification (NCBI taxonomy): domain Eukaryota; kingdom Metazoa; phylum Chordata; class Aves; order Passeriformes; family Sturnidae; genus Sturnus; species Sturnus vulgaris. Next base: position 18,208,210 of record NC_142255.1, read on the forward strand.
TCCCCTGTACTTGTAACTTAATCTTTTGATCTGTGCAGAGTTTGCTTTAAGGCTTCTTTTACTTTCTGTGTGAGAGGTTATAAAAGATTAGACTGTTCCATGTTGTTCAGTAGTTAATGTCCTAGCTCTGAATATGCACAAGTTTACCCAAGTAATTTTATGGAGCAAAAGAAGGTAAGATTAATTTATTTTTTTATGGAGAAAGTCTTTGGCATGCTATTTTTGGCATGGTAGAGAAGTTTTAAATGGAATTGGTGTTCCCCAGGCAGCTGTTAGCCAAAATGTCTCTCTGGAAACTTTGCTTTCACCTGGCTCTGCAGGGATTTAACTCAGTAAGTAATGAAAATCTGATTATTTTTGCAGAACAGACAAAACAAAAATGGGGCATTCACTGATGAGGTGTGGAATAGCATGTCAGGGTTGACTCTGGAACACAGACCCAGTGATTTGATCTCCAGTACCACTGAGGTTGAGTACTGCTACCCTGGCCATTGGAATGGGATCTTAGGAAAATAAAACAGCTGTCCTCCTCTCAGGGGGGAGAGGGAGAGCAACAGAGGTATTCACAGACCCAGTGTCCACTATGGCTCAGTTTAATATCACAGGCAAATTACTGGCAAAACTGCAAAATATTTGGGCACCAGAAGGGCTCTGGTGTTGGATAGGGATGATTTCATCATGGATTTCAAATAAATGTTAGTAGAGGGAGTGATATTTCCTAGGATGCTGGTGACTCACAATTAGATGCATCTGTTTCATGTTCCGCAACCTTACTACTCCCCCTGCTTCCTAGGAAACCTCTTTATTCCTGTTTTCTGAATACATTACAAATAAACAGAAAGTGTAAGTGACTAATCAGAGAAGTACTTGAGACTTTTTATAAAGTTGTTTGCAAAATTCCCCAATAATTTGCTGGTTGAGGCCAGACAAGAATGTATCTCCTTTTGTTTATCCTATCTGCTAGCTATCCTGATAGCTTCTGGGAAGCACTAGTTTCCTTTAAAAGCAGGAGGGATAGGTCACTGAATTTATCTGTGGATTGGAAACTAAGTGACCTTAATGGGAGATGCTTTGCCATTAGCCACAAACCTGCCGAGGTTTAGGAGCCAGGTCTCCTTCAGCCTGTTCATCAAGGTTGGTGGTCCGAAGGCTAAGGCCAAGGGAGGAGCTGAGTCCCAGCCTTTCCACATTCCTCCAGCTGATGCTCTCTCATATGTGGGAGTGTGGGTTAGGTTTCTAACTGCCATACACTGACCATAAACACGAGCTAGAGGAGTCAGAACTGACATTGAACTGTAGCATAAAATTTGTGTGAATAGCAAATGCCAGGACCTGCTGTAGCTTTGCTCCTACATAAACTTTTCTTAATGTATTTGGGATGGTGGCTCATCATGGTGAAGTGTTAGACTGACTGGTGGTTATGTCAAGGTTGTTTTCTCTTGGTGCTTAAGCACCCGTGATTGAAACCTCTGTCTTGCTCTGTGTCCAGCACAGTCTGCCAGCAGCCTCCTGGGAGAGCTCAGGGACTCAGTGAGTGCACAGATTAGTTTGTTCCTCCAAGTCAGTGCTAAGATGCAGAGGGGGACAGTTTGGGGAAACTTGGAGAGCTTCTGGCTGTTCCACGCTGTAGGGCCGTGACCATTTCAGTGCTGCTAAGCACACATTTCTCCCCAGAAGGAAGAGCCCTGTAGTCTGCTGTGTTTGACTGGCAAGCCTACATGCAGCACAGGGATCAGATCCTGAGCCTGCTTTCATCCATTTATCTCCTGGGTTAGTCTGTAGAAGTCATTTGTGTTACTTCACTCTCAAAGTGATGAAACTAAGTTTGGGATTTGGCTGTCTGTCTGCAGAGGAGGAGGGGAGCAGAGGGAAGAGACATTTCTCTGCACAAGCCAAGAGCTCTGTGGGAAGGTCCAAGCTAATGCTCCCCACTGGCTGCTTTGGCTCTGGCTCCTGCCAAGCCCTTGCAGCAGACTAGACACAAAAGAAAACACACAGAGTCTAAATTCATTGGTATGAAGAGGATGTGCCAGAGTATTCCACAGCTCTTCCCTTTCTATTTTTCTTTGATAACTGTCAATTTGCATAAAAAGATGGATTATTAAGTGGGGTTTTTTTTAACGTGTTAAAGCATAATTCAGCCTGCCCTGTGTCAGACTTGAGAACCTGTTCTGAAGCTTGCTAAACACTATTGAAAGATTCTCTATGCCCTTGATGGGCACTGGATATGGCAGCTTAGGCCTAGAACTGGCTTCATATCCATAGGAGGGGATTGGGTAGGAGAGTGAAATCCATGCTGGAGTGTGTGTTTGAATTCCAGTTTGCATCCAATAGCATTGTCCACCTTTTTATGATCTCTCTTGGTGAGAATTTTGGTATTGGAGACTTGCTGGCTTGTCTGCACCCCAAAAATTTATTGCCAGCATTTGCCTGTAAACACAAGATGTCTTCTGTGCTCTGAGGTCCTTGATTTCACTGTGGGAAGGGTGAGGGATTGAAAGGACAATTTAACAGGTCACTTGGAGAGGGATCACTGACCCCTTCTGTGGCCAGCTGTACCTTCAGCTAAGAGCAGCTTCTTGCCAGCTCCTTACACTCACTGCTGCTGAGTGTGGAGGGAATCCTGTCTTCTATCTCTACCCAGCACCGCTTCATACTGTCAGGTTTCCTATCATCCTTAAAGCACAAATTCCTAGCCCTCTTTTCCCTCCATCTTGTGCCACTCCTTAATTCATCCCTGCCCAGACCTGCTGCTTTGATTCTCCCAGAACCATTGCTGACTTTCCATATGTCAAGCTGGGGAGAGATTCCCTGACTGCAGCATGCCATGGCCATACCCTTGAGCTGCAGGAGAACCAGGCATCCACAAAACCCCTCACCCATATCTAGGATCAGTCTCACACTGATAAAGTTGTGACCTGTTTGTGAACAGAAAGATGAAATCCTGCTGGTTATCCTTTGCTCAGCTCTACATGTGGTTTATTTACTTGGGCATTTCACACACAAATGTGACACGTTGTTGAAGTTATAAAATTACTTCTTTTATTAACCTACACTATCATAGAGCATGGATTTTCTCGTCAGATAATGCAAGAAGCAAGAGAAAACTCTAGCTGTATCCATGTGGAGCCTACAAATCCACATGGCTTCTCTGTTCTATTGAGCATGTGAGTTCTTAGAAATGCAGCTGCCAGTAGTTTAGCTTTAATACAGTCATTCTAAAACAAGCTAGCAATAAATAGAATACTTACATTTCAAGTACGAAACCTTGCAGTTGAATTCAGTATGAGGAAATCAGTTTATTCCTTTTCATGTTACCAACTACTGTACAGGTACTTGGGCTGGCAAAGTCTGCAGATGCAGAACAGAAGAATGTTTTATGTACATGACTTAATCATATGTTTAGTCTTCCCTTTAGGCTATCATGTGAAGCTGTTTAATGTCAGGCAGAAAGAAGATTTTTTTTGGATGCTTTTAATAAGACACAAACTCACTACCTTTGCTGGCCCCCAATTCTCGCCTTACATCTTTCCTTTCTGGTGGGGAAAAAGAATGACACCTTAATTATATCTCATAAATAATGACACCTACCAGCTTTCTATTATGTTATTTAGCAGGTTGATGTTACTTTCAAATTATATTTAATTGAGCATGAGTGACTTTACCAATGCTCCTATACAGCTCTAGTAGGTGGGACGTTGACCTCTCATGGGGATCCTGGCTTGGTTGTTTCGGCGGCTTGCTGGCGGCTTCTGGTACACAGGACTCTGCCCTGGCAGAACCAGGATGGACTGCTGGCCCAAGTCTCTCAGAGGCTGCTGGCCCAAGTCTCTCAGAGGCTGCTGGCCCGAGTCTCTTGGAGACTGCTGGCCCAAGTCCCTCGGAGGCTGCTGGCCCAAGTCCCTCGGAGGCTGCTGGCCCAAGTTTCTCTGAGACTGGAAGATGCTTTGCTCTGTCGCGCTCCTCTCTGAACAAGTGAAAGTCAACCCAACGCCGACATCGCTCTTCATGATTCTGGATGTGCCATCAGATGTGCCATCGAAACACCTGCCCAGGGCGATTTCCTTGGCGATCCTCGGGTCTTGATCAGTGACTGTGTAGATGCCATAGTTGTGTCCCAGCGGGTCAAGAGGTGCCAGCATCGTGTACTCACTGGTGTCGTTGTTGGTGGCCATGGGGAGGTGGTTCACCAGGTACTCGTGGAGCATGCCGTTGACACTCACTCGACGGCAGTTGCCTTGTGGGATCACTTTGACGAGCGTGCGGTCCACGCGGTCCTGGTCAAAGAGCATTCCGCTGCACTTGAACTCCAGGCAGGCTGCCGACACGTCCCGCTGCTGGGGGTCACGGATGCTGCGCACATCCCTGATGCCGTAGAGCTTGCCGATGGTGCGTGGGTGTGTCCCACCCATGTTACGAGATCTTACATTCACTTCCTGGGGTCCATTTATTTTTACTTTAATGTAGCAGGCTCTAAATTCCATGGGCTTGGGCCACCACGCCAGGTAGTCATCGGTCCAGCTCATGAGGTCATCTTCACTGAAGGGAACTGTGTTGAAGTCGTACCGGTCTCCTTCTATCCTGTAAAACCTGAAGTGAGCAGCACTGTATGGAGCTTCCTCACATTCACTGAGGTTTTCATAGGCGTAAATAGGGCCATTGTTCTCTTCTGGGGAATTAGGGCTTGGTTTGGCCATATTAATGCTGAATGCTGTTTTCTTAATGTTGGAGTCCTCATGGTCTGTCCTCCTGTAGTTGAGCTTGTTGAGGTATGGCTGTGGGACCCCAATAGCAACAGGGTTCAGTTTGGGAGCAGAGGGCACAGCTTCGAGCTCTTCACCACCCATGCTTGCCAAGATATAAGCTCCGTAGGCTTCGGGGTTCTGCTCATCGCAGAAGGCGGGCACACAGGCGCCGTTGGGACCAGTGACTACGCTGTCGAAACGGCCCCATGCTCTGGGGTTGGAGGAGAACCCTGGTTCTGGCTCCATGTTTATAATAGAAATCACTACCCCTTGGATCTGCTCGCTTTGCAGAAATCTCTCACTTCTGTAGGCTCGGACTTTGACATAGCACCGTCTGCTCTCAGGGACATCCAGGTTAAAAAGACGCCTCTCTTTGATCTCCATGTTCCCAACCAAAAAGGTTCTCTCCTCCCTTTTGCGCCGTGTGCTTTTCTCGATGTTGAAGTCCCCTTCTTCCTCCCATAACCCTGTCTCTGGGTTCAGGGACCAAAGCTTCATCTCTTGCATGTGCTCTGGCATCTTGACCTGAGCAGCATCCAAATGAACCTTCACGTCTTCTGCATTGAGGGATTCAGTGCCCTGTTCATCCGTGAAGTCCACAGAAAACATGCCGTACGTGCGGAGTGGAAACACATCTCCTTCCTCATCTACAAAGTTCAGGTCACTTTGTGTCACAGGGGCTATGGAGATGTTTCTTGGGTCCAGAAATGTCACGCTGGCTTTCACTTTGCCATTGTAGACCTCTCCATTTTTCCTATAAAATGCATTGGGAGGAATTTCTAATTCAGCAATTGGATCATCTTCTTCTATTTCCCCCAAAGAAATCACATTAGTTTCAGTGGATTCCAGTGTAACAGGGGCTTTCTTTCTTAGTAGCTTGATCTCATGAAATACAGCACCTCCATTTTCCTTGAAGGGCAGAACTTTTGTTGTGTTCACAAACTTCTGAAGCCGGTCCACAAAAGTTAGAACCAGTCTCTCCATATCTGCTGGGACGTGGATGGAGAAGGTTCCCTTGTAGCCAGTCATACTCACTCTCTTATTTCCCATGTAGATGTGGCCAAACCTCAGTGGCTCCCCATTATCTGCTGCTGTAGCTCTGCCTCGAACCATTATTTTGGTCTCAGTGCATATTTTGCAACCACATTCAACGATGACTTTAGTGGGGAGCGTGTAGCCGTCGCAGGAGATGTCCCTGGTTTCCATCTTGGATACTCCACAGCAGTAGGAGACATTGTCCTTACACCGAAGTCCCTTATCCAGCTTCCCCACACAGGTCTTTGCTGGGCACTTGCCCACGTCATAATAGAAGGAATTTGTTGCTTTTTGGAAGCAATCATGAGGAAGTCGAATGAGGTGACTTTGGGGTTGGGAGTCACAGGCTGCCTCTTGTCTTCCTGTTGAATAGGATTTCTTAATGAGCAGCATGAAATAATTGTACAGTCATCACTATGTTGTCTGAAACCTCAGAGCTAAACATTGCTCCTAAAAGCAGTGAAATTTTTGCAGGATTTTGTTGAGCTGGTTAACTAATTTCAGTGAAGCAAATAACTCAGCTTTAGCTTTAAGACTCTGGTTAAGAACTGTTTGCAGGATACTCCCTGCTCCTGCTTGTCCACTATGGTCATCCAGCCCACCCTTAGCTAGATGCTCTGCTGCTTCCTGGCTTTTTGACTGTGGCAAGACTAGAATATGCCCCAAGACTTTAAAAACAGCCCTAAACAAGCAGAAATATTCCAATGTCAGGCAGCAAGTACAGGGAGAAATCTGACAGCAGCAGGTTGAGGTTGATAGGCCACCTGCAATCCAGAGCTCTCTGGTTTGTAGGGAGCGTCTGGTTCATAACCAGCTCACTCAAACTTATCTGCAAACAGATGAATGATATAAACCTCAAGTATTTTTCCTGTGACTTTTTACCAGATGTATCACAGTTTCTGGTTCCTGCACACCAACACCTCCCCAGCTGCTTGGAGAACATCAGGCACATTTTGTCTTACCTATGACAGACAGCTTGGCAACTTGGGACTTTGCTGACCCCCCGGCACTGCTGGCCTTGCAGAAATAATCTCCTGACTGTTCTCTCTTCAGGTTCTTCAGAATCAGGTTGTTTTTATATTTGTACAAGGAGGGATCCAGCAGTGAGCCATTGTGGTACCTGCCAGGAACGGTTAAGGGGACAGAGACTGACCATCTGGCTGGAGCACAGCGATGGCCTAATCCTGCATCCTACTATGTGGATTTTGCCAGATTTCCTGCCTCAAGTTCTCTGAGGTTTTAGTTTGGCTAGGTGGCATCACCTAAAAATTTTTCTCCTACTCCTGGCAGTAGTGTGATGTGGCTGCTGGACAGCTGGCAGGCAGACAGAGCCGCCAGTTGTGTATGATGAGGTTTTTAAACTCTTTCACAAATCTTTTGTGTGTTTTTCCAGTGAATCCCTCAGCAGATGACATTGCTGTGCCATCTTGAGGAAGCCATCACTTGCAGCCATCAGTTCTCAGCATATTTAACTGTTTATAGCTAAACCTCCCCCATTTTTGGAGATGGTAAGGAGATAAAACTGGCGTCCATGGGACAGCTAAGACTTCTGGCAGATCAAATTCAAGCTCCTTACCAGAGGTAGCGGTCGGGAGCTGGGCTCCCTCGGGCGTCACAGCAGAGTGACACGCTCTGTCCTACTCTCCTGGCTTTGTCCTCAGGGCTCCTGAAAACGTAGGGTTTACCTGCATGAAAAGGAAAAGGCCATTTCATTACACTTCCTCTCATAAAACCACAGTTTATTTCTGACGCTGCATAAAGCTTCCTGCATCCCCCCTCTTTGGGGCTACCTGATCGGTGCAGCTGCACTTGGATTGCCAGGTTTCTCCGGTTGCTCTCAGGCACAGTGACAGTCGCTGTTGCATATTTGGCTTTCTTTATTTTAAGGGTGTTTTTCCCATCAGGGCAAATCCCTGGGATCCTAAACATGCCTCTGTTATCAGCCATTGTCAACAGCTTGAGTTGCTTGGCTTGCAGGTAGACCCGGGCATCGGCAGCAGGTGACCCATCCTCGAGAGACACCTTCCCGTGCAGGGTGGCATCCTCACACATGCAGGTGTCACAGTCAGCATTGACACGACCCATGGGGCAGGTGATGTTGCAGGCTGGAGGAGAAGCAGACAGGTCAAAAAACAGCCCCAAGTCCCCACAGTACTCACAGCACGTTCTTGCGTCTGCTTTTAATTTAGATGCAATAAGGCAAATACTGCATAAGGAGTAAATTGTATCCAAAACATATTTTTCCTGATTATCCACAGCTGTGCATTAGAAAGGCAGGGACGATGTCATTTTGAACCTGACAATTAGTAGAAAGCAGCCACGTGGATATAATTAGAGCTAGGAACTGTTATTTACCTTCCCCAAAGGGCTGAATTTCAGGGAAATTTGAATCCAGATCAGCATGTGAGCTCTTAGCTCAACCCTGGCAAAATTACAAATTCAATGTCATAAACTTTCTAGGTTTCTGTTACCAGTGCATGCCCAGAAACTGTGATTTTGGTCTATCCCAAAAGCTATCTCTCGTTATTCAATGGTATCCTGGCTTTGCCAGGATGTGGGGTAATTGCCCAGTGAGCATTACCCAATGGGTTTAATACTGGGTCTCACAAATACTATTCTGTTCTCATTTGCCTATAGTGATTAATCCTAAATAATAATCTGTCTTTTCCCAAGGCTCAGGTCATTCTTTTTACAATCACAGAGCATCCCTGTACAGGAGCTATCTGATATTTCAAAGATGGAAATAAATGTAAGAAATTAGGAAAAACCTGAAACAATTTTTCTACACAAAACATGTTTTCAGAATTTTTTTCAGAATTATTTGGTTAAAAGGAGATTATAAGAAAAATATAATTAATTACAAGCCCCTTCAGCAGGGACTATGATAGTTAGTTTGATATTCCCAAATCATCTCTTTCCTGGAGGATGCATGGAAGCAGCTGTCTGCGGTCACTAACTCCACTTTGAGAGCTGCTGTTATAACAAGATTAATGATATTTTTTTCTATAGTCCCAAGATATTGTGAGTCCCTTTTATCTTTCTGTTTGGCTATAAACTTGCCCTGCTCTCCTCTTGGTACTCTCCAGACCTGCTCAAGAATCACTGTCAAGAAATCCTGTCGAAAGAGAGAAAGGTGGTAAAATGACAGCAAAGGGAGTACAACACCTGCACAGTGGTGAGACCAGGACATCCTCCCCTGCCCAAAAGTGAGTTTATAGGAGCACCTGAACAAACATGTCCAATGCAGAGCCGCCCTTCCTCAGTTGCTTCATTACAGTGCACGCCCCAGAGGCGCTCAGCTAGGCAGGATCTGGTACGCTTCTGCACCCCGGTTTGGCCACACTTTGCTGAGCACTCGCTCCATTTCGACCATGGAGACAAAAACCTTTTTGAATCTTGCACCAGTGGACCTTGAATAACATCAGTGGTGTGTTACTGAGACGCACATTACACATACAGCTGCCCAAAAATGGGCCGTTGGGTTTTTGCAGCTTCTATAGAGCTCAGACTATACATTTGGATCTAATGCACCACATGGATTAAACAAACTCAAAGCATGTTCAGGGAGCTGGGAATTAAAGCATGAGAAGGCGTCTGAAGGCTTCTGACTTAATTCCCCACAGGCTACCAAATTCAGGATGATTAAGATAAACCCAAGGGGAGCAAAGTGCAGGCAGCTCATGCTTAGTTTTGAATAACTTTGGCTTAAGGAAATCAAACACACATTCTCATTTAAATGTTGTTTGGGGGGCAGCACTTGTCTGTTTCAAATGTGGTTAAATAGTTTAAAAAAAAAGGTAAAGTGGTTAAATAGTTTTTTAAAAAAGGGTAAAATTGTTAGTATGATCATGTTGAATGTCTTTAACCAAATTTTAACATATGTTTTCTATAGGGGCAGTGTGTGTCTTATTGTGAGCACCACTTTTACTGAGTGCAAACCAGAAGCTTAAGATGCTACTGAGCGGGCTGAGCATGTCAGGAGGCAGCTGATTGGTAAAACAGAGAAAATTTGCAAAACACATTGAGAGTTTAATATGAGGTTATATTTAAAGGAATTTCTTTAACCGGGCTACGAGATGTTATTAATTTAAGCTACTTTGAATGCACGAGATCCACTCCAAGTCTGTGGTTTGGGCTTTTTAAAAAATGACATATTCTAATAATGTTTATGAGGATGCACCAGTGACTAAAGTTTCTAAAAATGAAGTTTCTTGGAGACATGTGCTATGTCATCTCCCATACCTATTCTTTCACCCAAATTGTAATAGAGCAGGTTGATTTGTTTCCTAGAAAGGCAGACAGTCACAGGGCTGGACTGTTCAAATTGTGAATGGGTGGTTGAAAACAATCCTGGCTTATAAAAGCAGGTGGGTGGAAAAGACCCTTTAAGTGAGAGCAGATATAGGAGCATCATGTCTGGCTCGGAGTGAGCACTTGGCTTAGATGGGCAAGGTTTTAATTTGTTGGCCAGTCGGCATCTCTAGTTCAGCATCCCAAGTAGTGGGATGCATGACTTATTATTTAGCAATTTGAGGCATGCAGGAGGAGGTGGGCTTGGGGACGAGGTCACATCCTGTGGATAAATGCTTTGTGCTTGCCCCAAGCAAAAGCTGAATGTGCAACAGATTAAAGTGGTATCTCGGCAAGATCCTGAGCTTGTTTGGGATCAGCTGCTTTAATCTGCAGGGCTGGTGATGATATGAAATGAGGAGGGGAATCCTGTGGAAGAAAATGGCATTATATGGCTCTGGGTAGCATTTTGACAGCAGAAAAAGCAGAAAGTGAAGGATGAGGGAGAAGCTGAGGGGTCGAGCATTGGTGGGGACATGGGAAGGGACAGGGCTGGCCCATGGCACTGGCCAGCAGGAACGCACTGCGTCTGACGTAGGTGAAGGTTGGGTCTCCCTGGCGAGAGCTGCTCCTGGTACCTGTGGGCAGAGGAGTGATTCAGACAGGGTTTGCCAGCCAGGGAGCCAGCCCCAGCATCACTGTCTTGTGCCATCTACTTTGAGGGGGAAACTCTTTTACTGGTAGTTTTCAAAAAAATACCTATGAGCAAGTGGAGGGGACCTCTCAGTGTCCATGCTTTGATTCTTCCCAGTGGCTAAGAGAGCTGCTGGGAGCTGGGCACAAGGCTGGGAAAATCCCCAAATCCTTCAGCATGGCTAGCCCTTTCAGTGCCTGCTGGAATTTAAATTCTGAGCACTGGACAGTAAAGACGAGAGGTCAGGGCATCTCTCAGGGATTAATGAGCAGAGTGGGCTCTGCAGGTAATTAATCCCACACAGGCTTTAATTCTAAAGGAATGGTGTCACAAACTGCCCAGGGTGTGGGGACAGGCTGGGCAGGGTAAAGGCAGGTCAGAGCATGTGCTGGCCCATCCCTGGGCTCTTCTCACCCTCCCAGCCTGTGCGTGCCTCCCGCAGGAGCTGGGGCTGTGGTCACAAGTTGACCTTCCCATTTCCAGGAGGGGAGCCAACAGCATGTGTCAGTGATAGCCAAAACCCTACAGGAGGCCATGGATGATTAACATTTATTCCATTGCCTAAATCATAGAATCACAGAATGATTCTAACCCTAAATGTCCTCTTCTACTCAAACAATATTGGCTAGTTGTAAATTGCTGGGAAAATTGTCCAGCGAGGAAAATCCACCCAAGGTGGGAATGAACTTACTTTCCAAGCTGAGCATTACCAGTGGGCTGAAGGTTCTCTGTCCTATCTGGACCCTGCTGAGGGCTGGTTTCAGAATCCTTTGTCCTAAGGGTCAATAAATTAAAGAATAAATTAGATTCAAGGAGTTGGGTATCCTTAGGTTAAGTATTACAGCTTTCCCGTTGGACTGTGTCTCATTAGAGCTCCTATAGGATGCAGCACAGGACATACCAAGAGAAGGACGTAATGGAGATGTCCCACAGCATCACTGTAAATCAGGTATGACACAAATTTTCTATTTCTCTTAGCACCCAAGAAAAACTTTTTTTGTACTTCCTGTTTTGGAGCAGCTCAGATTGATTCACCTTTTTATAGCTGGAGAGATAAAATATCTCCTGCCTCTCTGTGCACAAGGTGAAATGAATCCAAGGTGAATAATGTTTGTTGTTTCTATGGGACAGGAACTGGTTTCTGAACTTGTTATCCACCTGTGTGCCCAAGGGGAGCTGATGGCCTTGGCTGGTTGCTGGGGTGCTTGCTGGGACTGGTCCCATACAAACTGAGCAGCTGAGCCCCAGCACCAGCTCTCCCCTGTGTGTGCAGACTGGACATTATGAGGTCTCAGGGACGGCAGGCAGGGATGGTCCAGCATGGTCATTGGGCTGGGGAGCTCATCCCTGGTCAACCAGAGGCACACTGACTTTCAGACAGGCTTTGCTCGAGCTCTGGGGGCTGGATGGGAGCCAGTCCTTGTGTGGAAGTTGTCTGGCCGGGCAAATGCCGCAGTGACCCAGACCCAGCATCGATGTCAGGCTGTGTCTGCTGGCTCAGCGGCTGCCGACAGACGTGCCTGCGCTGGCGTGGGCAGGGGACAGCGCGGTGACCGCAATGGAAACGTTTAAGCTTCACCTAAAACAGACGTGGCTCCCAAGAGGAGGAGGAGGATCCAGCCTTTCATGGTGACCATCGCTGTCTCCAGAAGTGACCAGGGGTTTCCTGGAGTTTCCGCAGCTGTTCCACGCCTTCTCCAGTCCTGCAGAGACAAGCCCGACCGTGTCGAAGCTCACCCGGGTCCTGCTGCTTTCGGGGAGCTTCTCCCAGGCTGAACCACTCCAAAACATGCCACAGGGCCACTTACACCCCCTGCTCACCCACCCCCAGCAGCTCTTAATTTACTCCTCCAGTGGGGAGCAGCAGGGGCTCCACATCTGTGCTTGCATCTCCCCTGCTTCTCACCATCACATCTGAGCCCAAATCTATTCTGCAGAGCACTTCTTTGTAACAACATCTCCTTAACATGCCTTGGAGCAGTTAAGTACTTCTGCAGGGATCTCTCACAGCCCACGCAGCTCTGCAGGCCCTCCAGCACCCAGCTCTACTTCCCTCAGGAGCAGGGACAGCCCCATGCCTCCATCCTGTTGCCTGCAAATTGGGCACAGTGTGAGGACAGCATCTTATCCCAGCACATCCCAGAGTGTGGGGAGAGGGAAGGCTCCTGAGCATATCTGAAAGCAGAAAACTCCATGCACAAGCCAAGTCTTTCCTGCAAATGTAGCAAGAAGCTCAATATTTTCCTTTTCCCGCAGGCACAGATGTGGGACTGAAGCTTTGTGTCACTCTTCACCAGCTCAGACACTTCAGATTTTATTTTCAGTGAGACCCTTTGCCCTAGAGCATCAAGCACTTGGGTATTTAATTTCTGAATGTACCTGTGGAGCTGGTGTTATCCCTAGTGACACCAGCTGGAATTCCAGGTGTTTTATTTTATGCACCCAAAATTAATGAACTAGGAGGAGGGGAGAATATTACCCCAGCCTTATGGTGCCTCAGTTTACCCATAAAATGGGGCTGACAAAGAGCAGCCAGTAGCAAGAATACTCTGTTATTTGTAAGTGGCACTAACATTCTTCTCTGAGACCGGGGAATGTGGGACTAGGAAAAACTTTGATTATGGCTCAGCAAATCCCAGTCAAGCAAAAATAACAAGCAACACATGAGCAGTGTTTTGTGGGCTTATGGTGGGGTCGTGAACTCGCAGCCAGACAATAACCAGGAAAAAATTAATCCTATTTCCCACTTGGCGACTATTTTTGGAGCTGACTGCAACTTGTTCAGCGCTGGGTTTGGGACTGAGATACATCCCTCTGTACCCAGACACGCGATGCTGTAAAAGGAGGGGGGGTTCAAGCGGTCAGATCTTGGCAGTAGGGAAGGTTTGGAGCTGCCTGTGTCCCCTGTCTGGCAGGGGACTGTGGGAGCCAGCGCGGGACAGAGCAGCGGGAGATCAAGCAAACCCCACGTGAGCAAAGCCCCCCAGACCCCCGCTCCAGCTGTCCCAGTAACCCTTCCCTAAACCCATCAGCTGGGACGAGGAAAGGGGGAGCGGGACGCAAGGAACTGCATCCCCATCGATGTTTTACAGCGTCTGTGCCGTCACCTGCCTATTAATTAATTTCCATCTCACCTTCAATCACAACCGCTCTTAATTACACTGCCTTAACACAATAGAATTCTATTACCGCTATCTGCCACAGAAGGGAAAACAGCAGGATTGAGTTAGGTTTTTTCCTCTTACCTAAAAAGCCATAAAACCCCCACTCTTAAGGAGAGTCCCGTCTTCTCGCCACGGAGCCGCCAGCCGAGCTGAGATCCGCGGGCGAGACGAGGGCTTGTCAGCTGCGGGTTCCGGGATTTGCAGCCGGTTGGGAAGAAGAGAGAGCTGCAGTTTACCGAAACCTCCCCTGCGCCGAGCGGAGCCGGGCTGCGTGCGAGCCTCCCGCCGCCGAGGCGGCGAGGTCGCTTATATAGCCCGGCGTGTAGCTTAGGGGATGGCAGCGAGCCACCAGCCGCGAGCACAAACAGATCGGACGCGCGAGGAAACCGCAGCCTGAATAATCCCTTAATAAGGTGATGGTAAACAGAAACCTGTGGCGATGCCACGGCGTGGCGGCTGCTGCTGGTGATGGGACTGGGCACGGTGTGGGTACCACGTCCTGGTGTGGGCACCGCATCCCAGCACGACACCGTCAGTGTTAGGGGTCTGGTTATGAAATAGATGCTGCTGAGTGTTGAAGGTGGAGATACAGCGAACAGGCAATGTTTTGGGGATGCTTTTTTGGCTTTACCCGGTCTGGGGCAAATGTGGTGCCCACCCAGCAGTGCACGCATATTTGCCCCGTTTTGCAGGTGTGGGGTATGGCTCAGCTGGACACTGTTCCCTGCACTGCCTGCCCACCTCGACCCCTGTGCTGGCTCTGGCAGGGGTCAAATGAGGATGCTGTGGGGATGTGAGGATGTGGGACAAAGCCAGTGGGATTGGTTTGAACACCCGGGGTAGCACAGAGCTGCAGAGACAGGGCCATCCTTGTAAATAAATGTGACTGCATCTCGAGGCAGGGGGAAATCTAGCAATGACCCCTAACCAGAGTTTCCTGCTTGCCCCAGTCTGGCTTTAGCCTTCCAGGCTTTTCCTCCCTCTGTAGCCATATTTTTCTCATATAACTTCTGGCAACTGGTCCATGGACACAGGGCTCCTGGGTGTTGACAAAGCATGTAGCCTTGTGTAAGTGACTGCCACCCATGCATGCAGCCCTGGAGCCACTGGATTGTGCAGATGGTTGCTGCAGGAATGTGGTGTGAAAGCATGTGTCAGGGGCAACCCCCAAAAGAAAGGGATGGGTGTTGGGGCAGCCAGTGGGGGCCAGTCCCAAGCTGCCTCCTAGTAATCCTTGTCAGCCCTGCTGCCAGAGGGGGTGGTGCAGCAGGAATATAGATCACGATGTCACATAAAAAATAATCAGGAGTGACCTACACCAGCTCCTGTTTATGTTTACGAGGGAAAAGGAAAAAACACCTGAGATGTGCCAAAAAATGGCAGAATGTTTATCTGGTGGGCAAGGAGTGCCCAGTGAGCTGGAAGCTCCAGACCTCTGACATAAACACGGAGATCATCTGTTTCCCCTCTGTGATGAGGACAAGATGTGGGAAAGGCGCTGAGGCACCTGAGAGCAAGGAATTCATCTTCCCCAGGTGGAACCTACCTCCCACCACAGCTGACCCACACTAAGCACAGCACCACTGCCTTGGCAAGACATCTGCAGTCCCATCAGCTGCTTGCCTGCATCCTGGCCCACATCAATTTCTATGGGTGCCACTGCTGGGTAAGGAAACATGCTGTTCTGCAAAAGGAATAAAATGTTATTCCTTATGTTATGGAAATGAGATGACAGCACTAACCCCGTGCGGGTGCAGGCATTTCTGCAGGGGATTTTGCAGCCTTCTCAGAGGTGCTGACATCTCCTCCCACCCAGATTTGGCTGCCCAGGGAGGTGTTTCTGGGAGCCAGCATTCAAGTTGCTCCTGCTGTTTCTCTGCAGAAGTGCTTATCTCCCACACTCCTGTTTTCTCTCTAGCATGTCTCCTTCAAGACAAGCTCTGGAGACATATGTGTGGCTTCAGGAGCAAGTTTGGGGCGTGTGAGTTCATGTAAATCCCAAGTCCCTAGAAAAGTTTCTTTGCACAGTCTCTCTTGGCTCGACCATCCCTTGCTGCAGCTCCGACATGTGGCTGACTTTGGAGGGAGCAGCATGAGAAGAGCCCCAGATGTTCCCAGTGCTGAGCACCACTGGCTCTGGGAGATGCTTTCCATCTGCCTGAAGGTGAACAGTGCCCCAACTCATGGGGTGGAGAGGACAAGTCAGGGACTGCCCCATGCCTGGGGTAGTCTGCAGGGCTGTAGTACCTGTGGCCAGTAACAAGGATGCATCCCAGACCAAACTGCTCCTGTCTTTCTGCCCGTCACCAGTAGCTTCAGCTGCCTAAGGCTGCTGCTTCCCATCAGAAAGCATCAGATCAACAGCCTTTTGGACTCATTCCCCTCCTGGATTAATGCTGGGGAGCCTACCCAAATCTCATGGGTTTTTTCCATGGTTTCATCACTGAAGTGTAATTACAAAGCCATTAAGTATTTATGTGAATGTTGCCATGCTTAATGCTCCCTCTGACCAGTGCTGAGGCTGGGGCAGTGTCAGAGGAGTGTGACAGCAGATGCTGCCAGCGGCATCTCCCTTCCCACACTCCTTTGTGGTTGTATCCATAACATTTCTTGTGTTCATCTAATAAATCTAGGGGAAAACTGGCTAGTAATGCTCATCCTGGTTCTTCATGCCTCCCACCATTTCTAGTACAGCATGAGCTGAGTGACCATCTCCAAAAGCCACCTGCACCAGGCCGGAGGATAGCAGGGTTGGAGGAGCTGCTCTCAGGGCTGCATGTGGAATTCACAGGCTGTGGGTCTGTGAAATGCTCTGTGGGGCCCGTAAATCCCCTTTTGGGCCAAGGCCGTACCTAATTCCCTGCCAGCTGCCCTCATCCTCCCTCCCTGCGCCCTCTCCACTCCGCCAAAGGGAGCTGACGGTTATTTTCCCCTGCTGCATGTTTCTGGGCTTGCTTCTGTTTACGGAGATGGGAGTTAAAATAACTGATTGATGACTTTGTTCCATCCCAAACACTTTGGGGAAGTTTGCGTGGTTTAGAAAGGAGAGTTGGGAGCTGGGATTTCATTAAGCACTTGGCTCCCGGCACTTCTCCAGCCATGCTCCAGGGGTGGCTAATGTTGTTTTTTAAATCCTGTTTTGCTATCCCAGGAGCCGGAGTGGCGATTTCCATGGTCTGTAGGAGAACTTGGAGATGTGGCAGGTCCCTGAGGTTCCCTCTGAGCTCTGAAACACCAGCAAACCTCACAGGCACCACAATATTGTTTCACTTAAGCCTTCCTCCATCGCTTCATCAGCACAAAATCGCACTCCAGCTGCCTAAAATCTTTGGAAAAGAGCCAAAAAAAAAATTACTGGAGTTGTTTTCATTGTACTGATGAGGATTTACAGGCTGTGACTGGGAGAAAAGGAGTGAGTGGACCTTTTTCCCCTCTGGAATGATTTGCTTGGGAGCTAAAGCTTCTACTGGGGCTCTGTAATTCTCAGCTTCATAAACATCATTTATGGAACAGATACAAAAGGCAGCGCACAGTGGGGACATCAGGAGAGCCAGGATCCAGGGAAAGACTGATTTTAGCTCTGGAGCTCAGGAAGGCTTTTTCTGCAGTGGTGAAAGAGCCAGGAGTGAGGAGACGTGTCTGTGCTGGTTGTGGGGTCTGTTCCATGGGGTAAGCCCCCAAATGTCTGCTGCCACCAGCAAAGCACAACTGTCCCCTGTTATGTAAGAGAGGGTGCCCTCTGTTCCATGATTCCATCTGTAAAGGAAAAGAGCTTTTCCTAGAGCTTTTGCAGGGCATCTTTGCTATTGGAGTGCCCAGGGACTGTCACCTTCCACCCTGCTGCACACATATAGACCCACATACACTGGGGAGAGATTCACTGGTCACTGGGATATCCTGGACTGTAGAAGGGTCCCACTGGTATTTCCCTCCTAGGTGTCATGGCCATATCTGCTGTCTCTCCTTCCCTGTCAGAGCTTGGAGGGGCAGAAACCATGTTGCTGTGAGAGCACCAGAAGTGCCTCAATAGCGAATCCCTTTTTAATTGTCTGTCTGAGCTGGGGAAATTAAGATAAGAATTCTGACTCATTTAGAAACACTCTTCGAGATGAAGAAGGCCATTATTTTCAAGCTCTACATGAATAATGCAGAATCCCAGACTCTCCCTGGAGCATTAACTGCTCAGGGACACTTGCAGGGCAGCATCATGGTGTGGGGAACATCCTGCCCACAGATGTGGCAGGGCCTGAACTATTGCACAACCTCTGATCAATGACGTAAAAGCGGTCGCAGGATGGGAACAGGCGTGATGGGAATGTGGCCAGGTCCAAGCCAGGACAGCACCTCAATGGGGACATTTACACTGCAAAGGAAGGGCAGGAGCAGAGCTCCAGCCCACAGTCCACCAGCTGTTTGCTTTAGCTCTGGTCAGGGTTGGATGGACAAAGACCATCCTGTGTCAAAGTCCATGTTGATTTGGGTAATTAATTGCTCCTGAAGAAATCCTTGATTTATTGCTCCTGTTTATGGGTATTGGCTTTGGGCTGGGATGCACTACAGGCTGTGCACCGTGCTGGCACAGGGAGCAGCTTCCCACACATGGGATGGTGATCTCTGGTCTCATTTGTGCCTTTTCTTCCATATTCTAGCTATAAACCAAGTTGAAGAGGGCAGGTTTGCAGTGATTTACACCAGCAAAACATCAGCCAGTTTTTCCTAAAAACCAGCAAAATCCTGCCTGATCCATGAATGTGATGGGGAGGGCTTGGTTCTTCCAGTTTGTCTTTGTCCCAGTTTTGCAGGGATCACACTGGCAGCACATTGGAGAGGAGTAGGCTGTGTAAGTCAGACCAGAGGCAACAGTGATGGCAGTGAAAGTGAAGCTTTGAGTTAAAAAGCATTTTTTAGAGTTTGGATGAGCCTCTATGTGGAATGGTAAAAAGGTGGAAAAGATGGAGCCATGAAGGTAGTGGGAACTCCTCGTTGAACCATGTGGGAATTTCTTTCAGGTTAATTATTGCACTGAGCAATGTGGAGCTGTGCCTGGGCTGGGGTAATCGGGGTTGATCCACCCCCAGATTTCAGCTCCAAAAGAGTTTGCCAGCATCCCCACTGGCAAAATGAGCATGGAAATGCCTCCCCTTCCTGGAGTGCCTGTGGTCATGGGGGCGACTGGAGATGTAAAATATCTCACGACCTCATGCACTATGCCAAGGACATGCTTGGAAAAGCCGGTGTCTGCTGAGCTAATTCCAGCACTGCTGGGATTCCCCCTGGAATACGTGGCCAGATCAGCTTTCACTGGAGGGCAAATGTGTGTTTGCTGGGAGCACACCAGAGGGTTTGGTAGGGCCAAGAGCTGCTGAAGGAAGGCCTGGCAGCTCCTGGTGTGAGCACCTTGTCCCATCTGAGACAAAAACTGCTGGGAGCAGATTGCGAGGGCAGTGTGGGAGATAAGCACTTCTGCAGAGCAACAGCAGGAGCAACTTGAATTCTGGCTCCCAGAAACACCTCCCTGGGCAGCCAAATCTGGGTGGGAGGAGATGTCAGCACCACTGTTCATCCTAAGGGATAGTCACTGGGTTCCTGCAGCCCCATAGCTTGGCTCAGAGCAGATTTCTTGTGGGAGGGTAAAAGCAGGGTTGGGGAGTAGAAATGATATCCTTCTGGCTCATTAAATTCAGCATTGATGACATCTGTCCCCACCAGGACACTGATCCTTTCCTAAAAGCATAAAGAAGGATCATGTGCCTGCATAAAGTTCATCCAGGAGTATCTTTAAGCTTTCAAAACTGCTTGGAGATATGAAGCTCATGGGAAAGAGGTGTCAGGGGAGGTTTTGCTCCTGCGTTTTGCTCTTGCAAGACCTGTGTAACTCTGCCAAGGGTCTCACAGGGATGTCAGCTTTCCCCACATCTCACCTCTCCCCCAGAGCAACAAAGGAGAGGAGCCTTTGAATCTGGCCAATGTTTGGGAAGGAACGTCCAAAGGGAGCACCAAAATATGGCCTTGGGACACTCAATCTTATTTGAGAGCTTGGAGGGAGGAGAATATTTGAAGCAACATGATGGATAGGTCTTAAAGGGAATAAAAAAAGCAGAGGATAAGAGAGGGCACAGAAGGCAAAGGCATGAAGAGCAACTAAACCCCGTCCAAAAACAAGGGCAAAATTGTTCACTTCCATGGTTAGTCACAAAGAAAACATTGGCATTTCATAATTTCTTCCAGCTTAAGAAAAATACCCCATTAGGGCAGTGAGAACCCTGACTGGGTCAATGTAAGCTGAAGGTGACCCATGGACCCTCCACTGACCCTGTGGGTGATTTTCTTGCTTTACTGGGGACTGGAGTGCCAGGTGAAAGTTTCCAAATAATTTCCCCCCCAAATGAATTCCAGCCTGGGCAGGAAAGCAAAGCTGCTGTGGGGAAGCTCAGCTGAATGGAGCAGTGATGCAGGTTTTAACACTTGGTAGTGAGCAGATGGAGCTCAGCACCACATCCCACCACATTCCTTGGGGCTTGACTGCAGGGTTTGGTCTGGGGTCATAAATTCTCTCCTCTTTCTTTTCCAGTTTAGAAATGAGGAGGTGGATGTTGCTCTAGTTGACATGTCCTGGTGAAAGATGGAGGAAAGACGCTGAGAGCTGCTGCTCTGCATGGGAAAATGTAAATTTGGGGAACCCCTGGGAATGATTCTCTGGACATCTGAGCTCAGCAGCATCAGGAATACCAGCCTGGGGTATTAAAAGGGGAATTACAGCAGGTTTGAGCATGTTTTTCCTAGTACCCCTGTCCGATGGTGTGATAGCCCCTAGAGAAGGGTTTTTATTAGTGAGGTTTTGATATAAAGAGCTGAATCAGAGACAGAGCATTGTCTCACCAAGAAATGGTCTAAAGGCACAGTTTACCAAGTAATCGAGCCCCGAAGGCAGGACAGATCCCTCCCTCTGCTTTAAGCACGGGTTTTTAGGAGGGGGATGGGGTTATCCAGATTATCCCCAGGAGGGGCAGCAATTACCAGACCTCCTTGGCAGGTTCAGCTGAGTGGCCAGGGCCGGCTGAGCAGGCAGAATAAGGTGCTGGTTTATCCCTGGTGATCACTGGGCTTTGTCACTCTGTCTTTTGCTGCAGAGATTTTGGGGAATTTTGGGTGATGCCCTGTTTCAGACCTATTTGTAACTTACAGCACAGTGGCACCATGCTAATTTTTATGATGCTGTTATTTAATGAAAAGGCTGAAAAGTGGGAGCTTCCCAATCGCTTGGCTTGTGAACTTTGGGTAAGAAGAGAAGCTGTTCCAGAGGTGAGCTCATTTCTAACCCCGGGAAATGACTTCATGGACGCTGGTATTTACTCACAAAAACATTGCATGTCAGATGTCCCTGACTAGACTTTCTGTTTCGAGTCCAGTATGAGACAAAAATTTCCTTGGATGAGCTGCTCCTAAGACAATTCAAGGTTTGGAGAAGAAGGAGAAGAATTGCAGGGGGGGAGAAAAGAATCAGCATTAAAAACACACTGAAATCATGAGGTTTTTCTGAATAAAGGGAAGTTTTTGGGCAGCCAGCCTGGCAGAAGTACCTGCCTGGGGGGGAGGGTGTGGGTGATGAGTCCAGCAGAAGAATCACCCATCCTTACTCCCCACAACAACCAGCAGCTGGAGTTTCTCTCAGAGAGGAAAGTAAGTTTTCTCTTTGGGAAGCCAAGCCCCCAGCAGTGATTTATTAGGATAAAGAGCAGCAGGTTCCTTGCCCCGTGTTTGCAATAGGTTAATGGAAATTATATCCCACGCTGCTCTCCCTGGATGAGATCCCAATATATACACCGTGTATACCATGGAAAAACAGAGCACTTGCATTTTTATTCAAGGTCTGCTCGTGCAGAAATTGTCACTGTGACTGTATTACCCAGTGTGGTTCCTGACTTCTGTTTTCTCCAGCATCCTGGGATGATCCATAGGGATTTGGGGTGGTCAGTCCTATTTGGGGATACTGGGGGATGCTCTGTCCCCTCATGACCCTGTGCTGGACTGCAGCTCTGGGGATGTACTGGGGCAGCATCCCAAGAGGAGGAGATTTCGGGAAGAGCCAAGCTGGGATGTATGGAAACAAGCCCTGCCTGCCAGCACTGTTTCCTAATCCTGGACACCAAAACCCTCTGATCGTTAAACCAGTGTTCAGAGATTCGGCTGAAGGCTGCCATGCAGACAACATCCAAACTGACCTTTGAGGAGATGACCAAAAAAAAAAAAAAGAGAGAAAACACAAGGGGGTTACTGTGCAAACGCTGGAGAAAAGGAGTAATTTCAATAAGGGACCCCACCCTTAAAATAAGACTTATTGCTAATACATGCCCAGGACATTTCTGTGTGATGGTATGCTAAAAAAATCCTCTCTGAACAGGGACTAAAGGCTTTGTTGTGGCATGAGCAAGGCTTACAGTTCTCAAGAAAAATCCTGTCCCTCTCTTGCATCATACAGCCAGGGATGGAGACGACATTTCTAGACAAAAAGACCATCAGTCAGGACAAAGGACAAACAGGGAATACATTCCTGACTTGCTATTTAATTGCTTTCGTGCAGGTGCAAAGGGCTAAATGAAAGGATAAATAAGGATGAGTGTGTGGGGCCAAATTAATCTCAGCTTTAAGCAGGAGCCTAATGTCAGGAGGAGGTGGCTGCTGGAACAAACATGCTTCCACCCAACGTCTGTGCAGATTTTGTGAAATTTTTCTTCCAAGGGCCAGGCTCGTTCCCAAGGCAATAGTGAGTGATGCCCCTGTCAGGTAAGGAGGCGATGGGGACAGTCCCATCCCATGTGGCAGAGCTGGCTGGTGCTCTCTGGCAGTGCCAACAGGGTCTGCTTTCCTCTCTCCCAGTCTGAAAAGCATTTTGGATGCAGGACTTGCCCTCTGTGGCTCTGAACAGAGAGTTTCCATCCTGATCCCTTTTGGCAGCTCCATGCAGAAGTGATGAAGAGTTTAGGGGATTCCAGGGCAAACATGGTCCAGCACCTCCAGCATCACCTGGGGCTCAGGAGCTGGTCCCTCTGCCACAGAATTTGACTCTTAAATCCACAAAGGTTTAAGTGTCAAATTAGAAAAGGGGAAAATATCTTTTCTGCTTGTGCCCAGGAGCACTCCTGCCAGCACAGCAGCCTTAGAGATGGTGCAACTACTCTCTGAGCTCAGGCATTTCCTCCTGAAATAAATGTGAGTAGCTTTAATGATGAAAAACCTTTTCCAGAAAGGAATCTCCTCCTGTTGGGGAACAATGCAGAGCCACTACTGCCAGCCTGGGATCTGCAGGGACCTGTATACCCCGTACTCTTTAATTTAATAGCCTGGAAAATGTGAATGTCTATCTGCATGTCATTAAAGTCCCAGCAAAGCTCCTGGGAGTGTGTATGCCAGTGCTGGCCCCAGCAGGGCTTGGGGCTGTCCCTCTTTCACCCCCACAGCTCCTTTGCTGGCCAGAAGAGCAGGATGTCCTCAGTTTCCCTCCCTGTCCTTGCATTGCATGTCATATTTTTTAAGCTCTTCTGAGCTCTTTGTCCCTCCCAAGGTGCTTCCCTCTCACTGTGTTATGCTGCAAGAAATATAGAAAGAGCAACTGATAGACTGCAGGAAAAGAAGTGTATTCATTAAAATGGCAAAATGAACCATATTTCCCCTTATTAATTCCCTCCTTACAGCATTTCCAGTCCAGGCATGTACCTGTGATACTTCCATGGACACGTGTGGTCCAGGAGCATCTCTGAGGTGTGTGCAAGAGTCTTTGAGTCTCTTGGTTGTCTGAGCAACGGGATGTTCATCACTAACTCCCAAGATAATTAACTCATTTTTCTGTATTTATAGCAAACCAGTACAGGGAGTGTTGGCACTTATCCCTCCCTGATGGAGCCACATTTGACCACAACGTTTTGAATTTTGGCCATTTCTTGCGTTACAGCAGCTTTGTCATCATCACTGCTGCCTGCTCATTAAGTGGGCAGCTCATTAAGCTAACAAGGGAACGGTTGATGGTGGCTGCCTGAGCCAGGCTGCCCATGGGTGCCCGCCTCGGTGTGCCCTGCTCTTGGCTTGCCAGTGCAGGGGGTGTTTGCAGCAGCATTCCCATCTCCAGATGCCTGCATATGCCTGTGCTAACAGCAGCGTCGCTCCCGGCTTGGCTGCTGGCAAGGGGAAATTTTACTGCTTCAAGGTTTGTTGCAGGGATCTGATGCAAGGAAACGTTGGAGCATCCTGACTCAGCACCGCAGCGGTGGGGGACCCGTGGGAAAGACACGGAGCATCTTCTCTCAGCATCAGGGCATGCGTATGCCAGGTATGTTCCCATCCGCTGGGATAAATCCTGACCGGGACACGGATTTCTCGTTTCTTCCAGACAAGCAACTTGGTGCTTTTAAACTGTTCTTTCTTTTTGCTGCTTGTTTGTTGGGTTGGTCTTTGGGGAGGGAGGGGTGAAGGCAGCGAGGGAAGGGGGCTCTAGGTGTGGGTGGTAGGGCTGGAGGAGGGTGCATTGCTGCAAGATGTTGGCATCTGCAGAGCTGGGGAGACAGATTTGATCTCTGCTGTTCCTGTTGTTTGTACAAAGGTAAGGAATGCTTTTTTTTGGAATCAGCAAACAGGAAGGTGCTTGTAACAGTAGGAGATGTGCTGTACCTGCAGCTGGGACTGTAAACAGCTTGTGGCTGCAGGAGTTGGAAATATTTGCCCTTAAAATACGATTTCTGCTCAGTTAAATAGGGCAATGAAATCAAGTGTGGGGGACAACCACACTGCCCATCACTCCCTAGCCACCCCCGGTTTAGGGAGGGTTCTACCTTCCCCTCCTGCTCCTGCTTTGCCCCCAGGACGGAAAGGGGACAGAGATGTTGCGCTGGTGCTGCTTGGCTCCTGGGAAGGTCCAGGCTCCTAGATGCCACTGTGATCCTCTCCCAGGAGCCACTGTCAGACTCTGGACAGTGTGGGATGCCCCTTCTCCCTGCCTGGTCACCCCCAGCTGTTCCTGCCCACGACCCCAGATCTGGCAGTGGAGATGGAGGTGGACCAAAAATGTTTAACACATTAATAGGAAGGGCTGTGGGGTTTCTAAAAAGCTGAGCACTGCTTACAAACCCCCTTTGGAAGGACAAGTCCTTGAACTGAGCACAGTTGCCCCAAAACAGGCTCAACCAGCTCTGGTATGACCAATTCCCAGCAGGATGCTGGCAGACAGTGACTGGTTCCATGGTCCTGGCTACCACTCCTGCTTTCCCAGCTGCTCAGCCACCTCGCAAAGAGCTAAAAATATATGTCTGTGCGAGCAGTCACTGTAGCTACAAGCAGGGGTGAGCCAGAGACGGTGGCCAGGCTGGGTCACCATGGTGGGGGAGCACAGTGGCTTTGCAAAATGGGCAACACAGAGGAGATAGGCAGGGACAGGATGGGACAGACTGCTGCTGGTACCTCCAGTGCAGATCCCACCATCTCCCCACTTCCCCATATGTTGAAGCTGCAGCACTCTACACAGCCCTTAAGAAGGGGTTCACCTTGCTGCTTGTGTTTCAGCAGGGGATGAGTGAGGAGCAGCTTCCTCCATCTCCCCACTGCCCCACCACGCGGGAGGATACCAATGTCTCGGCCTCTGTGTACCCCCAGTACTGGGTGGAGCCCCGGTTCACCCAAGCGGCAAAGGTCCGTGTGATCATCACAGCCATCTTCTTCCTGCTGGCAGCAGGCAGCAACACAGCAGTGCTGGGCAGCCTGCTGAGGAAGAGGAGGAAATCCCACGTGCAGCCACTGATCCTTAGCCTGGCGCTGGCCGACCTGCTGGTGACAGTGATGGTGATGCCCCTGGATGCGGCGTGGAATGTGACAGTGCAGTGGTATGGAGGGGACATCTCCTGCAAGATTCTCAACTTCCTCAAGCTCTTTGCCATGTATGCAGCTGCCCTGGTACTGGTGGTCATCAGCCTGGACCGGCATGCAGCCATCCTCCATCCCTTCTCCCGTGCTCACCGCCGCAATGGGATGCTGCTCCGCGCTGCCTGGGGTGGCAGCGTGCTCCTCGCTTTGCCCCAGGTAAAGTTCAGTGCCCTCCCCATGGAGTTTGTCTAGACTGGGGTGGTTTTGGAAAAGGGCTTCTCCAACCCAGCATCCCCAACCAGTCCATCCCAATCCATGGACTCCACCAGCACCAGAATAAGCCATGAGTTAGGTGCCCAGAGCCTGTCTCCCAGTCCAACAGCAGCAGGGATGTGCTCTCCCTGCACAGCCAGCAGCATCTCCAGGATGTGGTGTGTTCCAAATCCTCTCTGAGTTATTCTTTGGCTCTCCTTTTCAGCTTTTCCTCTTCCACCTGAACACAATCCCAGGAGGGAATTTCACCCAGTGTGTTACTCACGGGAGCTTCCGAGCACACTGGGAGGAAACTGTCTACAACATGTTCACCTTCACCACCCTGTACATCACCCCCCTGAGTGTCATGATCGTTTGCTACATCCGGATCCTTTGGGAGATCAGTAAGCAGCTGAAGGTCAATAAAGGTAAGTAGATCCCAGCCCTTTAATGTCTTCCATGACTGAACTTTTTCCATCCTGGAATTGTTTGGTCTGTCACAACATCCTTTGGAAGCTAAGGAGTTTTGCACAAACTTATTGACCCCAGTCCTTGCTGTCTTCTGCTTCCTGTGAGACATGGACCAGATTATGAGATGGTCTTCCCTCTCTGGCAGAAGCAGAGTAATGGATGGTTTTCCCCTATCTTCAACTATCCTTTTGACTCTCTTTGGCAGGTTTGACAAGAAATCAAAACGACCACATCTCCAAGGCACGCATGAAAACTCTCAAGATGACCATAGTGATTGTTGCCACCTTTATCATCTGCTGGACCCCTTACTATCTCCTGGGCTTGTGGTACTGGTTCCAGCCAGCCATGATCCAGAAGATGCCAGAGTATGTCAACCACAGCTTCTTCCTCTTTGGCTTGCTGCACACCTGCACTGACCCTATAATTTATGGACTGTACACCCCTTCCTTTCGGGAGGACGTGCAGTTGTGTCTCAGGGGCATTGAAACAGCCATCACCAGGCAAAAGAGACACAAACCCATCTCAGCCTCAGAGAAGAACATCAAGGACGGTGCTGCAAATGGTGGGGTGGCATCAGGGGGCTCCAATGGGACAACTGTCAGCACGGTCTGATGAAGAGATGCACCCACAAGGGGATGGCAGGCA
Organism: Sturnus vulgaris; assembly: GCF_052056855.1. Taxonomy (NCBI): domain Eukaryota; kingdom Metazoa; phylum Chordata; class Aves; order Passeriformes; family Sturnidae; genus Sturnus; species Sturnus vulgaris. The sequence goes on from NC_142255.1 coordinate 18,235,353, forward strand.
CAGCTTTGGGACTGTTTTGTCCTGTAGGACCATTTTGGAGACTGTCATGATGAGGTTCCCTACTCAGCTTTGGTGAGTGAGGGTCTCTGGCCAGAAACTGAGAATGTGTCTTCTGGTTGTACTCAGGGTGAAAAATATTTGGGGGTATTTATGGTCATCTGCTGTATTCTGGCAGCACCGTGACAACTAGAAAAACATCATTTTTGTACCTGACACATGTTCCAGCCCTCATTCTGGGAACAAGCTTCTCCACACTTCCAGTATCAACCCCTGGGAGGAAATTTACCATCTCCTCTGTGGTCCAGGGTCCTGTCTCTGGAGTGGCTGCTCTTCAAGTTGCCCTTTGCACCTACACCCAGCTGTGGAGCTGCATGGATGGTGTGACCCTGAGCCTGCAAAGGTGTGATCATAGGTTTTTACTCCATTTTCTCCACCCATTGTAGGAAAAGTTCTCTGGAAGTTTCAGATCTCCTGACTCAGAACCTGCCTGGCTCTCCCATGGCTGTATGACATGCCCTGGGAAAGATCCAATATCCAGCCTCCAATATCTGGAGGTTGACTAATGCAGGTGCATTCCTTCCCCAGGCATGGTGGGCAGGGAGGGAGTGCTATGAGGATGGAGGGACTCAGGCAAGAGTGGTACAAAGAACCACAGTGGGGTGAGGTTTCTTCTCTCTTTTGAAGAGAACCAGAAGGGAAAACAGTCCCTGCTACTGTTTTCTGGTGTGAAGGGGGTGGTACAGACAGACACATCGTTGTACAGCAGCTCTATGGGACACAGGGCAAACCAGGAGGGAGGGTATTTGGGGTAATGAGAACCAGTCCTGACACTGGCTAGCCCCTCCATGACCTTTCTGTCCCCATGTCCCAGAACACAAGCTGGCAGGTTGCAGGCCACATGCCAGACACATTTGCTTTGCCCTAAGCAACACCAGCCCCTCAGCTCTGTCCCAGCAGAGCAGGTGCAGCCACCCCACAGGTGTTGTCTGGGGTGTCCCAATGATGGAGATGATGGGAAGCAGCTGGTAGGTGGAGGAGTCCATGAGCACCTTTAGTGCCAGATGGAGGCAAATGGGGGCAAGGAGGGCTTCTGGAAGGATCAGCTGAGTTGTGGTGAGTAACATGGGTTGTTTGCTTTCTACCATTGTGCCAAAAGTTGCTTGTGAAGGCAGAGGTCTCTTCTCTGGGTGTGGGTTGAAGAGATGAGTTATTCAACTGTGTTGTCCTTTCCAGGTAATTAGAAATAATGGATTATTTCTTTTTTTCATTCTTTGATGATTGTTATTAAATGTGAGGTTTGCTTTTGAAGAGAAATTTAGTTTTAAGCCAGGTGGATTGTTTTCTTAGTTTAGTTAAACCTTTGGATAGCTCAGGAGCTCTGGATTTGGCAGGAGGCAGTTCCTAGGCTATTTTTGTGGCCACCACAACTTTGAATAGGCATCTGGATTTTATCAGGATGAAAGAGCTTTGTTTTAAAAACAACTCTTGTCTTGCTGTGGTTGTGTGTATAGGAAGCTGGAAGACATATTTTGCTCAAGAAAACAAATCTCCTTTGGGCACTGAGGGGGCTTTTTCTCAACTCTGCTTCCAAGAGGTGTTGGCTCCCCATCAGCCAGAAAGGATCTGCACTGGTCACCCAGTGCCCCAGCTAACAAATTATTGAAATTGGAGGGGTGGCCAGCAGTCCTTGCAGCTGGCTGAGGCTGGGCAATGAGGACACAGGAAGCCACAGTGCTCAGGGTGATGCAGAGCTGCACCTGGGTATACAGCCCTTGCCTTTCTGGTACTAATTATTATTTATGCTAAACATGTAGCCCAAGGAGAAAAAAAAAATCAATTAGAACTGCAGGAGCCAGACCAACTGGTGGGGATTAGTGTGAGCCATTTAGGAAGCATCCAAACTCCAATGAGATGCGTAATCGCAGTTTGGCTGTCCTGGGCTCATTCTGCTCAATGTTAATTACCCAGTGCTAACGGAGCAGGGGCTGGCTGATGCCAGGCTGGCAAAAAAGGGCTTCTTGGAAGGTGATGGGAATGGTTTGCACTAGGGAAGCTAATTTATTCATCAGACACTCCTTTGGTCTCTTTGTTTATACTGTTGATGATGGGAGGCAGACCTTGAAGGTGTGTTGGTTTTCTGGCAAGCCTTGAATAAGCAAGAAAGTGTCTTTAATCTACTGAAAACTGTCTTCATCCACTTTTTGCTGAGTGGGAGAGAACAGATCCAACATTGCTCATACATGTCTCCTCTTGCCCAGCAACGGGAGAGCTCAGAGGTCTTCTCTGAGGAGCAAGAAACACTTTTTTCCTTGTGGGAAGGATTCACCACCTTTACACCCCATGGGTGAAAAGGCAAAAGAGGGTTTGGATTTAGGGGGACTCAGTGATCTTACAATAATTTAAGTTGAAAAAGATCTCCACGAAAAGTAGGAAAATGGGGATTCTGGCAAGCATATGTACCTTAGTCCTTAGGGGAAGCATGGCCCATTCCTTGGGATTCTTGCAGGCACTCCAGCGCTGTTCCTTTTGCCCATCTCTTTCATACCTTCCCTCCTGTTGCTGATGTTCAAAGTGACATCTTGTGGAGCCTGGAGTGTGGGCAAGGTGCCCAAAGTGACAGCTTTCATGAGAGAAGAAAATGTCACTGGAAGTGAATGCTGCCGAGCCATGTGCCCACTGCATGCAGGAAGAGGGAGCAAGCAGGTGGGCAGCACTTCCCCGGGGAAGGTGGGATCAGTCTGGGTCCTGCTGAGGTGGACCAAAGCCCAGGCCTGGTTTGAATATTCCTGCATTTCTGATTCTGCTTTTCTTATATTTGGTCACACTTTAGAGAACACAAGATTTTTGCATCATTTATTGGGAGTGTGAATCCCTGAGTCTCTCTTTCCCCCTGCCACCCCAGAGGTGGTCCTGCTTTTTGTGGTGCTTCCCTTTCTCCCCACATTGTCTCAAACCCTTTATCTCCAATAGCACCTGCCCTTCTCTTCAGCTGGCTCTGGATATCTCTGTATATAAAGATATATATATAAAGTAGAGAGGGAGAGAGAGAGAAAAAACTTTTTAATATATATTATCTATTTCTGCTTGTTGAAGGATAATTCTCTCACTTCCTCAAAACCTGCTCATTACCACCAAGGAAACACCAGTTACCACACTTCTTGCAGTCCCAGCCAGGATCAGATTTGTCTGATTCAGTAACAATTCCTTAATATTCACCACAGTAATGTAATGAACACATTAATAAGAGCAGGTAGCTCTGTATTTTACAACTCCTCGACCTCTCCCTGGGCCGCCCGCTCCAAACACAGCGGCCCTTTGTTCGGGAGGAAATTCTGATTCATTCCCTGTTAGTGTTTTTATAGCACTGTGCATGTTCAAAGAGCCACGCAAGTGGCTTAAGAGGCTAACACAAACCTTGGGTTAATTCATAATACTGTTAGTTACTCAGCACAATACCCGCATTAATCCAGCTGACTGCACCTCGCCACGTTGGGAAACACATGCTGAAATCAGCAGGGAGCTCAGAAAACAAGCGTGGGAGTAGGATATTAAGTATTTTGCCAGGCTGCTAGGTAGGATCTGAGCACCTTAAATGTATTTAAAATATTTTCCCATTGCTATTGCCTCGCTTCGCAGCTGTGGAGCTGAAGCAATGACGAGGCTGTGCCCAGAATCCCTGCAGGCCTGAGCATGAGGGATAGGGCTACAAGCTCTCCAAGGGATACTCCAGACACATCCATCAGGACTCAGCCCCCACCTGCAACAACCTCCTTTTTTTTTTTGGTCTATTCAAACTGATCAAAGCAGAAAAAGCTGTTTTTTTTCCTTTGATACCTGCTGATTTCATTGCAGAGCTGGACTGTGCATGTCTGCCATGAGCCCCCACAATGCTTTTTCTCTGGGGACATAGCCTGGAGCTATTATTACTTCTGCTTACTCTCAGAAACTTTCCTATGCAAAGAAACCCTAAGAAAAGAGCTTTAAATCCCTGCTGTGTTCTTTTCATCTGGCTCAGGAGCTCCCAGGTTTGTGCCTTTCCCTGCAGTGCCAGCAGACAGCCATCCCACAACTGCTGCTTAACCTCCTCCTTTTCCAAATAGCCCATCTGTTCCAAAAGATGGGGTTTCTTTCAGACAAACCAGGCTTTCAACAAACCAGTACCCTTTAGACAGCATCAAATACCTCCAGGTTTTCTGGCTGGCACATAACTTCCCCTAAACTTGTATATTTACATGGCACAACATTTAATATAACATGCTGAGGAAGACCAAAAATGGGCAAATATTCCCATGCACGTCTCAAACCCCAAGTTTCTGGATTGAAATATAAAGGAGTAAATTATAAAGTAGTTGAACTTGTTGCACAATAAATTATTTATTTATGTATATTTTAATTGCACATCTCTGCTACGATTAGCACGGATACTTCTTGGGGTGAAGAGGAGTTGCAGCGTGCTTTGACAGTGAGAATTATTAACGGGCTGTAAAAGGCAATGGGGAATTGGATTATAATGTTCTTGTTTTGCAAGCTGTATGGTGAAAAAATAAATTTGTTCTGGCAGCAAAATTAACTGGGATAAATGTGTCTAGCTCCAGTCACCAAGAAGAGAGGTTGCTGTAAATGAACTTGTTCTCAGCCTTGAATTAAAAAACCTGATTACCAGGACATTATTTCTGGCAATTAGGTACCAGAACAACATCAGAAAAAGATATTTTCTTTGAAATATTTAATGGGTAAGATAATCACAGACTCATTTGCTGGAAATATGTGATGAGTTGGGGTTTTTTGTGGTTAGTGTTCACTGTGCAATGAAAATCTGCATTAATCAAATCTACTGAAGGCTGGACTGAGAGACTGAACTGTGGCACAGATTTGACTTTTCTTTGCCTTGAATCCCTGGGTCTTCATGGGGTTATCCCATGCTCAGTCACTAATCAGAGGTCAGTGCTTTGCTCCTTTTTCTGTTTCAGGCAGTTGTAGGTTGCTTTGTGACAACAGCAAACACAAATAACTTGACAGGAGGGAGAGAGGAGAGAGCATTTCCTGTGTATGTTGCACTACTAACTTGCACATGGTGTATTCTCTACAAATCCCCAGTTTGGTAAGAACAATCCTTATTCAGTGTTGATGCTGAAAACCCTGAGGTTGTCTAATCTGCACGATAAGCTAGGATAAGAAAGATTATGGCTGAGACCACAAGCCTTGTAGATGTTTGTGCTGTTTTTGTCCAGGATAGAATGCATTTTCCTCATAGCAGTGTAGTAACAATGTTTTGGATTTGTGCTTAGCTGCCAGCTGGGATTAAAACACAACAATGTTCTACAGAGGGGAAAAAAAACATACTAGAAGCCATTTCAGTTCTTCCATTTGGCCGTTGTTTTATTTCTTGTTGGGTGTTTTTTTTTTCCCCTTATAATCATTATGTTCAAATATAAAAATTCCTGGCTAAAGTTAGTTTTAAAAGTTTAAAAGTAATTCCATCTGCATTGATACAAGCCAAACATCACTAGACTCAGTTTCTGAAAACACACTGATAAGATTCCCAACAGGTTGCTTTGCCTGACATCCAGAAGAATCCTCCTTTCCAACTTGTGCAAACATACTTCAACTTGACAGAAAATAAGTTACACCTGAGTGTTTCCATGCTTAATTTTCATTAATCTTAAACAACCTTTTTTCCATGGACCCTTAACGATTGGCTCATGCTAAGGTGCACCACTGTGATCCTTTTCAGCTGTACTAGGCATCCTCATGAATCCCAGGAACACAGAAATAAGAATAAATGAAGAGATGCCATGAGGATTAATATATTGGTGACAGAACTGGAAAGGTCCAGGCACCTTTATTTCCAGAGCTCTGGAATAGATGCAGTGCACTGCAGATCAGCTATTCGTAAGGCATGTGGTGAAATTAACAGTTTATCCTCTCGGGTGGTTCATCTCTCCGGGTCAAACATTCTGTGCCAGTAGTAGATGAAGGTTGGTGAGTTGCTGGCCCCTATCACTATCAGCAACAGCAGGTACATCATCATCATTATGGCAAAACGGTGGGTGTAGAACCAGGAAGATTCATTAGAAGGCCTGAAAAAGGAAAAGGGCATGAATTCTGTCAGAGATGCACAAACACCTTGGCAAAAATATCTCAGGTTTCATTATTTTAAGCAAATCCAATAAAACCAGAAAGTTGCTCCACAATCACTGTAACTAACAAAGCCTGATTTTCACCACATCCCTTTTCCTTAAGTCTCCAAGCACAATCCTGTCTTTTCTCCCCATGTTCACACCTTTCCCTGTGGTCTGGAGCTGCCTGGCCTGTAGGCAGGTATTGAACAGCTGAGTGAATACTGCCACTTAGGATAGATAAGGGCAGAGTTAAAACTGAGGCAGTTGTAAGAGATGCACTTACCAGACATCCACTCAGTTTCCTGCCAGAAACAGATAATTAGACCTCTCAAAGATTCTAAGTGCTTACACGTCTGGTAAAAAAGCAAATTTAGCTGAGCCTGGGAATGTTAAACGGCACGACAGAGGCAACACGATGGTGTAAGACTTATTTCTATAGGAAATGGGCTACAAAGAAATTCTGGCAGTGCAATATATCTTTCTTGGTTGTTTTCTGTTTTTCAACAATGAGATGTTTCTAAACAATGAGTGTTTATCTGGCTGTTGTAGCAGCTCATCCCTCTAGACAGCTGAGCTCTTACCTCCTATGCTGCTTTTGTGAATATACTAGCAAGTATTTAACTCGTAAAAGCTGGTTGTTTGTAACAACAAAGTATTTCTGTGGCACGTCTCCTCCTTCACTGTTTTTCACTCTTGCTCTTTTTCTGTCTATTTCTTCTGAATCTGAATTGGAAAGAGAAAAGAAAAAAATATGCCGAACTTCAAGTAGCTGTAAAAAAAATAAACAACCAACACCCCCATACACACCCCCCAGAAGAATGGGAATGAGATAACCAAAGATCTAGTCTTGGTATTCCCCTGAATCCCTCAGCATCCAAGAATAGAGTGAGAAGTTTGCTTGAGGCTATACCACTCCTAGTCATCCTTGGTATGGATGACATTATGGCCCAGACCAGGGTGACAAGTCTCCCATCCAGTGCTTGAGAAGCCACTGATATTAAAAGGGAAAGAAAAACAACATGAAGGACAGATATCACTACTGCACAGTTATTACTGTTATAGACTCACCTTTCTTTTTCACCTGACACTTTACATCTGGGTGGTCAATGATCTCACAAACAGCCACACAGCTGAGGATAGAGCCCAGTGCGCTTCGCTGCCAGCCAAGACCGTGAGGGCTGTACAGCAGAGCCAGGCTGAGGTCACTGGTCAGATAGGTGCCTTCACCAAACAGGGATGTCTGAAACAGAGCAGAAATCTACCCTAAAATCATGTACTGCAAACCTCAAAAAACATACAAGTGTTCTTTCCTTTCAGACTGGCAGTTCTGCTCCTGAAGGTAAATTACGAAAGGCCTTTCTGACCTGTGTTGGGTCAGGTCCATGCACTGTTTTTGTCCTGGCAAAACTTCCTTAGGGTGGGGCTCCTCCCCTCTCCCCATCCCTCAAATTAGCTGCTTGGCAAAACACTTGGTGTGGACAGATTCATGCTTTCCCGGATTTGGAGTTAGTTTGCCAGTGTAAGTATTTCACATCAACATGACTACACCGTTCTTAAAAGGCATTTCATCGATTTATTGAGACTGTCATCATTCAAGTAATCCAAACTCCCCAAACAAGGTGAGGCTTTACTTCCTTTAAATCCATGCTTTACTAGTAAAGAGGAAAGTACTTTTCAATTTGCCACACTGGCTAAAATTATTACTCCAGTAAGTCCATTGTATCTTGTAAACCATTACTCATCAAGAATGTGGGGAAAAAACATAGTCCAGGTTGACTGGAGTGTAAAGCAGGTGCTGTATCAAAGCTGCCTCATAGCTGATACAAAAAGCCAGGACTCTCAACTGCCCTACCACTGAAATGAGAAGAGGTGCAAATCCTATAGGATGTCTCCCTAAACCAGACCATTTTAAGAAGGCTCCACTGATGAGCAGCACCTGAAAATTTGCTGATCTAAACACAAGGCCAGGCAGAAAATCTCCACTATCCTCCTTCTCTGTAGACAGGCACTTTCCAGCTGCAGGCTGTCAGATAGGTCAGGATTTTCAGAGGAATTACACTTCCTTATAAAGAAGCAAAGGAAAGTCAAATTTGCCATGCTGGTGAAAAGGGTTTCATGCCACTTCCAGTTTTTACCCTCAGGCTGCACTACAAAATCCAACAGAGCCATCCACAAAGGCCTACAGTGAAATGAAAACAGCAGTGCCAGATCATCAGCACATTTCATACCCCAAAAGGAATCTGGTCCTATTTTTAAGACATGGCCCCAGCTGCAAGTGAGCAAGGGAAGATGGTGTCAATGGCAGGAGCCTCACCCTGTTCAAGTGGCAGTGCAGGCCGTGGTGCAGGATGGAATGGAAGTTCTCCAGGCGGCTCCCATGGAAAGCGTAGATAAGGTCCCGCTCTCCCTTGGTCTCAGCAAACTTGGTGTTCATTTGATCACAGTACACGATCTCAAAGAGGTAGTCTGGAGCAGGAACTGCAGCCCCAGACATCCCTGTGAGTTCCTGGATCTTCTTGTACTTAAAACCAGGAAGGAATATCAATGTTGGTTTATGTGGTTAGATTACTCAATGGAAATTCTGCTTCCTGTCCCTTCATAATGTTTAATGTATTTTGATTATGCTTTTCTGAGTTAGAATTCAAGACTGTCACAATTCAGAAGGAATAAGTGCACAGTAAAAATCCTGCCAGTTTCTTGCCATCAAAGTTAAATCCTAAATCTTCTCTCCAGAAGAAACCCAAACCTGAATTGTAATTATGAATTAATTTATGATGCAAGGACAATTTCATGATTCTACTTTGGCTACTACGACAATATATTCATCAGCTGATCTTGCAAGAGAAAAAAACATGAAAACAGAAGTTGTTTTCATCTTGCTGCTAATCTCTACAACTATTTTGATCCCTGTTACAGAAGTGCCTCAGTGGCTCTGAACCTTTCTCTTTTTGGGGCAGAAGACAAGAGTTGTCTTTCTCAGTGAGAAGCAGGACCCAACTCTATGACACCTGAATTGGACTCTCAGACTAAACCATGCATGTACATATTATGTTAACTGCAGTAACCAACTACAATCACTGCCCATCATCAACTACTGACAGTGGTAACTATTTCTTCCAACCAGTACTCCTGAAAATTTTACTTAAAAACACCCTTCTCTATATACAGAGAAGCATGTATTTGTGTTCAGCTGTCAACCTCTCACAATAATCAACTTAATTCTGGCGGGAGGAAATATGCTCTGAAGTGTAAGTTTGTCTTAAAAACCAAATTCTAATTAAGATTTCCAGAATTCAAAATTTACCTCCTGTTTCTTTGTACTTTGTATCATGAAGACTTTAGATGACAGAATCCAACTAAACAGGTCCCAGGTCCTTTTATCTGTATTTGGGACAGACTCCAGAAGCTCTTTCAGGCTTGGTAGAGCCTTGGTATCTGCAAGCTAACAACAGAAGCATTTAGCACAAGCTCCTTAGTGCCACTGCGATTAAACAGGGACCTCTAGTGAAAACAAAATAATATTTCACCCCAACAAACTGAAAAACAGGTTCTGTTCTGAGATATAAACACTTGTATCCAGTTTGTGGGGAAGTTTGTCAATTGCTCTGAATGCAAATAGCAGCCAAGTTATAAAAAGTGATATTTACCAACAATATCTGTAGGGTTTGTATAGGAACAATCAGACACACTCCTGAGAGAAAACAAGCTTGTCACAGGGCAGTATGTGCAGTGGATCTGACATGGGGGAGTTCAGGCCATGTAATATGCAAATCCTTCAATACGAATTTGAATTTAGCGTTGGCAAGTTCTCACAACACTTCACAGAATATCAGAAACATTAAGGCTGGAAAACACGTCTGAGATTATTGAGTCCAACCATTAACCTAACTTTGCCAAGCCCACCACTAAACCATGACCCCAAGTGCCGCATCTACATGTTTTCTGAACACCTCCAGGGATGGTGACTCCACCACTTCCCTGTGCAGCCCATGCTCATGTCCAACCACCCTTTCGGTATAGAAATGCTCCCGAATAGTCAGTCTTGAGCAGCTTGAGGCCGCATCCTCCCGTCCTGTCCGCTCACTACCTGTTTGTTACCTATCGCTTATCACTTCACGTGCCCACACCGGATCTGGGCGTTTCCCAGTGTGGGTTTATCGATCACAATCCCAAATACTCTTTTAAACCTGGATTTCTTGACCGGATAAACCCTTCATCCTGCTTTATCCGAGACCCTGCGGCACCGCTGCCCTCACCTCTGCGGGCAGCCCGTGCTCTCCCATGGAGGGGAGGTGCCCTGAAATCGCAGGCAGCTCCCCCGGGCCGGCCCCCGGCACTCACCAACCCCTCAAAGTCCTTGGTGTCGCCGCTGGCGTAGCGGCCCGGGAAGGGCCTGAGCGCTGAGTCGCGCTTGTAGCTCTGCAGCGCGGCGGCGAACAGGCTGCACCGCAGGTCGGCGGCCAACGGGTCCCGCCGCGCCGCCTCCCTGGCGCCCGGGGCCGCCTCGCCGGGGCCGGGAACTGGCGTTGACATGCCCGGCGGGGGCTGCCGAGCACCGGCCGCTCCGACAAGGCGGCAGCGCCCGCCCCGCCGGCGTCGCCCCTTCCGCCGCCGGGGCCGCGGCGTGGCCCCGCCGCCCCGCCCCGCCCCGCAGCCGCCTCCGCCCGCCCCGCGCCGCTGCGGAGCTGTCGGTCCCGGAGCCGCCGGGAGCGGGGACGGCCCCGAGGGGTTGTGCCCGTTATGTGGGGACGGGCAGGAGGTCTGGAGGAATGGCGCCTTCGCCTCGGGTAGAGAGCGGAGACGGTTGCAGAGAGCAGTAGCATCTTCCCCTCAGGCAGAGACCAGGAGAAGATCGTGAGGAATAGCGCCTTCCCCTCAGACAGAGATCGGGAGAGGGGTTCAGGGGGCAGTGGCATTTTCCCCTCAGGCAGAGACTCAGAAGGCTCGTGGGAATAGCGCCTTCCCCTCAGGCAGAGAAGGGAAGAGGGGTAGGAAAGGGAATGGTACTTTTGCCTCAGGTAAAAACCTGAAGAAGAGTATGAAGAGGGAACGGTGCTTTCCCCTCAGGATGAGACTGTGAGAGAGGTGCAGTGGGAAAATGGCGCCGTCCCCTCAGGTGCTGATCGAGAGAAGGTAGGGCAGGCCATGGCATCTTCCTCTCAGGGGAGACCAGAGGGGTATAGACAGGAATGGCACCTTGTTCTCAGGTAGAAATTGGAAGAGAGGTACAGGGGAAACGGCATTGCCCTCACAAGTAGCGACTGGAAGAGGGGTATGGGGGAATGGTGCTTTCTCTTCAGGTGGAAACTGTGAGAGGCCTACAGGGTGCAACAGCGTCTTCTTCTCAGGTAGTGACCTGGGCGGGGGTTAAAGGGAGCAATTGTATCTTCCTCTCAGAGTCGGGGAGAAAAATGTCACCTTCACCTCAGGTGCAGACCAAGTCAGGTCCGTGCACCTGCAGGGAGGACATGGAGGGGGACCCCAACTCTGTAACCCACATTGCAAGCACATCAGGACCTCAAGGCAGGGGACAGCGGGGGGACACTGACAGTTCTGGGGTGTTAATTGCACCGTGGCCATGTCAGATGGCTTGTGCTCCATCCTCTGCACAGCATCGAGAGGGTCCGAGGCCCCTGCCCTCAACTGCTGGGGCATGGCAGATGCAAGCTCCCAGCTTGGGCATTGCATTCGTGTGAAACAGCAGATTAGCCAGAAGGGTCATCCAAGGAGACTGCTTTTTGTGTCAAATTTGGTTTTATGTAGCTCTAATTTTAACAGACTTAAGTAAAGAATGTATAATGTCATTACTCCTCAACAATTCCCTTTATCATCCAAATTTGTAGTCTCGAGGAAGATTCCAGGTTTGTTTGAATTATCTCTGCAGGCTGGTGTTGCAGGATTAAGGGAGAAGGATTCACTTTTTAATTGAACCTCTTATCAAGTTGCATTCACTATGTTGCTTGAAATTGAGGTTCAGTGTTCCTCCTTGGAATGCTGGTGTGGTGTTAATGCTGTGAAGCATCTTGCCAGTCCCAAAATGTCTTGGAAATCCCCATCACCGATGTGGAAGTCTCCTCAGCCCAAATGCTGTTGACGTCCTGAGTAAAATTTTGGAAATGTATAGCAATATTGGATGTCTTCTAACACCTTTCTTGGTTTCTTCATTCAGGAGGGATATTGCACATATCCATGAAGTAACTGATACAGGCATGCACAGATGCTCAGAAAAATGCTAAGGTCAGTTGTGAATACCTGTTACTGGGCCCTCATCTCATAGCTGGATCTCCAGAGACAGCTGTAGCTCCAATTTGCAGCCTTCTTGATCAGGAACACCAGCTGTGTTACATCCTGTCTAAGGGCAAACTGGTATCCAAGCAAAAAAAGAGAACTTGATTCCCAAGTGCAGAATTCCTATTCTTAATCAACCACTTGAATGACTTGAAGTTTTTAATAATTCTGATTACATTTAGTAATGATGAGGTTTCAAAATTTTGGATAGAACCACATAGATCATAGCCTGTGCACAGTTTGCATTAAATTGTAAAATATTTCACAATGATGCATATAATTGAATAGTGCTGTAGCTTTATTTACTTGCTTTTTACTAGTTTATCAAAAAAAATGTCTTTCCATAACAGCTGCATCAAAAAGGCTGTGATAGGAAGCCTCTAGGACAGCACAAATACTTGCTTGGGTCTGATATTTAATGGCAACATGTAGACAAAATTATTTTAAAGGTGCCTTTAGTTTATGTTACCCAATGTAGTGGATACCTGTACATGTTTTTATCTTTAAAACGTTGTCCAGTCTATGAGGTCTGAGCTATTTTTCAACTTACTTGCTCTAGAGGGTCGCCCACATGCCAGCAGCATGGATGGGTGCCTTAAGAAGAGAACTAGCACCACACAAAGCATTTTCTCAGGAGTTATGGAAATTATCCAGATTTGAAATGCAGCTGGAGTGATTCCTTTCCATATTTCTATATCCTTGAGAGGATGTATTTTACTTTATCTGATGTGGTGCCTTATTCTGCTGTAAATATCTGATATCTCTGACAGGCTGTTAGCGGCATCATTCAGCGATCCAGCTCAGGACATGTTTATTACCTCCCATGATATTAAGTTGTTCTGTGTGATCCTTTTGAAAAGTCAGTCCTTGGCTGTCTAATTGGCTGATTTCATTCACTAATAAATCATTAGATGTAATATTTTTGGTGCCTGTTAAAGAAGATTAGAAAATGGTAGAGGTGTCTCTTTCAATGCGTTTGGGTGGAATTTTACATTGTTATATTGAGCTTTTGAACTGATATAATTCCAGTATCTTCATTTAAGATACCAATTACTGTGTTAGAGGGGGAGTAATGCTCTTGATATCTGTGGGACAGGTAAAGACACTCCATTTAGCAAAAAGTATGTCTTATTTGGGATTTTCTGCATGTTGTATCTTTTACCTCACAACGTGCCTGGGGCTGTGGTTTTGGGACAGAGCATGGGGTCAAGAGCAGCACATGCAGGGCACTGCCAGCTGGGACCCTGCTGTTGGAAGTGGGGCATCCTGGCATGTGATTAAGGAGTGGGACTAGGCAATAGTCCCTGAGGAGAAACTGGAAGAGAAAGACAGTGTGGTGAAATGGGAATGGAGAGCTGGAGGGAAAAGGTTTTCCTTGGAACCACGTCGGTTCTGAGGATGCTGGGCTTCCTGTGCCACCACTTTTTATATTACTCTAAGAGAGTCAAAATGCAGTGAAAGACCTTCTGTGGCCTTGTTATGGTTTAAAGAAATTAACCCAAAATAGATCTAAAACATCCCTGGCACTGTAATAGTTAATGGAGATTCTGAGAGCATTGATCCAAAACTGATGCCTGCCTTTGGGATTCCAAATGGATGGTGCTTCCATTATGGCAAGCTCAGCTGTGCTCAGCAGTGACAGATACTGATGAGATAACAAGTTTGCTGTATTGATGCTGCCTGGGAGTGCTGCCTGCTCAAACTCGTTTAACACTGGGCTAAACTCTGTTTTACAAAGCTGCCCCTAAGCCAGAGATGAAGTGCTGAAAGCTTTTGGAGCTGTTTTAGGGGAGGTGCCCTTTGGTGTGCTGGTGATCCTGAACATCAGCCACTGTAGACTCAGGCCTGCAAAATGTGGGAGAATAAGCTTGGATAAAGTCATTGTTCCTTTGGAGGGGAAGCACAATTCCCCTCAAGGTTAGCTACAGCTGATAAGGTTTTCCAGCCTGTGCCTTGCAGAAACTCTGAACCCAAACAAAGGTTTCTACTCATCCCTCTCCCAACCAGCTCCAAGAGGTATCATGTTGGCAAAGCTCTGGAGTCAGGAGAAATGTGGAACAGCTGCTGGTTTAACTTTGGTGCTGCTGCTTTTTAATTAAGTGCTGTGAGTGTGTGAAGTAGGCTGCAGGCTGAAATTCAAAAGCATCTTTCCCGTCCTCTGGAAAACAATCTGATGAGCAATGCTTGAGCAATGTGTTGTGCATCTCAGCATTTCTTAGTGACTGCATCCCACATTCCGAGCTTTCTCCCACACCTTTCCACCCCTGCTTGGCGTGCTTCAATACAGGCAGGCAAGACTGGCTGGGGCACTGCCAAACTGGCAAGGAGCTCTCCTTTGGTTTTTTGAGAAGGGCTCTTCAAACATGTTTCTCTTTTCCCACTTAATTTACCTACATAGAAAAGCTATCCTTGGTGATTTGCTGTGATTCAGTACAGAGATGGTTTTGTAAAAGATACTGAAAGGGTCATTGCCAGTGCAGGAGTTTGAATAACGTAGCTGTGTGGCTTCTTATGAAATTGAAGATCTGATTATTAAACATAGACTGTAATAAAAATAGTTTCTGGTGTTGGCGGATGCATTTCAGCAAAGAAATGTGGCTTAAATGTCTTCATTTAATTCCAGTGTGTGTAAAATTGATCTCATGGACCGGAAAAAAGGTTTTTTTCCCACTTAACTAGGATCTGTGAAGGAAATTAATACAGGGAAGGGAAAATAGAAATACAATACCACACTCAGTGAAACAAATGCTTATGACTGAGGGCTTCGTTCCTTGCTAGCACCACTGGAACAGCCAGCTGTATAAGGTATGTTTTATTATGGAATTAACCTTGACCTAAGGTTCAAAGAGAAAGGTTAGTTTGAAATAAATCAGTAGTATGGTCAGGTCACTTCAAAGAGTCTAAAGCTGAGCTTGAAGATTGCATGCTGTTTATGTGTATCCAGTTGGAATAGAACATATGGTAAAGATAATAGGAGTAAACTATTTATCTCTTCCACTCGCCCCCACTTTGGATTTAACGCCTTTTTGTCCTTTGCATAGATCTGCTGCAGGGGATGTTTTTATCCTGGGATGTTTATTGAAAACAGAAATGTGGAATGAAACAACCTTTTTAAGTCAGCTGGGTAAAGCAGTTTTGCCTTTAACGTTTTTCCAGTTGCTCAGATTAAAGTAAACCATCTTGGAAATAGTCATGAATGTGGTGAATCATATTTCTTTGTCACTTGTCTCAGTGAATTCAGACGGTCTTAGGAAAATCAAAACAAAATGTGCTCAGTTCTGAATTATTGTTGTTTTATCTAAAAGTAGGATCACATTTCATTGTTACATGTGAGTTACGTGGATTTAAGAGCTTCCTAAATACCAGATAATTCATGAGACATCCCAGTAAACTGGGCATGAGTATCCCACCTAGCACAGGGAATGGGAACTGAGGGTGGTTAAGCAATTTATCCAAAGCCACTTGTAAACTGTAGCAAAACTCAGATTTGTCCTCATGGCTGCTTTAGATTCCAACCCTTTTTGGTGGAGAGGACAAGAATCCCACCTGGGAATTCCTGAATGACAGTCTGCTGCCTTATCCAGAAGACTAACCTGTATCTTTTGGTCCATGTGAAAGGTGTTCCTGTCCATGGCAGTGGGATGGAACAGGATGATATTTAAGGTCCCTTCCAACACAAACCATTCTTGGATGGAATGAAAGACAAGGCAGATGCAGTGAAGGGCTGCTAAGTTGTCTTAGATGCAGAAGTTCTCCGTGTTGATTGCAGCTGTAGTGCTTGGCCAACACTGTAGTTTTGCAGTGCTTACAGGGAAACAGTGGGAAGAGCAGTGCTGCTGGGTGCTAGGAAGCAGAGGGCATCCTCTGCTGAAATTAAAACCAGCTGCTGAGCCAAGACACAGTCACTTGGTAATAGCTTTCCTCCACAGATTGGTTTTTCCATAATGTGATACATGCAGTTCACAGATAGTAGCACATTTTAAGATTTATGACTGCCTGACTTTTCCCATTAATAGGGAAATCTGATAATTGTCCATTTTAAAGTGGTTGCTGAACAATAGGAAGGAGTATGCTTGTTGAAAGTAAACATAAAAGCGAGCTGGATCTATGTTAGGTGCTGAGCCTTTGATAGATTTTCTCCTTACAGCAGTCTTTGATCTGCCACACCAGAAAATAAACTCAGTGGGAGACTGGATATGGGATATAGAGCAGTTCACCTCTAGGTCATGGACTCCAATCCAAGCCAGGTCAGGAGTGAGGATCAGTCAGTTCTGGCAGGAGCTGGGGATGGCAGCACCCCAATGTCTGTACTGCACCTGTGTCATGGCACAGGGGGTGTGTGGGTCTGCAGGGACACCCCTGCAGCAAAGAGGGGACCTATTGCTTCTTCCCCACATCCCAAATGAGAGCTTTGCAGCTTTGCCAAGGGAATAAATTATATGGGATACCTAGGGCAGCGCAGGGGCTGCATCAGGATTTGGCTCTCAGGAATGTTCTTGCTGGAGAAAGTTCAGTGCTCTGTCATGGGATGTGTGCAGGTTGTGCCCAGTCTTTCTCAGCAATCTCTGTGTTCTCCATCTTCTAAAAAAAACTGTGCCTGTTAATTATCAGTTAATCTAAACAAAAGAGAAGTCTGCAAAGTGGTCATATCAGCCTTGTAGTAAGAGACCTGTCAATGTGCAGCAGTTGTTGGAGGCAGCAACATGTCCTTGCAAATAAAGGGCTGTTACCTGAGAAATATTTGAGTCCTGTATCTCCCCACCATTGGAGGGCTGATTTCAAAGGAAAAGTTGTGCAGATTTGTTTTGGAAGGAACTGGATGCAAATGGCTCCATGTAGGAAGCACAGCACATATAAGAGGTTACAGATAAACTGATACAGTGGGCTAGTGTAAGGTTTTGTGGCTATGGAATGAGAATTTCTGGCTATGAACCTTGATCTAAGCTGAGAAGGAACATGGGTGAGTTTAAACATCAAAACTGAAATACCAGAATTTCTCACTGTCGGGGAAGTCACCTGAGTTTTTTTCTGATGGTTCCAAAAAGAGCAGAAACAGGGATTTTATTTTGCTTCAGCTATGTCAGATGTAGGGAGCTGGTTCTGTTTTATCTCGTGCGAGAGACAGCTGCCAAGATTTATCTTCGCAGGAAGGGAAACAGAAGTGAGAAAGGTCTGGAATCTCATGTAGCTCTGGCCGGAATCATGTTATCTGAAGTTATCTGAAGTTTGTCCAAACCTCACTCCACTCAAGAGTCTCAACACGAGACTAGAGCTGTAGGGATAAATAGTAAGACCCAGGCTGTCTGCAAGGAGACTGGATCCTGAAGCTCTGGTCCCAATTCAACACTGTGTGAACAGTATATAAGGAGCTGCCCAAGTGATCTGATGTCTGCTGAGCTCCACGATACCCAGCCTGGGACACAGTGAGGCTTGTCCTTAAGCTTATGTGACTCTCACCTCCATGGTGTTGGAGAGAATAAAACAGCATTTAAAGGCAAATTTTGCCTGGAGGGATCCAGCTTTCCCCCGTGTCTGAGCATCCCATCTGCTGTGTTGCTCTTTTTTGAGCCCAAGGATGTCTCTTCTCAGTGAAAACAGCCAAGGAGGGGCTTGGTGTAAGTGGTGTGTGTTGTGTCAGCTTTAGCTCTTATCCCAGGGAGAGGACGTGTGCTGGATTCCAGTTGCCGGCTGATGGCAGCAGCGGATCTGCACAGAGGCAGCTCTGCCTCCTCACCGGCCTCTGCCCTCCCTGCTCTGACCACATTACCCCAAGCATTGCAATTTTGGGATTTTCCCACTGCCCTGCTGGGAACCAGCCATTGCTTCTGAATTAAGCAAGTCATACACAGGAGAGTGGCGTGGAAATAATTCTGCTGATTCGAAGGGGAAAATCTGCCAGAAACTTTCTTTGTCTGCACACCCATTTGCTGATGTGTCCCTTCACGCACAGAACTGGGGAATCATCTCCAAAAATAAATGTCAGAGTTGTTCCTTTTTTACAGACTGATATACCCTTGGGAGCTGGGAGATGATGGGAAAGTTCCACCTCCTTGGAGGGACTGTGGGGTTTGCCTCAGTGTTGCTTTTCCCTGTCATGTGTCAGTGCATGGCATTACAATGAAAGGGAAAGATTCCCTGCTTGTCTTCTTAAATGCAAACAATGATTTTAGGGGAAGAAAGGGGACAATATGCTATTGTTACGTTGTTCCCTACCTCAGCCTCACACTGAAATATTTAAGGTCCCCCATGAATAATGCAGCCTCAGCCCCAAGCCTGTTTTGCACTTCACACTAAGCGGGCCCATAAAACACCGGGATTGCTCCCGGCATACATTATGCTGTATAGAACATCTCCTACCGAGCAAAGCTTTGTCTTCACTGACACAAAGGCTGTTGGGATTTTTTCCCCTGTCTCCAAGAGAGATAATGAGCACAAGAGCTCTTGTTTTAAAATGTTAGTGGGAACAAGTCACCTGTGGTGTTTTACCTGCTGCTAACTAGCTGTGGTCCACACTGCATCTCCTGCTTATGCTGATCCCCTGCCATTCCCTTTTACTCCAGTGACTGATAGCAGGAAAACTATACAACACCTAATCTATGGAAAAAATAGATTATATTTAGCTGTCAGGCAGGAGACAAACTGACATATTAGGCATCAGGATTGCTCCATAATCCAAACCAGGAATTCTTTGTTTCTTGACTAGGAATTATGTACCTAAAATGCAGCAAGGAGCAGGAGCAGCATGTTATAGTGGCTTGAGGTTCATAACACGCTCTGTCACATACAGCATGTCCCTTCCCAGGCCCTTGTAAAGTTCAAGAGAGATTTTTGTAGCATTCTAATGATGCTGTTACTGAGAACAAGACCCCTTTGGTATCTGGTGTAGTCATTTCCAGCCATGCTGTCCAAAGGAAAACTGAGGCAAGAGGAAAAGAAATGTGAGGCCCCAACCCCTTCCAATGAAGATACCTTTGCACTCACCCTAAACTACAAAGGTGAGGCTCTTGATGAATTTTGGATTAAAAGGAGCTTTATGTCTCCCTGGACATCTGGTTTGTCATCAATAATGACATTAGGATCTGTCACATAGGAATTGCCATCTGTGATCTGGTCAGAGGCCTTTCAAAGGGAAGGAAATGGGAGGATGGAAATCAAGGAGTGCTTTGCTGCAGGGAAGAGCGACTTAGAAGCCCCAGAGGTGACCATGCCCTTCCCTCAACTCAGCAAATCATACCATTCCTCCATCAGCTCTAGGACAAAGGTAGAAAAATCTTGGGTTTTAGAAGAATCTTGGGAAGCATTTGCTGAAGGGAGGAGATGAAGCAGGAAAAGGTAAGATTGTATGCAAGGTGGTTTAAAAAAACAGAGGATCATAGAATGGTTTGGGCTGGAAGGGACCTTAATGATCGCCTAGTTCCAACTCCCCTGCCATGAGCAGGGACACTTTCCTCTAGACCAGGTTGCTCAGAGCTCCCTCCAGCTTAGCCTTAAACACTTCTAGGGATGGGGCATCCACAATTTCCCTAGGCAGTCTCTGCTGCTGCCTTCCCACCCCCACAGAGTAAGATTTCTTTCTAATATCTAATCTAAGCCTACTCTTACTGAGTGCAAAGGTTCATCCAGAGGTTTTCCAGCTGCTTTCTTGCATCTTGGTGTGGGCTACACCGTCTTCTAACTTGCTCCCAAACCAGTGCTGTTTGGAAAGGTGAACATCTCTGGAAACCCACCTGCTGGCACAGCAATAACATTAAACCCCCTCAGGGACCCAGTGATGCTATTTTCCACATATTTTGTTTATCTCTGTATTAGCCAGGTATGAACTTTCCCCATTGGTACCTAAGATTAATCCAATCACCAGCCTATCAGCTGTTTATATAGAGGTAAATCCTCATCCTGTATTTTGGTCATCAATCCCCATTAGTTTCTCTGTATGGGTGATTGAATAGTCCATTGCCTGTACTAATAAGCACCCATTAGTTGTCCCACAGAGCTTTAGCTTTATTAGAAACAATTCATGTCAGCCTAGGCCAGAAGAAAGGCTTTTAGCTGGATTGTTTTGATTGCATTACTTGGAAGGTGGCTTTTGAGCATCTGGAAGGTTAGAGGGGTGCTGCATCCAACAGGAATGCTTTTATTGGAGAAATGCAGAGGATACAGCTGTGAGCAAGATGAGAATTTGCTGCAAGGGCACACAAAATGCATTTAAATCTGCAGAAATGGCTCTTTGGTTTGCCCTGTTTGGGTCAGTCTAGAAAGAATCTCCAAGAATTCAAAGTAAGTGTTTCTGACACCTGTCTGGCTTTGGGCTTTGGAATGACAGTGGATCTCAGGACCTGCTGCTGGTGTTTCTCTTTCTTTTTCATTCTCCCTCTTCATTCCTCACACCACCAGCCCAGAAATTTCCCTTTTTGCAGCATTTCAGGCTGCAGTAAGCTGGTTACAAGCAATTTGGCTTGCTGCTCTGCAGAAAAAAAAAGTGTGGAAGGCAGGAGGAATTGCTGCAAATCGCTGTTCAGCTGCTCTTCATCACACTGGCTCTGGCTTCCATCTACCCGACAGCCCTGCTAAAAGGATAATAATGCTTTAAAAATTAGAGTCAGCCGAACAACTACTTCATAAATTCATGGCCTTGCCCTGATCCTTTCCAGAAGTTTTTCTTTCAGATTGAGTCCATGTCAGATCTTGGACTCCTTCCCTTTGGAAATGCTGCTGCTCTTCTAGTCTGGGAGTGCTCTCTGGGTCACCCAGCTATGCAAAGGGGGTTACTAATTATCTCTCATTATCTCAACAGAAATAAGCCTCATTTCAGGATAATCTTGTGCTCTCTCCTTCAGAGAACACAGGATAATCTCTCAGTGATGTTGTCTCATTGTGGGATTTTGTCCTTGATAGATAAAGCGGTCCTGAAATCCTATTAAGAGATATTCTGCCTCCCCTTGAAACAGACAAACTCACAGATGAGACAAACTTCTGTGAAACATGGAAACATGGAAGAGACCCTTAGCTTTGCCTACCTGATGGAAAACAGCTCTGGTTTGCAGCAGCTGTTCCCATCTGTACCGCTTCTGAAAGCAGCTGGAGATCTAAAACAGCCCTGGCTTTTATATGGGACTGATGGTCCTCAGCTGCTCAAATCCACCTCAAGCTACCAGCAGAAAACTGGTATGGGCTGGGGCCTTGCTTGAGATGTGGTGGGAAGGGAGCACTGGTTGAATGGGTGGTACATCATCTTTTCAATCCACATCATGTCCTACCAGTGGCAAGGGATGAGCTGTCCTATTGGCTTTTCCACCTACTCCAAAGGTGTGGAGTGCTAGAGAATCTGGATAGGAGATGTCTCACCATTGCCAGATGGAGGCAAGACTCAGCATTATTGTTGTGCTTCAAAATTTGAAACTCAGCAGGAAGAGTACCTGACTGGCAGCTTTCAGGATTTTCAGCCTGGTCCCCTAAGGAAGGCAACCTCTTTGTGTGTTCTCCCAAAATAACTCTGACCTCAGTATCTCACTTAATCTGCGTGAAGACAGGGACAAGATTGCTATCCATGAAGATATTAAAAGGCTCTGCAAACATTATATCCCTTCAAATTTAGGGTCTTTATGTCATTAAAGAAGTTTGGACAATAAAAGAAAACCAAATCCATCAGTTGTGAGGGAAGTTTGAAAATGTCTTTTAAAAGGAAATTAGATTTCATTTAAAAATTGAGTGAGGTGTAAAAATGAAATCTCTTATTTTATAAATCTGACAACTCTAGCAAAGTCAAGTTGCTTCTCAAGGGTTGCCGATGGGAAGAGAGAACCTACCCAAGTCTGGGCTTCATAAAAACAGAAAGAAATTAGTTGATGTGTTAGATTTGTTTGGTTTTTTAAATTTACTCAAAGCTGTTCAGCTCTAGCGGACCCTGCTCTTTATCTATGGGTTTTGTTGTGCATAGGATCAGTGTCTCCCTGTAGCTATTTTTGTGACTGAAAATAGTGATAGTGATCTATTCTCTTGGGCTCTTTTCTTCTTAGAATTTTGCTTTTGGCGCCTTCTCTGAGCTTTGAGAGTCAGGGAGCTGCTTCACCCATGAGCCAGGAAGCACATCTCCTGCTTTTGAGATGTACAAGAAGGGTTTGCCACACTTCTCCATTTTTGGGGGGAAAATTATGAATTTGTTTCTGAAAGTATGAATATATTAGATATATGATTATATATCATATGATAAGGACCATTCCCTTTCAGTGGTTTCCACATTCCCCCATTTCTACACTGCCCAACTCTTTCTAGTGCCCATCAATAATTGCTCTTAGTGCAAACAATAAATTTAACTGTGGAGATTAATTTTGGTGGAGCTGCAGCAGGGTCCAGGTCTGTCACGTCTCTTCATAAAGAGAGGCTCTCTCCTCCTCGCTGCAGAAGCTGCTGGAGCTGTAATCTGTCTCCTGTGAGGCATCCTCGCCCGAGGACTGGCAAGCCTGAGCCCAGTCTTCAAAAATAAATCCATCACAGCAGCAGGGAGCGGATGAAACCTCTGCAGATATAAAGGTCAAACGATAAAGGCCATGTTAAAATATGCTCATAGGAAATGGCAGCTTTTAAGTACTCTGTGATCTAATTACTTATGTCAGGCAGATAAGCCTGGACAGCAATTATTTTTAACCTAAATCACGCAAACAACTACTGTAGGAGCTTTGCCAGTTCTCAGCATTTCTTTCAATTGTTTTTGGGGTAAAACATTGAGCTCTGCAGGACAAACAACTGTCTTAAAGATTTGTTTTCAGTTTCATGAAGGTGAGAAGCTGCTTTAGTTATCTATGGTTATCTTTTTTTTCCTCTTCTGAGAAAAATAAACCCTACATGTTGTATGTAGTCCATGGGCAGCCCTGGTTTGCAATGCATATGGAGCAGGACAGGGGTTTATTTTCCTGCTGGCATGGCTGGATATGAGCAGAGGGGAAAGCTGCAGCTGAAGACAGCAGTTCTTCACACAGGAGGATGTCAGTTCCTGGGATCTGCTGGGTTGGTGAGATGAACAGTGATTGGGAGAGGGAGACAGTTGGTCCTTACCCTGCCACAGGTAATGGCCTTAGAGATTGAGCAAAGGACTGCACCTGAGAGAGGAGCCACACAGGATTACATCAACTCTTGGTCTCTGTGAAGAATGTAGGTTCCAGCTTGTGACTCTCTCTTTACACAGAGATGCTGTGAATTGATCCTAAGCCCAGAGCAAGAGCACAGAATAGGAACCACATTGCCCTTTTGCAGTTGACTGTCACAGCCTTCTGCTCCAGCCTGGCACACAAAATTCAGGTCTGCTTGGTCCCAGCATCGTCTTCCAGCCTCTGCATGACTTAAAATTTTCCTTCATGGTTCTGGAGAAGCTTTTTAGCCAAAAACATTTATCTGTGCCTTACAGAGAGATGTTGGGACTGTGTATCATCTTACATGATGCTTGAGTCTTGGTTCTTTGACCTGTGCCTGAGGGAGCTGCCCCTGTTCTCTCAAGGTCATTTGAACATCAACAGAGACGTTCATCATCCTGGGGCCTCAAGGAAGGTATTGATCACCTATGATGAATTGGCACATGTGTTGTGCAGGAGGGATGATTAGTTAATGGATGAAAGATGTGAGAGTTCGTGCTTTCATCCAAGTAACTGCTTCTTTCTCCTCCTTGACACAAGAGTCCTCCTGCCCCAGTCGTGTGGCAGATGCAGAGGAGAGAGAGAGAGAAATGGCTGTGGGAACCAGTGGATGTTGGTGGCACCTTCTCCTGGGGACTCAGTCTGGGTGTTCCTACTTTCTTATGCTTTCCAACTTGGCCTCACTGACCATCCCTGAGCAGTAGGTTTGCAGCAATGTTCCAGCCATAAATAGTCAATAGGGAACACAAGAGACATGGGTGAGTCTGCCTGAGGCATCGGTGCACAGTGGGATCATTTTGGAGTTCCATAGCTTTGGAGTGAGGAAGAGGAGATGCTGTGTGCCTCTCAGTCATGCTACTCTCCCAGCCTGCAGGAATTACTGCAAATGGTGATTTATTAAATCTTTGTAAAGCAGTGCAGTATCACAAGTCCCCACTGAGAACTCTTCTGCACGAGGTGTTATTACAAAGGGCTGTTTCTGATTGATTTTTTTCACCCCCGATTTTTTTCCTATATGAATGTTTTGGAAGAAAAGCACATTATTCCAAATGTGATTAAGTCATTTGGAAGAGGATTATGGTGTTTTGGAATAACACCCTCTTATTCCAGAATTAGATCAGTCACACGGGGAGTTAATCGGAAACAGCTATTTTGCTCCTCTGGGAAGCCTCCACCAGCATGACAGTCAGAGCTGCTCCTACCCCTGGTGCCCACTGGTGTCTTGGTCCAGGTGGGGCCAAAGGCCAGATGGTGCATTATGGCTCAATAATTTAGAGATATCATTTAATTGCTTCTGGCCTTAACCCTGGGATTTCTGTAGTAGTGAAGCCTCAGAGTCCTCTGTCGAAGTCACAACAAAGACAGGCATTTCATGGGTGAAAATCAAGATGATGGATAAAGGAGGTTTTCAAGAGATGTTTGCTTCCCCAAGAGCCTCTGCATTTATTTCAGTGCGTGCTTGACTGAGCTGCACCAGAGGCAGCTGCATTCACCCCTCTGCATCGCTCTTCCTGTCAGCTGTGGTGAGCTGCATCCCTTGGCCATTGTCAGTGATGTCAGTGTCAATGAAGACATTGATGTAACCCGTGGTCTAGAGCAGCCTGGACTAGTGGAAGATGTCCCTGCCCATGGCAGGTGGTTGGAACCAGCTGATCTTTAGCTCCCTCCCAACCCAAACCATTCTAGGATTCTACGATGCTATGATCATGCTTCATCCTCTGCATGCACACATGGCTCTGCCGTTGCACTTCATGATGCAACAACCCAGAAACTTGTGGCTTCTGTATGCCACAAATTATATTTTTTTCATCCTCTGATATGTATTTATTATTGAAAATTAAAGGGTTTCCTAAATTTTTATTTCTGAGCTGGGCCAAACACAGCTTAGGCAGTAAGCAATGCATATTTATTTCCAGCTCATGAAGGAAAAATATAACATCTTTCCTTGTGTTTCTATAATTTCTTTTCTGTGCATATGCAAATTGCTGGTTTATTTGTGCAAGATTTATGCAACTAAATGATGGGGAATTATAGAGGCAATTCAGTGCTAAGAAAGAAGAGGCACAATTGCTGCAATTTGCTCATGCCATGCGCTAATTCCTTCGAAAAATGCTTTTGCTCATTTATTTGCACCGAGCACCGATTTCTGCACCCCTAAGCAAGCCTGGGAAATGTTCTCTGGGCTCAATAGACTGAAAATGGTTTATATTTCTTTCTGCCTGTACCATTGCCTCCCCATAATACTTTATAGCAATTAGTAACAATAATGAAATATAGCCATGATTTCTCAGCACTGGAGAAATGCAGCCAGCGCTTGTGAATCAAGCACATTTTCTGGTCAAATTGGCCGTTTAAACATGCTGCTCAGGAAGCTTTAAATCCACCTCGATGGATCACTCCAAGCTAAGCTCCATGGGGGGTAAAAACACTGCTGGAAGCAGATTTTTTTCCTTTCCAAAGCTGAACCTGCTCTGTGAGGTGATGCTCACAGGTTTGGGAGAACCTCTCACCCAGGCACAAACCAATGCATTGTGCTTGCTGACAAGCAGCATCCTCACTGCTGCAGGGAGACCTTGGCTCACAAAGAGAATGGCAGCAGAAGCTGAGGCAGCTCCCAGGTTTTTCTCCACATACCTCCTTGATGAGGCCAAATAGGGAAACTCTGTAGAGCTGGGATCATAATATCATGGAGTCACTTAGGTTGGAAAAGATCATTAAGACCATTGAGGCCAAGTGAGCCTCTTTATCTTCAGACTGAGCCCTTTTCCCAGCTCCCTCATCCACTCCCGGTGCTCCAGGTCCTTCCCCAGTTCCATTCACTTCTCTGGACATGCTCCAGGCCCTCACTGTCTGTCTTGGAGTGAGTGGCCCAAAACTGACCCCAGGATTGGAGGTGCCTCAACAGTACCCAGTACAGGGAGACAGTCAGTGCCCTGGTCCTGCTGGCCACATTATTGCTGATGTGGGCCAGGTGCCATTGGCCTTCTTGCCCACTGGGCATGCTCTGGCTCATGTTTGCTGTCAACCAGCACCCCCAGTTCCGTTCCCACCAGGCAGCATTCCAGCCAGTCTTCCTAAGCCTGTCATGTTACATGAGGCTGTTGTGACCTGAGTGCAGGACCCGGCACTTCTCCTAATGCCTTAGTTCCGATGCCCGGATGCAGGACGGAGACAGGACACAGGGACAGAGGATCAGGGCCCCAGGAACTAACCTGGAGGTCCTGCAAAAGGACTTGTTGTAGTTAAATGTCACAAGACAGCTGGTGCCCAGCACTTAGGAGAAAGGGAAGTGATTTAGTTTTGGTCATTATCAGAAAAACATGTGTGGAGGACGGGCAATGAGAAGAGCAGCCGTTTTCTATTAGGATAAGAGTAGGTCAGGTGTAGTTAAAACTGGGTAAATGGAGCAGGAAATGTGGCTGTATATTACTCACCCAAGATATATTGCACACATTAGCCTTGTTTGATCGGGTTATTCGGAGATTCAGTGCTCTGAGTGGTGTTTTAGGGTGGCCAAATCCAGGCTTTGTACTCTATTAAAATAAATATATTGCTCGTGTTTAATAAAGTTTCTGAGTTTCCATGTAACTGAAAGTCTGTAAGTGGTCTTTGCTGGGGTCTTAATGAGTCCCTGCCTGCAATAGGCTTTTGAAGGTGGAAGGTGTGATATTAATATTGTTTATGTAGCAAAATAATTTATGAATATTCATTTAATGAGGTTGCTGGCTTCCAACGTGTTTCTGCTCTTGGGAGCTCTAATGGGTTTTCTCTCCTGGCAGAGAGCTGCCTCATGGAAGCGCCAGAGGCTTTGCTGTGAGGGCTCGTGGGCTGCCCTGTGCTGTGGAAATGCATCAGACTCGTGCAGCAAGGATCGTCAGAGAACTGCAAGGCTGCTCGGTAATTTGGCTGTGAAAACTACCCTAGTTTTGCAGAAGGATTAAGAAAAGTTGCTTTTCTCTGTTCAAAAGCCCCATGCAATGCAGAAGGCTTTATTAGTACTGGGCAAGACAAAATGTATTGGGTTGAGGTTTTTTTGGTGTGTCTGAAGATTTTGAGTCTTAATGAAATGTGTTCTCTCAAAAGAAATTGAGAGGGAGGTGCTAAGATGGAAAGTTGTTATACGCTTAATTTATCTTTGTAAGATGATTTTCGAAGAAATAATACCTTTTATTTCAGCTGTACCTTTGCTGCATCTTTGTCTGCATTTACCTTTGGTGCTCTTTGACCACCCCTTTGTGTATGGACAGGTTCTATCATGTCCCTATAGCTCCTTCCTAATCTCTTGGATAAATATGATGGATAAATACATGCTTCTAGCATGGTAGCATCCTGCTTTCCTTTCAGGGAGGGAGGACTGAGGTCCAGGTCCCTCTGACATGCCTGAGTCGACATGAGCAGGCTCCTCCCATAGCAGGGTGATGTAAAAGGCAGAGTAAACCTCCCTGGGGGAGAACCCTGCTCTTCAGCTCAGCTCAGCTCTGCGAGCTCTGGAATGAGACATCCCAGCAGGAGGGGGAATGAGTCCAAGCAGGGAACCTCAGCCAAGCATTGGACCCACCTGAGACTTTCCAAATCCTGGTCTCCAGGGAGCAGCCTTTCCTGCAGCTAAAGATGATGCTGCACATACAAACCAGAAACCAAACCAAGTGTGGGGGCACTTTCCCAGCTCTCTTTTCCCTGGCTGCCCCAGGGCAATGCTCGGTGCATCATCCACAGCCACCATCCCATCTGTGGGCAGTAAATCCTGTGGCAGCAGTCGGGGCTGACCGTGGCTTCGTTCCCCCTTTGCCTCCAACAAAGCTGTATTGTTTTGGCGTGACCTGCTTTTAGGAGCCCCCTGAGGTCCAGCCGTATATCTGTCCTTGCCAGATCCTGGAGGGTGGCTGGGACCCCGGCGGGGTCAGCGAAAGGGTACGTCACGGCTGGACAGCAATTATCCTCTGGGCTGGGAAAAGCCAGGGCCGAGGCTGTGCTGTGACCTGGGGTCTCTTAAAAACCTTTGAAAGGTTCCAGGCTAGTGAAGGTTGGGTTGCTTTGCCTCAGTGCATCCTTCCCCTAGCATCCTCTGCTAAAAAATGTCACTTGTTCTACTTAACGTTTACTTTATTTGGACATACGTAGCAAACACATCTTGCTTTGCCCTGCCCTGGCACCCCTGGGCTGGAGGGAATGTGCTTTGACTCTTTCTTATTAAATCCTGCAGCACTGAAGTGCCGTGCTTCAAATCATTAGTTCCTTGGTTTCCCATTCTCCAGCTCTGGGCACTATCTGCCTGGCAGAGCCACTAAATGGGGTTAAACCCAAAAGAAATGGCAAATTGTGAGTGTGCAAACTGCTCAGTTTGTGTTAAACAGGAGACAGGAGCAGAGAGTGATTAAAAAATGATAAAGCCATTTCTGGGTGGAAATAGGCAAACAAAAACCAGAAGATTGGTATCCAGGACAGCTCAGGAGGGGACAGCTGGGGAGGTGTCCCTGTGATGGGCTGGAGGGGAGGCAGCCACTCTGGAGGGAAGCTCCATGTGCCACCTCCTGATGCTCATCATCACTTCATTTATTTCATTTCCCCCAAGCCAAACCAGCCCAATTCCCTCTCTAAGCAAGCTCTGTGAGTCAGTGGCAGAGCTGGCCAGCCCCTTCCCATGGCTCCATCAATCCACCAAAATAAAAAAACAATGGGCAGAGGTGTTAGTTTTGGGGGAAGGATACTGTCACCCCGGTGAGATGCCAGTGGGTCCTGTATGCCTTAATGAAACACTTTCTTTCTGGTTAGGACTTGAAGGATGCTCATTGAAAATCAGGCTGCCATGGAAACCAAAGGTGTTTAGTCTTTTGGGAATGCTGTTGGACAGAGGCAGGGAGAGGTGGTGGTGGTGAGGGGGGAGAACAGTCTCTGAAGAAGAGGCATTTTAGCAAAACCCTTGATTCACCATCAGTCCATGTCTGTCTGTTGCTTGCATCTGCTAATTGTGGGAGGGAAGGGTTTGTCCCTGTACTGGATGCTCGTCATGGCTCCAGGGGCCTCCTTGCCGTCGGTGTGTCCCTGGATGGATGGGGCATGTGGACCCTCCCGGCTGCAGGGACAGGGATTTGCTGTGGCAGCGGCGCAGGGTGCGGACGGGATCGGCAGCCGTGGAGCCCCGAGCGTCCTTGCACCGAGTCCCTGACAGGAGACAGCAGGTCAGGGACCGTCGGCTGCTCAGGGACCCCCGTCCTGGCACTCTGCCCCCTGCTCCCACTCCCCTGCTCCTCGGGGATGAAACACAGGAAAGTGCAAGCATGGAGAAATAATGGAATTATTACTCTGTCATGTACCATTCATTTTAATTAACGCAGAACGTCGGCGCTGTGACAGCAGTATTAACGAAGGTTGGGAGATTACTGCAAAACAATGTCGTCTTCCTACACCTTGTCACTTCCCAGAGCTGTCCCCGGACCAAGCTCCCTCTCCTTCCTTCCCCTGTTCATTCCACTTTCCATCCTCAGGCGCTTGCTGGGTGCCCGTGTCCGCAGGCAGGAGCTGGGGGCTGCTCCCACTCCCCCTCGGCCCCACACAAGTACCTACTAACGCATGTTTTAATTAGAATAATCAATAAATTGCATTAGGAAAAGGACGGGAGTGGGTCCCTGTTGCAGGCACAGAGCAGCTCTTCGTTGTGGCTCATAGAACACCCTGCACAACCTGCAGGTTGTCATTAAGGCTAATTAATCGCAAAGATACCCAGTGCTTTCTGTTGGACACCTTTGGATTAGGGGCTGCTAAGTGCAACGGGGGCAAACCCGCAGTGGCTCAGCCTGGGCTTGAAGGCAAAATGCAAAAAATGGATTAAAAGAGTTAACAAACACCCTTCTTCCCATCCAATATTCCTGAAATCAGCACGTTCCAGCAGAAAACCTGAGCGCACTGGAAAATCCTCAGCGCTGAGGGCCAGGGCTGTCAGTGCCGGCTGCCTGAGGATCGATTCACCCGTGATTTGGATTTCTCCTTTCGCAGCAGTAAATGCTCTGCCAGTGTTTTGCCACCATATCCCGCTCCGTAATTACAGTGACTGCACGGATCAATTAACGCCGCTTAAAGCCATTAGCAGCCCGGCCCCTTAGCCCGGAGCTCATGGCCAGCAGCCCTGTGTGTGGGGAAGCCGTGGAGGGACCCATTCGCACAGTACCTGCAGTGGGCAAGCCCTCACTTCTTTTAAATTCAATTTTATTCTGGTTTTCCATATTGTAACAATCTAATGATGGCCTCAGCCGGGACACTGGGTTACACTGTCTGGCTGAGAATGTTTCATTTTGCTGGGATTTTCATGTTGCCTCATGGAGTTGCCTGAAAGGTGACAATTCTGTTTTGTGATATGGTTTGTTACCAGAAATTTAACTTTGTTCAGTGCCAAATCCAAAGCCTCTGAAAGTCTGGGACTGTCTTGAAGCATCCATTTGCAAGGGAAGAGCAAAAACATTTCCCAGTGTCTCATCCAGGGGGATGAGGGAAGCAGGGTGAGAAACAGAGGATGAGAGCAAACACGTTTTCATATCTGAAGGGGAAGACAAATATTCTCTCTGTGCCTCAGTTTCTCTGTTAGAAATACAAACTCTGCCTCTACTGCCCACATCACCTGCAGACTCAGAGCTCCATGGTCTTGGTTAAATGATTTACCAGCTTCAGGAGAACCAGGAGTCAGCCAGCTCCAGGGGGGTGGCTCAGTTAAAGGATGGAGATGAAGCTCCAGGCTCTTCACAAACTCATCCCAATGTATTAGTGAGCACAAACACCTCAAACATCAGCTTTCCATTCCTAACACAATAATTGCCATTCATTTTTTGTCTTATACCAGAAGTGAAAAACATCCAAAATTTTCCCAAAAGAGGGCTTTTCTACCAAGGTCTCCCCTAAAAAGTTGAAAAAGTCCTAGCAGAAGCCATGGCTGTTAACCAAATCTCGTAACATTAACATTTCCCATGCAGGGACTTTTTCCTCTATTTTCCTTCCTTTGATGAAAGGCTTTACTGTGTTTAATGCTGACACGTCCCAGCCTATGTGGCCTGGCTGTCCCTGGGCAGAGCTGGTGTCCCCAGCAGGGAGGATTACTCTTCATTTAAAAACATAAATAGCTCCAAGGTGCTTTCATTCTTTTTCCTATTTCTTATAATTTTATCATATAAGAAAAAAAATTAAGCTGGTGTAAAAACCCGTATTTTCAACAGGACCCCATGTTCTGGAGACCCCACTAGGGATATGTTGGTCCATGAGACAACTTGGTGATCCCTGGGAGAAGCTGGTGGGGCTGATTTCCCAGCCCTAAAATCATAAATCATGCATATAAAAAGTCACTCAGGGCACTCTAGCCCAGCATGGGGCAACTGTAAATATTTTTGATCTAAGGGATTATTTTCTCTTTGGGCAGTGTCTCACTCTGTGTGTGACATCTCATTCCTAGATCGATGTTTTATAGGCACGTGGGCCCTTGTATCTGCTCATGGTTAGTCGATAATGCCAAAACATATGGGCTGTCATGTACTTTTCCATGTATTCCTGTTATATAGGCTCTGAAAATAACTTGAGGGTTAAAAAATAAATAAATCTTGAGGATGGTATTGTTCGTGCTAGATAAAATCCTGTGAACAAAGCAATTGGCATCATTTCACTTGCAAATTGAGCAGCGAAGCAAAATACCATTTATGAAACTGTAATTTATTCTTGGAAAATCAAGCACTTACAATGTCAGCTTGTCGCAGGTTAAGTTACAGAAAAGGGAAAAAATAGATTAATGATGAACGTGACAACATTTCAGGGGAAATCATCACAGTGAAAGCCTTTGAAAAGCCTCTTTGCTCCCTGCACAAACGGGATTTTTATTTTTTTCTCCCAAGAATATTAAACCAGGGATTGCTTTGGGTCTCAGTGGTGCCTGGTGCAGTGGAGCAGGCAGTGGCAAGGTCTGAGGAGGTCCTTGCATCCCCTTTACCTCCATCCTTCTGCATCCTATGCTGGGGAGCCCTCACTGCTTTCAGAAGCCAAAAAGCAATGTATGGCTCATTATTTTTTTCCCCTGCCTGCAATTAGTCCATCCCTTAAAGATCCTCTTGCTTGCAGATGTTCTTATATTCACAGAACCAGAGACTAGTTTGGGTTGGAAGGGACCTTAAAGACTATCCAGTTCCAACCCCTTGGTGGGCAGGGACACCTTCCTCTAGACCAGGCTGCTCCAGCCTGGCCTTGAACGCTTCCAGGGTTGGAATATTCTTATGTTTTGGTTCTGAACAACTAACACCAGGCAACGTGAACAAGCAGCTCTCCAGTGGGGACATCACCAGTGCCACCAGTGAGGCATCAAACCCCATCATCAGTTCCTCCATATGAACCTCAGATGTTTCTTGACAAAAGTCTCCCAAGGTCTCTCCTTTTCCCTGGCTTTTATTTCTTATCCCTCTTAGCCCTTTTTCTTCTGTCCAGGGGACCACTCTCCACTGAGAGACACACCTTGAGAGCTGGCAGACACGATAGAGTTGTTGCAATGGGGATGGGAAGAAAATGAATTTAATTTGCACAAGAAGAGGACAGAGCTCTTCAGAGTAGGTCCATAGGTGATGAGAAGGCATAGCCTTGTCTCCTGGCATGTGGGAGTTTCTGGACCAGTTGGAGCCACAAATCCCAGCCTGGAGCTGCACTCTGGATGTGCATCTTTTTATTTAGGGAAATATCAGCAAATAGCCCTAATCCCCATGAATTCTGCACCAGCATCTTTAAGGTCTCACTGATAAGTCACAATCACTGCAATGACAAGGTATTTGGGGCAGGAATTTCCATGATTCTGGCCGAGGCATCGCTCGTCCCCGTGGCACTCGCTGAAGGTGACGGTAAAACGGAGTTCACAACCCGAGGAGCGATTGCTGGCTGTAATAGTGTGTCACGTATTAAGGGAGCATGTTTGAAACCACGTTATATTATTAAAATTCATGGGAGTGATTTATAGGGGTTTTTAAAAACAGCAGCTTGCCAATATAAATTGGCTTAGGAAAGTCAACTGTAATCCACCCAGGTCCAAATAATGACATTTCCTCCAATACATCCAAAAAGCTGAAAAGCAGAAAATAATATCCAGGCTCCAGAGATAAGGCGAGCACCCAAGGGAAAAAGGACTCTGAAATATTCATGCAGCCGTAGATTGGATGGTGGAAATGACCATTCCCAACGGCTGCGTTTAGGGACTGATGAATTTAGTTACTGTACCTTTATATTTATCGCTCAATAAACAAGACAAGCTCCTTTAGGAGGCTGAGCAAGACTAATTTAGCTATTTTAGCACTAAGGAAATGGCTTTCTGGGCAAGGCGAGGGGTTGGTAATTTTGTATGAAATTAGGAGACTTTTAATTTAGCCAAGGCAGCGAGCACTGGTGGGGTCTGAAGGTGCTGGGAATAACAGGGCTGGAGATGAGATCTGAGAATTAAATCCCCCCTGGAGCAGTGGGGTTGGGGTGCTCATCCTGGGTTTTGGGGGACCTCACACTGAGAGAGAGCAGAGCCTTTCCAAGCCACCTGCACCTGCTGATGAAGATGTTCCAGCTCTTGATTTTTAAGATGATTTTTGGAGACTTAGGCCATAGCTGTAAAGGTTTTACAGCAGCTGTGCTGGAATCAAACGTGCTCTGTAAAAGTGTCAGCAAATGAAGCGGTGATGCCCGAGTGGTATTAACGCCAAAATGACCTTTCCGATAGTTAGGGGCTTTATGGGATATTATAAATTCTCCCTGTGTTGGCAGGGTTATAACTAGGACATTAGCAGTAACATCTTCTCCAGCAAAATCTGAGGCAGGAACGCAGTGTTTAGAGCTGAAAACACCCAACTTAATTTTTTTTAGTGTTTCTATAGCTGAAGAGTTGAGACGTTTCCAGCATAAATTTGAGTGCATGTGGTCAAAAGGAGATTGCTTCTATTAAAGACCAGTTTTGAGCACTCAAGTAGGTTTTTTGAGAGCTCTTAAAATTTCCAACAGCCCAAAATCAAAGTGATTTAAACGTATTGCTGGGGGTTTTTTATTTCCTTAGTTTCTAAGACTTCAGATTAATATTGTCAAACCTTTTTTTTATTGCCGTGAAGGCAGGGAAAGTCCTTTTTAATGAAAGCCACAAGCTCTATACAATACCTTGACTCTGCAGCTGCTATCTGCAGTACCAGATTTCACTGAACTTACATGAAAATCCCCCGAGTGAGCCCACTCTGATCTTTTTTTCACCTCTTGCGTTGCCACTGGGAAATAAAATCAGTTTTTATGCTGGTATTTATTATGAAGTATATATTTAGACAATCCATGCTGCAATTTAGCAGTTCTGAGAGCTTCAGGGAGTTGTTTGAAGCGACTTTTCACTCACCTGCTTTTTGAAACCCTTTAGAAAGGGCTGCTGGGCTCAATCTCGTTCATTTATTCCCCACAGCCTCTACTTTGCCTGTCCTTTGGCATCGAGGGCAGCAGCTGCTGCAGCAGCACATGGGACAGTGGCAGGAGGGTGGCTCATGCTTCACAGCCCATTTTGGGGCAAGGATTCACCTTAGAATCCCAGAATGGTTTGGATTAGAAGGGATGTCAACAATCGTTCTGTTCCCACCCCCTGCCACGGGCAGGGACACCTTCCACTATCCCAGGGTGCTCCAAGCCCCATCCAACCTGGCCTTGGACACTTCCAGGGATCCAGGGGCAGCCACAGCTTCTCTTGGAAACTGTGCCAGGGCCTCCCCACCCTCACTGGTGCTGGCCCGTTAGTGCTGCAGGCAGCAGGAAAAGCAGCTGCAGCAATAGCTGAGCAAGAGCCAAGATTAATTGGAAATTGATTTGCACTTCTAAGCACAGGTGTCACGCTGTGACCCTGGAGGTCTCATCTCACCCAGCTCCCAAAGAACCCCCATGCTCCAGCAGGACTCTGCTGATGGCTTGGCTAGAATTTTATGAGCAAAGCATCAAAATAAAAACCCTTCAGCCCTTAAATGCTGAATTTTGGAAGTTGCTCTTTGAGAGGAGCCAAATTCATCACCATCCACTTGAAGTGGTGATGCCCCAAGTTACCCTGAATCCTCACAGCCCTGCATGTGAAAAGAAAAGCTCCACACAGGCTCATTTATTCTAGTTTTATTTTTCTTGTACAAGTAGCCACAGGCTAAAATCTAAACAGAGCAAACTACAAAAAACCTGGGTTTTATTTTATTATTATTTTTTAATACAGAGCTAACAATCATGGGATCAGTGGGATTTCAATATCAAGACAGTTCAAAGTAAGAAAGGTAGAAAATAAACAGTAGAAAAGTGCTTTGCAATTATGTTTTTAGTATTACTCCTAACAGTTGATTCCCAAAAAGGACTGGGACAAAGGTTTAGCATTGGTTTTATGTCTTTCTTACAAACATAAAGATATTGCAAGTTTAAATGATGGAAATAGGATCAAAGTACAAATCCCTCTTTGCTTTTTGAGTCAGACCCTGATCCAAAGCCCCATGAAATCAGGCTTGTCCCCGACTTGCTGGGCTTTGCACCAGCCCCGTCCCTTCTTCCCTCCTGATGCCCAAGCCCAGGTTCTGCCCTTGGAGTGAACCTGGAACCATTTCCCTGATTCCCAGTGTTCCATGGGGTTTCAGTGCCATGCCCTGTGCCAGCAGTGCTTTCAGCTGGGGGTGCTGGTGCTTCACTCGTCCCCATCTCCCCGCCCACTGCTCCAGCCCAGGCACCTTCCTTCTCCTTTCCCTTTTTTTAATTTGGCGGGTGAGGGAAATGAACGAGCCGGTATCAAGTTGCTCGATGGGATCTGTAACCTGCCTGCTCCGGCGCGCACGGGGAGGGATACATTTCCACACGCTGTTTGCACAGATGAAGTGAGGAACTCCCCCGTTTGTTTTCATAAGCTTTTAATTTCCTTTTTTTAAACCAATTTTCCCAGAATTAAGTGCTGTCAGAAAGGGCTCGGACACTGCACTGATCCCCCCTGAAATGCCATGGGATGGTTATCCCAGAGGAACACCCCCACAGGTAGAAAAACTCTTCCCTTCACTATCCAGAGGCAACAACACTTTGTAGCTTCTCTCCTCTTTTATTGCCAACTTAAAACCTACAGTCCCTTGGTATAATTTTGGGTGGAAGCTTTAAAATTCCCAAACTGGTCCAGCACTTAAATATATCAGCACCTTTACAAAACAAGGAAGAAGAAAGATAATGGTAGACAAATAAATACCTGAATCCAACAGTGTGAGAATACCCTGTCACAGCATAAAACTATTCCCTGTTCAACTAAAGATAATGTGGGTACTATCCCTGAGGAAGCAGCCATCTCTGGTTAACTTGAGATCTCCAAGAATAGCTTGTGCCCATTATGGGTTACCAAAAATTAAAATTAAAAAAAAAATAAAAAAATCAGCTTTTAGATATTAATTCCTTCCTATAATTTCATCTCACCACAGCCAGAAAATAAGAGGTTTTTTGGGATCAGCTGAGAAAAGGCAACAGGTTGAATTAGTGTCATTATTTGAAAAATACTACAGGATGAGATTCCTACTCCAAACATGGGCGGTTTCCAGCGGTTTGCGCTGGATCCAACACTTGCCCATCATCCAGTGGTTTTTTTCTCTGGGTAGAACTGATTCCTCCCATCAGGAAATGTGGGGGGAAAGAAAATGAATAAAAAACCTGTCAAGCTGTTCCTTAAATGTTGTGGTGTGTAAAGGAGTGTGAAGGGAGTGCTGCTCTTGGCTGGCAGGTGGGTGCTGCCAGTGAAAGGCGCCGGGAACCACCCTGGGACTGTCTGGCTGCCTCAGCCTCTGGTCTGGGGATGCCTCGACCCCTTTCCTGTGGCACAGCCCCACATCTGCAACACATGGGGACCTGCTGTCCCATATCCACCCAAATACAATGTGTCTACCCGAGTACAACTTGTCTACTTGAGTATAATTGTGCCCCAAACACAGAATAAAATTCCATCAGTTTCCTTCAAAACCAGGACAGAAGTTTGGATGAACGAAGGACAGACTGTCCCCCACACTGAAACCAAACACATCACTTTTTAAATTCTTTTTTCCTTCTCATTTCACAGATTAAGGGCCAGACATACTCTAGGTAATGTTTTCCCAAGTTTTGGGTTTGGATAGCTTTTCTTCCAGCCCTGTTGAAGCACTGCAGTACAGCGAGTGAGGCTGTTACATGTTGCTTTTCCAGCTTAACAGCAGCTAGAGAGACAAAGCCAATATGTAATTTTGAGTGGTTTTTTTTGTGCAGTTTGGTGGACTTAGATAATTTAGGGAAAACCATGGATCCTCATGGATCACCAGACTTCAGCCTCATCCCTTCAAGGACTGAGCTGCCACAACTGTCTGTGTTAGGTCCCAATGGTACAAATTGACAAGAGCGGAAAAGAAACCCCAAAAAAGAGGAAAAGCTAAACATCTAAAAAATAGTCTTTAAAGATTTACATCCATCTTCAACCATCTCAAACCAACGCAGAATCTGCATTAGTTTAAGCCACCATGTTTCTGCATAATTAAAAAACAACAAAAGAAAAACTCTACTCTTGACATACTATTGTATTCCAACTAGTCAAATGGCACAGCATTTCCCTTTAATAAAAGGAAGTAGTGACAAATACTTGTTACTATTACAATATCACAATAATATGATATTAAATTAATAGCATGTTCACAGCTCCAGGAAGTCTGAGCTGAACACTACTCTAGGTTCTGTGTTCACTTTGGCAACAGTACTTATTCAATGTGAACGGCGGCGTTACACACACAAATAAAAGAAACAATAAAAAGAAAAACTGGGCTGGAGTGGGAGTGGGATGGCAGGAGAGGATCGGGTTGTCTTTGATATGAGGTTATAACTCGAGCTGTTTGGTGTCTTCTCCTCCTTCTTGCCTTCCCCTAACCCTGGCATCCTCTGGCTCCTGCAATGGGGTGGGCTGTGCTATTGGTCTCACATAGCACTGTCCCCCCACAGTCCCTTCCCAGGCTGTCTCCAGGTCCAGCATCACAGGTGTGAGCAGGGATCATTTGACAGCCCATGTAGCCTCTTTGGTGGGGGGGGATAGGCTGTTTAGGGGTGGGGGTGTTAATGCCAAAATTTAACCCTTTGCATCCTTTCTGTTCTGCATGATGTCTACAGGAGGAGGAATTTTAATGGAAGAGGGTTAGGAACACCGAGCCTGAACAGCTCCTTGCTCTTGAGGTTGGTGCCACTACATCTGCTTGGACCAAGCTGGGTGAGGTGACGTGGAAGGACAGAGTCCTGCTCCCAGGTAACCCTGCCCAGCACCAGAACTCAGCTCAGGGAAGAGGCATTTGCTCAGCCTCCTGTATATTGTACTATTTACACAGCCATTGGTTGCATCCCATTGCCAGCTGGGCAGGTGATGGGGGTGTTTTGACACTAGGGACTCTCCCACTGGTACCATTTAAAAAAATACAATTAATACTTTTTTAAAACTTAAACTCATTTCCTTTCCTGATTCCTTTCACTGTCCTTGCAAATACAGCAACGTTTGATTTACCACCACCTACACGAAGAGATCAAACCTTCACATTTGCCTGGATTTAACCACCTCACACAGCAGGGAAAGGGCTGTCCTCTGGCACCAGCTGGCACCTGTCCCCCGTGGGTGCCCCCATCTCACCCATGGACAATGCTGGTCACACACTGACTCAAGGCTGCACCATGCAACCCAACCTCCACAGTGTCAGGTTGGTGGTTGATCTCTGGAGGGGACAAACCCTCTCTTTGGTGTCAGGAGCTCCTCTGCCCACCCTGGGCATGGGGAAGGGGCAGCTCTGGCAGCCCCCAGCATCCTCCCTGCCTTGTCCCTCCCAGGGAACTGAGCCTTTTTTGGCTCCACTCATCCTTTGGACGTTCTCCTGTGGCTGGAAAGGCGCTGGAGGAGCTGGGGGCAGCTCAGTAGCATCTCAAGGGATTCTGGAAGTGCTCTATTGGGGTTTCCCCATGGGTGCTCCTCATAGTAGGGTGAGCTTTGGGATAAGACAGTGATGTCCAGGTTCCCATCTCCCAAGGGTGTGTTGTGCTGCTCATGCTGGCACATGCCATAGATGGTCCTGCTGGGAATCAGCCTTGGGGAGCAGCACACTGATGGGGCAGAAGGGTGCCCTAGCCCCAGCACTGGCATCTGAGCACCCCATCCCTTCAAACCCAGGATGGACCAGTGCCCAAATCAGCCCTGGAAAGGCCGTGGTGCTGAGGAGCCACAGGGCATCGCACTGCTTGTCCGTGACAGCCCCAACAATCTTTAAAGTAAAAAACCACAACACGAATCTCCGCCACACAAAATCACACCAGAGGCCCCAAAAGTAAAGCTCATAACATCAGTGAAGCATCACACTTCATGTGGGGCTGGGTGGGAGAGGCAGGAAATGGGGGAGAGGGAGGACAACACACACACACACACACACACACACACACACACACACACACACACACACACGAGTTTCTCTCATGCTTGAGGTAGAACATTGCTTTCAAAGGTTTGGAAGTGCTTTACATGGGAACGACGACAAGGAAGCCACCAAGGTGGCGGGTACAGAGCGTGACTGCTGAGGTAGGACCATGCTTGTACTGACCAAGTGCTACACTACTTGTTTGTTTGAACACGAAGGAAGACGCAGGTATTTCTGCTTCCCAGAAGACATTCATTCCGGTTGAGGTAGGTTCTGAGTTCACTTGGGTTGTCTGTCCAAGTCTTTCAGTAGCCCTCAGGCATCCTTTGACACACACACACTCTTTTTTTTTTTTTCCTTTTTCTTTTCATATTATTTAGAGTCAATCAGCAAAAAAAGTATCCTGAGAAATAGCAAAAGTGTACAAAATCATCAAATCCACAGAGAAACAGCCTTCCTGGGCCTCAATTTTTGGAGTCAAGTTAGAAGGATTTTTCCAAATCCAGTCTTCTGGAAATAAAAAATAGATCCAAAAAGTAGTCCTAAAGCTGCTGATCAGGAAAAGGTCTGGGATGCCAAAAGATGGGGGCTCCACCATATCCCCAGTCTGTCAGAGACTGGAGAGTTTGCCAAACTCTGCCAAGGAGTCTCTTACGTAGCAGCTGTGGGGAAAATCCATTGTGACCAGTCTCCAGAGAGCCGTCATAGGAAGAAACACATTGAGAGGCTCGAGAGAGGTCAGAAAGATAAACTTCACAGAGTTTCCAAAAGGCTGTATACATATATATATATTTATATATATATATAAAAATAAAGCAAAACAAAAAAATAACAATCAGACCGTAGAAATCTTCAATTGACCTGAGATTGACAACTCGTAAAGACATCACCAGCCGTGGGTTTGGTTTCTGGTAACTCCTACAAGAGGCTTCGAGTCTTGGCAGTTTTATCCTTCATTGGCAGGACCGTGGTCGGGAGCCGGAGCAGCAGCACTGCTGCCATGGGGGTTTTTTGGGAGGGGATCTGGCTGCTCCTCAATGATACTGAACTCATCCAGAGGGAGTGTGGAGATCTGGGTTTCATCGTGGGGGGCTGACAGGCTGTGAGCCGACTGGGGAGAGAGAGAAGGGGACAATGCAGTGACAGCGACGGCTCCCCAGTGCACAGCCAGGTGTGCTCCCATCCTGCTGGACTTACCGTTATTCCCGTCTCCTGCTGCTCCTGGCACGGTGATGCTGGGAATAACCTCTCCAGCTCGTTCATATCCAACTGCTTTCCATTCAAGTCACGGTCATCCCTGTCCCTACGAGTGGCCCCGTTCAGGACAAGGCCCGTGGCACTCCGCTGGCTCCGGGGGATCTGAGGAGTTGACAGCTGCTCCTGCACATTTTTGCACATCAGTAACCTGAAAAATAAAGAGACAGAGCCTGAGAATGAGAAAGGTGGTTCATCCTATTCCTTCCCCCAAGCTGGCATCTGCCTTATCCCTGTGCTACATTTCTTCATCCTTCAATCCATTCTATAACGTCTAACATTGCACTGGGGATGTGAGACTCAGGTGAGCACACCCACAATACCTAGGACCACCACCCCT
The DNA here is from genome assembly GCF_052056855.1 of Sturnus vulgaris. NCBI lineage: Eukaryota > Metazoa > Chordata > Aves > Passeriformes > Sturnidae > Sturnus > Sturnus vulgaris. The sequence continues at coordinate 18,276,895 of NC_142255.1, forward strand.
TGTGAGCTGTGGCATGAGCATCCCTACCTTCCTCGGTACCCAAACATAAGGAAGAGGATGCAGAATATGATGCATGTGACACCAATGTGGATCCCGATGATGATGCCAGTCGTGGAGGTTTTATTGTTCTGCTCATCCTTCATGCAGTCACAGGGAGGATTCAGCACTGCCAGGAAAAGGACGAGAGGTCAGTGGTGCTACTCTTCTATTGCTCCTCTGGCTTTTGGGGAGCCCAGAGCCAGTCAGAGCCTTGGGCAGTGCTGGGAGCTGTGTACAGGAAGAGAAGAACTGTGTAGGAAGCAGGGGTTCACTGTCTGCCTATGCATCTCCCTTGGTCCCAGCACCCTGGGAAGGGAGACACAGCAAGCACAGGACTGGAATGTCTGTAGTAAGCCAGCCCCATTAGCTGGCTACTGCCATTATACACAATTAATGAGAAAAACCCGCTCTGATGTTAATTTTTGCAATACGGCATTCTAAAGTGGGAGTTAAGAGGCAGCCACCACACCAGAGCAGGCTGAAACCTGATGGAGTAGACAGATGCCAAGGAGATTAGTATTTACTCCAGCACAGACAGAAGAGTAATAACTATCTCTTGAAGATATTCCCACTGGAGGCTTAAGGCTTCCAAGAGCAGCAGGATGTTTTTTACACATAGATGAATATGAAAGGTGTGATCAGTTAAGAGATTCCCTCTAGAGGTTTCTCCTTTGCTGCCATGTAATGCAGGGCTCACGCTCTGCAGCCATTTCCCTTTCCAAAGCCACATGTCCTCCCTTTGACCAGTGAAGGCCAAAATATCCAGAAGAGCTCCAGGAGAGCAGGATGCTCAGTGCACCACATCTCACCTGAGGACGGCAGCTGGTACCTTATGCATGGGGGGTTGTTCATGTTCATAGGCTCACCTCTGTCTCAAGCTTAGGGGACAAACCTGGCATGTGCAAAACATTTGGTTTGTCTTCTCTCCATTGGTAAAAAAGCCATCCAAGTGCTCTCAGCCCTGCAGAGTTTTGCCTCAGCATTATTTGTAATGCTGAAAATAAATGAGTGGCTGAAGGTGAGATGAGGGTAATGCCACAGGAGGCACACAGGATACATTTTGCCTCACCACCTTCCTGTAGAGCTGTTCCCCAAACCAGCACCAAGACCCAGGTCCCATCTCACCTGTCCTCTCCACAGTTTCTCTCAGGGACACGAAGCGGACAGTGGAGTTTCCATCCCCGTGCTGGTTGTAGGCGAGGAGCTTCACCTCATACACCACCGACGCATCTGCCCAGGGGGACACAAGAGGGACAGTTCAGGTGTAACCATGAGCCTTATCTCCCCCAGTGATGCTTATCTGGGAAAAGAACATCTTACCAAGTACACACAAGATGCTGCAAACAAGTACCTGTTGCTGGGAATGCACCCACAAAACCTGGGGGAGAGCTGCAGCATTTAGGGGTTGGGCTATACATTCGAGTTCTCTCCTGCTATTCATGACAGGATGGGGAGGGGACATGGATCTAGGTGTCACCATACTTACCCAGGTGGGTAATGTTGTAGGCTGTGACGTTGCTGGCCAGGAGCACTGGACCTGTGTACTGGGAGAGGTGAACTTTGCGGTAATACAGCTTGAAGCCTTCGTGCTGGCCCAGTTTGATGGAGGGCTCCCACGTCGCCTGCACGGTGGTGCTGTTAATGACTTTAATAAAGAGGGATGGCATGGCTGGGACTGAAACAGAGAGAGAAAGACAGTGGGTTGCATGTGCTTTTTCAGTCTGCGTGATGAGAAATTCCCCAGCAGCCTTTCCCTGCATGCAGGTCACTGCACCAAAGAATGTGCCAGCTGAGACTGAGAAAAATCTGAGCAGACCAGAATCTGGTTTAAGAGCTTTGAACTTCTTCAGGGAGCTGCAGGAGTTTGCAAGGCTTCCCTCTGCTCAGATGAGCAAGCAGAAGCTACTTTTACACTGTGGCTGCAATTTGATGCTCAGTCTGGCCGGGTCAGGGCAGGAATGCAGCAAATTTGGCAATGTGTTCTCAAATTCCAATTTTTTGCCCTCACCCTGAGGCACAGACCTTTCAGAGTGATTAATCCCCCTGGGAGGAAGGAACCAGAAGGGATGGAGCTGGAGACATCTGTCTTAAAAGTGTGCTGGGTACCTGCACTGGCTTGCAGGGGGCTTGCTCTCCACATCAGCTTTAGGAGAGAGATTTGTGACTCTGCTGGGGACTCAGGAGAGAACTAGGGCATCTTCATCAACAGCCCTAAACAGCTGAGTAGCCCAAGATCCCTGCACAGCTCTGACTGGCGTGTTTTGGGAGGCAGGCACTTACCTGGCCTGAGGGGCACACAGAAGGTTAGCTGGGAAGATGACCCTGCTGCTGATTGAAAGTCCACCAGGAACATGCTCCAGTTAATGCCCCACAACCCTGCCCTTATTCTCGGGGTGTGCTGCAGAGGGAGTCACACCATTCCTTCTCCAGATCCCCAAAAATCTGCCTTGCCCCATTGGTTTTGCTTAAGAGGCAAAGCTCTGCAAATTAAAGCCAATTTCTTGTGATACCTGGGTTTTCCAAAGCTGATTCTGCCCCAAGCCCAGCCTCGTGCCCTGGGCAGCACTGGGGCACACAGTCCATGTTTCCCCCTCCCTCCATCCCTCCCCTTCTCCTACACTGATCACACCAATACCAGATGTGTCTCAGCAGGCCATTTCACTGTGTTTGTTCTCCTCATTTCGACAAAACACCCCCAGGCTAAACTCTCCCATCATTTCCCCAGCCTTTGGCACCATCCAAAAGGTGCAAAGCATGAGGTGCTGCAGGCTCTGCCCTGCCCAGGGCTCTGCTCCAGCACCAGCACCAGGGAGAAGAGTTTTTGGGTACTAGGCACTAAGCTCAGCTCACCCCACAGCAAAATCATCCAGCAGAACAGCTCTACTTCTCCAGCATCCTCCAGGCTTTGAGGTAGAGCTATTTTTCCAATCCCACATGATTATAAACTCAGCAGTTCCCACGTATAAGGCTTGCATTGGACCAAAGCTGCTCTCTGGCTTGTTTCTCCCCAAAGGGTCTCTGAGGATGAGCAGTGCAAACCCAGCCTTTGGCAGAGTTCAGCACAACCATTAGTGAGCAATGGGGAAAAGCAGATGAAACGTGGTCATGTCAGTTTAAGACTGATGAGAGCTAAAAGGGGCATTTCCTCAATTTAACAGTAGAACTGCACAGCACAACTGTTTGCCGTTTCCTGGGCACTGAGAGCTCAAGCTTTCCCACGAGCAGATTTAGAGGAAGGATGGATGCCTCCCCAGCTGAGCAGGAGGGTCTGGGCAATCCTGTCTCTTCCCAAAGTGATGCCCTCCTTCAGGCTGCAGGGGCTTTGCTCTGAATAAGCCTGTGGAGATGAACAAGTCCCTGCTGAGTGCTGCACATCTCCACATGGATTCAGGAGGAAAGACCCAGTGTTCTGGGTCACATTAATGAGATCTTATCTTGCCTGAGTGCTGCCAATGGGAAAAAAATGGGCTGAAGTATTCCTTCTTGATAGGATTTATTCTGATGTGCATTTCATTGCTGGGAAGGCTGAACTTAATTCCTGGGTGCAAAACACAGAGTAAATTCTATTTATATCAGAATGTGCCATTCCTCTCAAGGCTGCGTATTTTTGCAATCCAATTAAATACTCCTTTTTTCTTATTCTCCCAATTCCCTCCAGGGCAAAATCCCCGCTCTGAGAAGTTGGACCCTTGCTTAAAGCATCACTTTTTCAGCCACGGGTGAAAACACCACAGAAAGGGAAATTATCACATTATCCCATGGACAAAGAAACACTGATGTGGGCCATCCTGATTTGTGAAGAGTTGGCTTTATTTTATGGTTGCAGAGCCTTACATTTAACAAAAACCACAAGAATATCTCTCCTACAAAATATGGAATATATCATATTTATTCAAACTTTGAGTATATATATATATATGTATGTAATACTGATTATAGGTATATGCACTCGCAGAATGCACGTGCTGTTTATAATGTGATTACACAAATAAGTGTATACAATGGAATCTATCTGTCTGTGTGTAAATATATGTACACACACCAGCAGATAGGTGCTTCACAGAAGTATATATTAGACATAATATGGAGCTAATATAAGTGAGGCAGCTCCCTCATGCTAAGGGCTGGGATACTTGTTTTCCTCTTCCGTGCTGTTTGGAATTTTCCCCAGGTCATTTCAACTTTCTTCTTGAAGGCGTCTTTAGCCGAAGATGACTAAAGGAACAGTCTTCATCCTAGAGAAATGTCAAAAAGTCCTGGAGAAAACCCTAAAAAGCATTAAAAGACAAGAACAAGGAGTGTGTGCTGCTTAATGAAGCAGAGAGCGTTTGAGATTTAAAATACCATGGCATTTGTGAAATGGCGTAAAGGAGAACAACAGGGAGGAGGCAGGAGGGCCTTCCCAGAGAGTGAGGTTTATGGAGGAGGACAAGGTTCACTCAAGTCCCTTCTTTTACAGTACCTTCCCTTCTACTTTCCATCCAAAATCAGCACTGGCACAAGGAAGGAGCATCGTGTCTCTAGAAAGCATCAGAGGTTTCAGCCAAGCACACTCTCAGCGTATTGCCAGCCCTGAGAAGCTGATGGCCCCGAGCCAAAAGTAACCCTGCTCCTCTGTCTTCTGAGGAGTATTTCATATTCCTGCTCCAAACAATACCAGCATAACATGGGCACTCAGACCAGTCCCCAGCTGGCAGCATCTCTGCTGCCCTGGCTCCACTGAACTGTCCCTGGCTGCCAGATATGGCATCTTGGAAAATCCATCCTTTTCTGAGGCTGTTAGCACAGATCCAGCAGCTCCCCAGGCTCAGGGGGGACACAGCTCTGTGCATGTTGGGAGGACACAGGGTGAAATGGTTTGACCATGAGAAGAGATAAATCTGCAGTGAAACCTGAATTTGGTGACAAAAGCCACCAGGTCCTGGCTCTCTGACCACTCTCTCCTCTGTGAGCAGAAGGCAACAGGCACGAAGTGAAGCAAAGCAAACAAATGAAGCTAGAACTGGGGCTTTAAAATCCCTTTTTACCTTTCTACAAGGCAAACACAGGCTGGGGTTGAGTGATCTGAACCAAGCCAGCTTGTCCATCCAGGACAGGGAGCTGATTCCTGAAGCTTCGTTACACAGGACAAGCCTTTTTTAAAGGATAGCAGGACAGATATACCTTAAAACTTCAGAGAGCCAGGAAATTTATGATCCCATTACCAGATACCTAACTATTCCTGTCATGATTTAAGGTAATAATGACAAAAAGTTCTCTCTCACTTGACCTGGACTGCTGCAGAGTCACCAAGCTCTATAGAGCATGGCTGGCTTGTAGCTCCTGGGGCTGAACTCAGAGCTTTGGGTCAAGGAGTTTCAAGCTTTGCCTTAGCTCATCCTTCTGTCTCTAAATTGGAAGGAAAAACAAACTCTTAGGGTGGCTGATTCCCTGCAGAGTACCAAGGAAAATAAACTTGCAGACCAACAACCCAGTGGGCAAGGATTTACTGGTGTTTTTGCTTAAATTCTGTAATAAATATCTGCAAGGGCTGAGAACAGAATAAGAACTGGATCCTCCACCTGGAAGTCAACACACTTCTATTTGATCCTAAATAATATCTTCACACCCAAGGCCCTCTCTGCTGGAAATTCATAATTACTGAATGTTCATAAGAATGATTCCTAAGAAATTAATCTCCATATCTGAGACTAGCTATGATTCAGAAATAGACGAGTCTCTAGGAAAACATTCTTCCAGTTCTGACTGACATATCACATGGGGGCTGTGGTTTCTACCTGGTACCTGTATGCAAGGGTCCTGTATTACAACACCCACTGTCTTACTGGGGAAGCTAACTGGTGGCCAAGTCAAGAAAAAAAAGCCTTAGAGATCACCCTAACTTCCCACTGAAACAAAAAGCTGCTCCTGGGCAGGGATTTGTAGGTCAGGACAGCTCAGCTCTCGTGCTATTTGCTCTGGATAGAGCAGAATATATAATAAAATCTTTAAAAGTGTGGCACTTATCAAGTAAGAGCTGTGAGTACCAGAGCTGCTGGAAGATGATGAGATGCTGCTTGAGCAGGAAGTCTGCATTTAGCAAGGAGTTTAGGAACAGCCCAGAGCAGCTGCAATGCACAAGGCCAGGCAGGTTTGCACTCACCCCCTGCTACAACTTCAGATGGGAGAGGCGATGCTGTGTTTAATCAGTCAACCCCCCTGCAACGATACAAGTGAGTTTTACACAATATCCCAGAGTACGAGGAGCAGCAGGAACAAGGAGCAGCAGCACCACAGGCTACAGTGGCTCTGCGGGGTGGTGTCGGGGTGAGCGGCGCTGCTGCTGCTACGCACAGCAGGCGTCAGCATCTGAGGGTCCCTGTGCAAAGCGTTCCTTACCTTCCCCCAGTGTGCTCACCACCGTCACTTCTGAGGCTTTGCTGGCACCCCGGGAGGTGTAAGCCTTTATATAAAAGCTGTAGCTGGTCGAGGGCTCCAGATCAGTCACCAGCTGCTGGAAGGTGCTCTTGCTAACAGCCTCCTGGTACTCCATCTCTACGGGATCTGAAATGCAAAGGGAGAGAGAACTGAGCAGTGTTAGGCTTTGCAAGAGGTAAAGAGAACAAATAGATGTTGCAAGCAGTCATTTTGGTCCCTGGGGTGAATATATACCTGCTCACACACATTTCTGCTTCCATTTCAAGGCCATTGAAATTGGTAATGTTGGGACAGGGCTTTGAGCAACCTGGTCTAGTGGAAGATGTTCCTGCCTGTGGCAGGGGTTGGAACTGGATGATCCTTCTTGGAACTGGGTGATCCTTAAGGCCCGTTCCAACCCAAACCATTCTATGATTCTCTGATTCTGTGATTCTGCATGCTTTGCCAGAGAGCTACGTGAGCAGCAAGATTTGACTATGCAGCTTCATCCTCCCCACCCTTTTGATATTTACAATGGTATATTTAGTATTTGCAGGTATTTACAGCCTCGTCTCTGCCCTTCAGAAACTGTGAGGAAACGGAAAACACTGATGGCATCAGGAACCACTACAGTGCAGACCTGGTTTTACCTAGTGGGCCGTGTTGCTAAATTATAGGAAGGCTGAAGGTGCTCTGGGCAGCGGGTGTAGCACCATACCTGCAGCTTTCCGGATGTGCAGCACATAGCCGATGATCTCCTTGGTGTTCTGCAGGGGCTTTTCCCAGGACACCTGGATGGTAGTTGCAGAGACAGTCTCTGCCCTGACACCCTGAGGAGGGCTGGGCAGCCCATCAGCCCACAGCACGGTGAGGCGGGCACTGGCCTGCGTGGAGCCTGCGCTGTTCTCGGCCAGGCACTGGTAGATGGCTTCGTCTGCCTGGTTGATCCCATAGATGGACAGAGTGCTGTGTGGGGACATGAAAGGGACAAGCATCACACTGACTGCCATGGTCCCCATGCTGGCTCCCATGGCAGGGCATCCCACGGCCTCTGTTTCCACAGAAAGCTTTCAGGAAGCTGGGAGCTGGTGCATTTGGGGAAGGAAGAGTCCAGGGGGTGGATGTGTCATTCCCTGGAACCCGTGACTGGGCAGATTATCTGTCTCAGCCTGCAGATACTGTGGTTCAAGTATAGCTAGATGTGGACACAGGGTGGGACAGGGACCACCAGGATCTTAAGGTGTGAATTTAGGAAGATCTCAGCCACACCACAGAGCTAGCTCTGTGGCAAGTGCATCCACACACTCAAAACAGCTTTAACTCCAGTACACACTAGTGAGACTCATCCAGGCACTGCACATGGTTGCTAAGCCAAGTCTAATCAAACACAGCCAGAAAGCCCTCTGGTGATGCTCTAATTGCATTATAGCACATTAGAGCTGTCTTAGGGTAATGCTGGGATTAGCTGATTTATCCAGCAGGGTTATAGCCTCAGCTTCTGCTTCTGCACTTCCAGAAACACCATCACCATGAGCCAAATGCCAAAACTTATGCGCAAGTCACAGGTTTTGTCTGCAGAACCTCTGTATTTTTTATGCTGGTGCATCCAGCCTGTTCTTCCGTATCAGGTTTAGATGCTGTTTTCACCATCTAAGAAAGGACAGGCACTGGTTACCCCCTGGAAAACATCCCTAAAGCAGGAGGAAAAGCCAGCCATGTACCAGCCTCCCAGATGAGCATATTCCTGAGCATGGTGCCCATCTCTGCACAGGGACAACCAGAGTCCTTGTGCATGTGGCCACATGAACTGGAGGCCTTTTCTGCACTGCAGAACCCTCCAGCAATGGCTGTGGACAACTGGAGCAAGTTCAGGACCAGCTCAAAGGTTGCACCACCCAACATCTTTTAAAAAACACCAGCAAATACTGACTCAGAAATAACTGGGTGCCACATTAGCTCTGTCTTGCCATTTGAACGTGCAAAGCAACTTTTCTTAATAACATCTGCTCACAAACAGGGACCCATCAATGAAAGCTCCACTCAAAGCCAAGCCAGGAACAACATGAGTCAATATGTGAATCCATCAGACACAAGGCCTCCTAAATAAATAAATACCAAGTATATATCCCTTGTAAGGCATGGAATGGTCACTGTCACCACTGGGTACAGCTCTGAGCTGGAGTTGGAAAGGCAGATTTGACACTGGAAATGCTTTTTATCCAACTCTGAGGCAGCAGCTCAGGTTATGATAAAATCTGCCTACAATGCCCTTGGTCCTGTTCTCACACACAGGACATCCTTAGGAAAACTTTAGAAGCTCTCATGAGCTTTTTCTTACTTTTCTGTAAGAAATTGCCCAAACCTAACCAAATCCACATCTACTACTTGCTTCTAAGGAGACACAAATTACTTCCTTCTAGTGAATTCTAGGTGGACCTGGAACTTGACTGCACATGAGTAAATCCCAAGCATCCCTGCTGATGCAGAGGGCACTTCATGGCTTTCTGGGAATCACAATCAAAGTTGCCTTTTATGTAAATGAAAAATGGAACATTGGAAGTGGAAATGATAAATAACCTGCCACTGCCTGCCAGTTTGTCAGAACAAATGCTTCTTCTAATTGCAGCAAAATATTGGTCTTCCTATATTAAAATTTATTATTACTGTTGATTTAACATTCCTATTTCTGCCTTGCAAATTATCAGGGGCCATGGTGAGTGAGCAAATGTTTAACAGTCATCTATTTATGTCCTGTGCCTTTGTTTCCTTGGAAACATTGTAAATGGAATATCAAATGTGATGGTTTCAGCTGATATGGTGATTTTCAAGAATCAGCCCTAAGCTCCTCTCATAGCCACGGGCTCAACGTATCTGATTAAATGGAAGGAGAAAGGCAGAGCTGGGAGAGGGCGCGGGGAGGAAGGACCCGATGTGTGGCTCAGCTGTGTCAACAAGGGCTGACTCCTGTGAGGACAGATGGCAGAAGGCAGGATTACGCCATCTGAGAGCTGCACTCCCAGCCCTGCACAAAGCAGATGTGTGGAAGGAGCAGCAGCACTTCCTTCTGCCCTGTCAATGCAGGGATTATTTCCATGTGGCTGCTGTGCATCTGGGCACCTAGAGAGGCAAGGCTGGGCTGGCACACAGGTCAAGAGCAGCCTTAAGCTTCCCAAGCACAAAGCAGATTTGGACCAAGGACTATTTAGGCTCTGCCACTTCCAGGTGCATTTACTTGCTTTGTTTAGAGAGAGGAAAAGGTGTGGAGGAAAGAAGAGGGGAACTAGGCTGAAAAGCAGTGTAAGAAGCCTGATGGCAGTGCTGTGATTCTGGGCCAAAGACTTCTCTCTCCTGGGAGGATTTGGGCATGAGCAAAATTATGTGGGACAGATGATGTGCAGGATGCCAGTGGTCCTGGAAGGATGGCACTTGGCCACTGGGACCTGGAGCTGAACAGAGTCTCTGTCAAGTCAAAAGAAATAAATACAGTATTTTCTGCAAAGTTGGCATGGCACGTAGCTGGAAACTTGCTTCAGGCTTCAGAAAGTTAATTTTCATTGAGATTTCCTTGGTTGTATTTGGATGTGCTGTGCAGTGAGAGACTCAGCCATCTGCTACCTGGAGCCCACGTTACCTAGAATGATACACAGGCAATGGGACACTAGAACAGCTGGAATTTGGCTATGAAAGCATGGAGAAGCTGGTGAACAGAATGCCCAGCATCTAAACACCAGCTCCATGAGAATTGCCTTCCAGCATGTGGAGGATGTGGTGCAGCAGGGCCAGTTCAGTCCCAGGTTTTGCTGCTTTTTGTCCTTTTTTTTTTTTTCTTAAGAAAGCTCAAACAAAAGGAAAATCTGTAGTTGCTGTGTGAGAAGGTGCAGAGCGTCTCTGTTCATCAACCATCTGAAATATGCAGTGTCCTTTTATTTCTTCCCGTCAACACGAAAAAAATCTGTCACTTTGGGACATCTGCTGCTGGAAAACTTTCCCGCGAGTGCCAGACTGGCAGCGCCGCAAGCACGTCAGACGAGGCGAGATGCCAGAAGGCTTTCTGCTGGTCACCAGAGCCGCTCGGCGAGCCGAGGGCTCCATCACATCTCCACACAATGCCCTGACAGGCATTGATGGAAGTGGGGAGAGGAGCCGCTGCAGATTCACACCCGGCTGAGCTGAAACGAGAGGCCTCCGCTGCTCGAAAGCCGCAGTATTCCCAAGCTGTCTTCCCAGTTCATAGGCAATCAGGATGACTGATCTGGCTCGGGTCAGGGGTCCAGGCCGGTGACCAGAGATCGGCTTTGCAAAGGCTCCTCTGAAAAAGTCTGTGAACTGAAGGAAGCCTCTTCATCGATTCAGCAGCACAAAGAAGAGGGGCCCATCTGGGAGGGCACCAGCCTGCGCGCGCACAGGCGCACAAAGGAGGGAGTGTGATGAAATTAATGCAGAGAGCAGGCTTTGGCTAGCAGGGACAGCATTCTGAGTGCCAGCAGATACAGAAAGCCACCAGTGCCACACTCAGATGCCCCATCCCTGCTCTGGCTCTGTTTGTTATGGCCTGTGTTTTGTTGTGCTGTACTGAATGATCTGCTCCTGGGCTGCTGGCCCGTGCCACGCTGGGAAGGAGCCTTTGCCCCTCAGCTTTACAGAAACTGCCCTGTATTCTAAAGGTTGCCTCACATAGGCTGAAATTAAGGTGCAAAGCTTGAAAACTGACACTCAGCAATCCAGAGGAACACTGCATATCATTCCCAGCATAATAATACATGCATATTCTTACACATCCAGAAATTAAATATCATACAGAGCCTCCTAGGTGAAGTTGGGTTGGGTTATGCAGAAGGACTGGTTTCTATTTTGCCGGTACTGCAGCCCAGTGGCCAGGATCCCCGCCCAATCCTGTGATTTCAGACTCACCCAAGAGTAGCTTCTGGAAGGATGCTGCTGGTCCCAGCCACTCAGGCTGTTTTTATGAGCCACACAGTAAAATAACAGACTTAACTGAATCCTGCCCCAACAAACAGCATGTCTTTACATCTTCAGGACCATGGGGAAGCAAAAAACATTTCAGGAAAAGCTACTGGAAGGGAGGGCAGAGCCTATATTGGTAGGACTGCAAATTCAGACACCTGGGAGAGTTCTCTGCTGCTAAATGGAAAGTCCCCCAGACCTTCTCCCAAGCAAGCAGCACAGATACTGGAGAAGAAAAATACCCAGCCTAATTTAGGGGAGACTAATTTTAGTCCGCACCACTATGAGCTCAGTCCTGCCTCAAAGCCTCCTGTGTAAGGACCATTCTCTGCCGATGGATTTTGCTGTGTGTAACAGTTGGAACAAACACTTAAACTCCTGACTCGATGCACTTCAAGAGCAGCTCAGTGGAGCAGCACACAGAGAAATGACAGAGGCAACTTGGTAGCAAAATAATCACAGCCACACAAGAGGGAGAGAGTGATGCCTGTTGCCATTGGTAGATCTGGGTTGCTGCAGGTCCTTTTTGTGGGATATGGCTGTGTGATCCCAGCACAGGATCCCTGCTTGGTGCAGAGAACACGCTGATTCCCCACTGCTTAGAGGGCTTTGTGCAGAGATCCTCCTTGCCAAGGCCATTTCCATGTATCTTCCAATAAATTATGCTTAAATCAGGAGCAGCGGGTTCACATCCCCATCCTCCACATACTTATTTGTCATGCTTCTGAGAACTGAAATATGATTTGCTACAGAGCACCCTTTCCTCAATCACAACCATCTTCAAACTCACAGCATAAGGAACTGCAGGCTTGCTTCTCCTCCCTTATGTGGTCCAAAACCTTACAAATCGAAGTGTTTGTGGGCAGCGTGCACCACGAAGGGATGTACAAACTCATCTGCACCTTTCCACACCCAGGTAATGTAGGGTTTATAGAAAAAAGCTGCCTTGTGAATGACAGGCTCTGGTTTTGCTGGGTTTGGTACCAGAAGGGCTGTCTGCTCCCAAGTGCTGGGATGTTTGTGCTTGAAGGTCCCTCTCTGTTTCTGCACTGGGATTTAACAGTATCAGAAGTGCAAGAAAAGCAGAGTTGTCCTGATGTTTGTTTATGAAGAAATATTTCCCCTGATGAGCCTTGAACATTCATGGCCCTGGAAGTGAGACATTTCTAGAGCACTAAACCAAGTGCAAACCAGTGAGGAAGAATTTACAAAGGTCACCAAGCAGAGCAAATGCCACCTGAGCCCAAATTCTAACAAAGCCTTTTTCTGGTGGAACAAATGAAGTCCCTTAATTACAATTTGTAAATATAATCTTCTTAGAACAACAATATTTAGAGAGACTGCCTCCTCTGAAGATGCTATTGCCATTATGGCAATATAAACCCCATAGTGTGATACACTTCCAGGCTGAAAATTACCCCCCAAACCTGACTGGGGCAAAGGAAGAAAAGCAGCAAACTTTTCACAATGGAAATTTGGGGACTATTTCATGCTTCCTTGTCAATTTTGAAGTAATAACGTAGAAACATAATTTTATGCAAGCCCATGTGTAAAATAACTTTACACAAGCCCAACTTGGCCAGTAACTACACCTTCATCCTGCAGCAGTACTCCACTTCTGGGATGGGCTGGTAATGCCGGGTGGGAATTTTGCTAGAAATTCCACTTATACCTCTCAGGCACTTGGATCATGATCAATGAGAATCACTTCAGGAGCAACATGGGCATCTCTGGTCAGCACAGAGGGACAGACTGCCACTGCTGGACACAGATGGCTCCACCAAAGACCAAAAGGCTCCATCAGCTTCTCCCTCAGAGAGCTTGGCTCAGCACAGCATCACCCTGACAGCAATCGGCTGCATCCCAGCCCAGGGGCTGCATGGCAAGGCAGCCCCATCGTCAGCTCCTTCAGTCATTTTTATTCACAGCTTTTAATGGAAAAGCCCACAATTCCCTATGCCTGAGCCTTCATGCATTTTTCATTAACAATTATCCGCTATCCCAGAACTGCTTTTGATTTTTTGCTAATCATCGATTGGCTATTTTGTTCCCACACAGCTGGCATTTTCAAAACATAACAACCACCTCTGGAGAGGGCACAGCAGAAGGCTGATCTTTAATGCTAATGTGCCATCACATCAGGTGATGGGAATTCACATCTGAGGGACCACGAGGGATGAGATATTTATTGGATGCAGCCTGTGAGGCTGATTTTACTGTGCTGAAAGCCTGGAAGTTGCTTAGCAAGTGAGTCTGATGTTGTACCTAACAGTCATATCCAATCTCTTGGTGAATCCAGTCATGAAGCTACATCCCATCAATGGAGGGTTTCTGGTGTCCCCTCACCTTGTGGGGTTTGTTCTCCTTGGATTTGCAATTACTGCATATGAGAGACAGGGTGGGGTGAGGCAGATGCAAAAGGACCTTTCACAACTTTGGGAAGCAAGAGATCCATTGGCTCTGGGTTTGTGCTTGCAGGAGCAGAGCAGCGTCTCAAACACACCATCTTCTGCAGGTCTGGACCTTGCTTTTGGCTGTGTTAATTTACAAAAATGAAGTTTCTCCCAATAACACATTTTGCAATCAATTAGCACATGATATGTTTTGGGATGATTTACTCCTTTTTTTTTTCCTAAAAATCCCTTAGGGGGCATTCAGACCTCTATGACAATATTAAGCAGAGTTTTAATCCAAATGAATTTTCTAGGAAACCATGTAATCTAATTAAAAAGCTCATAGTGTACTTTAGTAGCTTCATTACTAGTAGATTCAAGATCCATCTTTACACAGAAAAATATTTTCCAAGTGCAATAGACTGATAAATCCAAGACATAACCACAAACTGATTCTGCCTGGAACTAAGTGGGTTACACCACTTAGTCATGCCCATAAGAGTAAAACAAAGGGCAAACTTGAAAAAGCTCAGGAAAAAATTATCCGTTGATGTGTCTCCTCCATGTCATGAAGCTCCCAGCCCTGCTGCACCAGTGAGGGCACTTTCCACACTGACAGCTCTGGAAAGCACCAGGCATGGCCACTTGCCTGGAGCTGGAGGTTGGAGTTGACCAAGAGTCGTGTGAAAGAAGACAAAAGTTCAACACTGTCGAGTATGACAGCCCGAGGGCTCAGCTTTACAATCGTGTTACCATAGCTTGAGAAGATGCCACGTGTCAGCTGAGCCCCAGGAACAGGCTGAGCTCCCTCAGCCCCTGCCAGATGCTGTAATCTGATCGTTCAGCTTGCTGTGGAAAACACTGATGCTAAATTGCATTAAATGATTCCCATAAGAAAACGATTACAGAGATCTTCACCAAGTTGCAGCTCATGTGCATGGGTAGCACAGCTCCAAGCACAGGGACCTGGCCAGGAGACATGACCATGACCAAAGACCTGACTCCTGTTCTCCTCAAGTGAAGAGGAATGATTTCACAGGGAAGACATCTAGGCAAGACACAGAGCTGGATTCAGTGTCAGTTTTGCCATGGATTTAATGACCACTTGGACTTCATCACTTTTGACTTCACTTCCTCATCAATAAAAAGGGTGCACTAATTTCCCTCCTACCCCTTCTGCTCTGTTCATACCGTAAAGGGCAGACATGCCTCAGAAAGACATGCCATGAACTAGAAGACCACATGCCTGAACTGAGTGTCATCTGTATGTGCACATACAATGTTTTCTGAAGCTCTGAAGACTTCCAGTCTGGAGAAAACCTCCACTGACTGACATTATTTTATTACCAGTCACACCTTATCCTTCTTGCATCACACATCCTTTCATCACTGATGTAACAAAGCTTTAAAACCCCTCAAACAAGAAAACAAAAAGCAAACATTATACAGACATTCAGAAAAATGAACTCACTCTTGTCCCCTGAGAAACAAGCTATGGTGCCTGTATAGCACTTCCCAACTGTCTAAACTGAAGGTCCAGACACTCCAAGCAAGGCTGGGTAGTTGCTTTCCTGAGACACATTTGTTAATAAAGAGAGCAGCTCTATGACACCACAGAGTACAAACCTCTACCAATACATCAGGTTTACAACACAGGTGCTATTATTTTGTAGTATATTTTTTCATGCTATTTCCATAGAAACAACATTGTCAACTGGTAATTTTCACACTAAGTGCATCATTTCCTCAGTACAAACAACCCCATCCCCTCACAGGAAAATGCAGTTATTTAGTACTCAGAGAACACACTCTTCCCTGGTGAGATAAAAGGCTAAAGTTTAGTGAAAGTCAGGCTCCACACAAATATTATTTCTAATGTTATTTGCATTTGCACACGCAGGCAGGCCAATGTTCAGGTGTTAAAGCACAGTTCCTCCACTGAGGAGTCAATGTGGTCCCTGTTAGCTCCAGGAACAGTATTTAGCCCTTCCAGAAATACCCAGATGATGATCAAGACAAAAGAGAGACTTTTCCTGGGTTCCTGCATCAACAGTCAAAGTTTAATGCTGATGTTCTGGCACAAAAAATCACGGAGCACCAAACTGTAAGACTGTAAGGCACAGCCAGCAGGACTGGAGCAGTGTTGTAGTTTATCAAAGCCCAGGCTGAATCCACAGATCTGCCTTAGAACACTGCCACCTTCCCATCAGCTCTTTGCTATGCAGACACAAATCCAACATCTCTCCCACTCCCATTTCCACAGCAGTGCCAGAGCCCAGTGCAGCAGGACCTACCTGTTGTTATTCTTCAGCTTGATGTGGTCGCTGGTCTCCAGGATCTGCCCGTTCCTCAGCCATGTGATCTGGGGAGGGGGCTCCCCTTGGGCCACACACGTGAAGATGGCAGTAGTCCCCACGGGTCTGGAAATGGACTGGGGATGCTGCACAAACTCGGCTGGGGCTGAGAGGAGGAAGGAGAAAGAGGGTGAGAAAAGTTATGATGATCCCACTTTATCCTGGTACAAATAAACACCTTGTCAATAATCCTTGTCTGCCTGGGAACGTGGGATACTTGGCCAACCCACAGCAGCAGATGACTCTGGTTTGGATGGGGTGTCTGTGAACAATGCAAAGCTGCCTTTTGGTTGCCCACCCTGGCAGTCATGGCTTCACAGGAGGTGTCTGAAGGCCAGATCAGAAGTGATGGAAAGCTGAGATGAGTTCTGCAGGGTTCAAGCAAACAGAACCAAGGTTTAAGCCCCTTCACCTCCCTGGTCTCCTATGGAAAGCAACCCCAGTGCTGCAGCTGGGGAGATGTGCTGTTTCATCAGTGGTAGAGCTTGAGCAGCACCCTGGCTGTGTACAAAGGATCTGAATGGCATTAGCAAACTGCTTGAAATGGAAAAAAATGTATGGATATCATACAGCAATCTGGCAGGGTGTTCTCTCCCCAGTAAATACCAGATTTGCTGCCAATTTTTCCTGTCAGCAAAATATTAGGGAACCTTTTTTACCCCAGATCTTTAGCCTGGGACTTCTGGGGTCCTGCAAAGCCTTGCAGAAGACTACACCATGCCTGTAACCTCTGCTCAACTTGTCACCAGATGTTTTCACCTTTGGCAGTAACATTTTTAAACAGAAAGTGATCTCTTCCTTCCAGCAGCTCAAATTAGATTTAAAATCATTTATCAGAATAAACCAGCGTATCAGTCAGAAAGCAGTGCCTGACAGACACTGCCAAATAGGTGAGATTATTCAAGCAGTTCTGCTTCAAAGGGCAAAGTGATAAATATACTGCATGTTGCTACTGAAACCTAAAATCAGGTGGAACCAGCAGCAGACACAATGAAGACAAACAGATAAGAGGCACAGGCCCATAATAAATTTTTCTGACTAACATCACGTAACAGATGGCTAACATTAAATTTTTTTGACAAAAGAAAGATTATCGAGGGAGACACGTTCAGAGCCTCTCACTGGCATTTTCCAAGCATGGGGTTGGTGGTTCTGCCATCAGCAGAGATGTAGGGATTGGAGAAGGGAGCAAAGTGGTCCAGCAAAATATACTGAGGAGTGGCCAAGCTGCAAGTGGGATGCAAGAGTTGAGTCTTATGGTTCATGGCCAAAACACCCCTTGGGGTTTCCTGCAACATTTTGGGGGGATAAAGGTCTTTCCCAACTGTGTGCCAGTAAGAGAAGAGCATGGCTACTGCTGTAACATGGGCAAACTGCAGGAACAGGTGCTTGTGTGAGAGTAAAAGTCCAGTTGTGCAGATCTGAAGTCCTCTAAGCAGGAAGACAGAGGAATTCATCACAGATCCCATCTCCCTCAAAGGAGCCCCCTCCTTCATTTTTAATAATCAGAGGGAAGTGGAGCATGGCAGGTCTGACTAATGTTACCAGTACAGGGTATCCACCAGCAGAGTTTATTGTCAGGCCCCCTCTGTCAGTGCTCAGCTCCACTAATGAACTTGATCCCAGCAGCCCAAGGAACACGTACTTCCAGAACCTCCTGCTAAACTTCCCCATGTGCCAATCAATCTCTTGCCCTTTTACTTCCCTTCTGTGTTTTTGCTCTAGACTTACAGATTAAAACAAAATTCAGGATGGGTTCAATAAAAGTTGGAAGCAAGGATAAACAGGGGGAAAACCCCTCATCCCTGCCATGAATGGCCCCTTTGTGGTGTACAGTGAGAGCATTAGAGACTTGATTTTCCTCAGCCTCCCGCCCCCCGCTTTGTGCTGGCACAGTTTTGCAGAAGCAATTATTTTGCAAGTGGCTGTGCACCTCCCTGCTTTCATCTGGGCTCCCGAGCTGCACTCGCAGGTGCAAACCCACGATGCCAAGGAAGGGCACAGCCACCTTCCAGCTCCTCGCTGCAGCTTCATTAAAGATCCTCTTGGCTCTTTGCCTCTGCCTCCCCCTCGCTTCATCAAATCTCAAACCCACCGTTTGTTCCAGCCGAAACAAAGTTGAAATATGGAAAGAAGCATCCGGCATAACCCTCCTGGAACCGCCGGCTCTCCTTATCCTCCCTTATTAGCCCGTGTCAAGAGGGAGTAATTGGAGCGGGGTCGCGTGTGACTCGGGGTAAGAACGTGCAGCTGCGGCCGCTGGCTCGGCGCCAGTGACACTGCTCAGTGCCACAGCCCCGCGGGCTCCTCGGGTCCCTGCTCCCCTCTGCCATCCCTCATCTTTGCTGCCTTGCTAAACGCAACCCCAGCTCCTGCTTAACTTGCTTAAAATGTCTGGGGAGCAGGTTCCCAAATCTGCTGTGCCGAGCTGTCCCCTGTTCCATGGCATCCCTTGCTGCAAGACACAGATTGCCCTTCCACTGTTCCTGCTCTTCCTGGCTTTCCCCAGACATTGCTCTGTCCTGTGGAGGTCTCAATAGTGTGAAGCTGTAGTGCCAAAATGGCCCGGGCCAAAACAGAAACCCATGGAGTCAGAGGACATGGTCTGGGAACAGATGGAGTTCAAAGGACATGGATTGAGTGGATGTTCCTCTGCTACCTGGACCAGGATGCACCCAACCTGTGTTCATTACCAGTGGTCCAAGTGCCCTCAGACAACTGCTGGTGTGTGGTCTCAGGGAAAATGGCTCCTTTCCTGGCAGAAAAACATCTCCTCTCCTCTCCCAGGTCCTCTCCCCTGCCCTTTCAAACGATTTCACACAGGATCCAAGAGGATCTTTGCCTTCAGCCAAGCCTGGCCAGCCCTTCACCCTCCTCATCACTCATAATTAACAGAACATCTTGTCAAGGCCCATCCCACCCTGCATGGAGGCACAGTGGCCTAAACACCTCTGCCCCTCCACACTACATGCCAAAAGGCCATTGCAGGCAGCCAGAGGAAGCGTTTCCCAGTCCTCCATTAAGATTTAATAAAGATATTAATGGAGATCACTGTTAAGAGCAGAGGATTCAAACGTGGCAAGGAGGAATGGGCAGGATCCAGCCCTGGCTTGTGAAGTATGAGGAAACCAGAGTGTTGATTATTCAGGATTTTATGGGAGGGAGAGGATCATGCAGTTTTAATGAATATTTAAAGGCATGACATTGGTATCAAAAAGCAATAACACTTAATACCACCCCCAGAATCGTTAACAAGCGATTCAATAGCTTTTACTGTGCTCAGCAAACTGTGATAGCATGGAGGTGTATTGCAACAGCAGCTTCTAACAGGAGACCCTGATGGGCTTCATCTCTTCTGGGACACGTCAGCAGAGATCAGCAACTAGTGTGTCCCCCAAGACATCAGGAAGCTTTGCTGTCCTTGCCATGAGGTTTTGGTGTGGTGTTTATGGCAGCACCTGATGGCTCACAGAAGGTCCCAAGGGTCACTGAGAAGATCCTAAGGTTAAGGGAGCACTGACAGCCAATGCTCTGGTGCCAGACCAATCCGTGCCTCTTGAATCTCAGTATGAAGTGTCATTAATTCTCCACTGGACAGAGTGGCAGGGTCGGGGAGGGAGGCTGGGGTGAAGAGAAGGAAGAATAACATGGAAACAACAAAACCTCATAAATTAGGCTACTGGCACTCACAATAAGGGTCTAAAGGAGAAGTCAGGTCAACGGGGAAATCACTCAAGCACAGCAAATGGTGACAGGAGATTTAAGACAACTGCTCCTCACTTGGCTTCCCTCTATTCATTATAGAGGATACTCAGATGTTTACTTGAGTAACTTACAATAGCAGTGATGGGACTGCAAGGGCCAAAGATGAAAACTGTGCCCATGTCCCCTGGAAAATAGGCAGAAAACACTCGAGGGGGCTGTCATGGAGCCTGCCTTTCAGCCCTCATGAAATTCTTGCCCCAGCAAGGTGCAGGCTGGAGCTCCACAGCAGCAGGCTATGTTCCCATGCCACCCAGAAGTGTGGTCGTGGAAGAATACTCCACAGGGATCAGACACCCCAGCTCACTCCAGCATCCCAACAGACAAGATTTGAGTGCCTGCCTGTCCCTGTGTGGTGGCTTTTCTTGAGAAGGAAAATGTGGACAGGAAGAGAACTGCTCCATGAGGCACACTGACTCTCACAGCACATATTGAAGCTGGTTTGCAGAATGAATTCAGGGCTAAACTCAAGGACAAACCAAATACCACAGAGCCAAGCCTAAACCACAGCAACTGCAATACATCTGCTTCTGAATTCCACCCCACAGCCAAGGCTTGTGATGCCAGCGAGCAAGAACGGTAGAAGAAACATCAGGAAGCGCAGCGGTGGCCGGATCTGCTGGACCAAGGAGCACTGCCCAGTCCTGCCAACAGAAAGCAAGGCAAACAAGGCAGGCATTGTCAGCAGAGCCTTCAAACCCATGTCCTTAAGATGGGCCCTCATTTATGAGATGGGATCTCATTTTTCTGCATAGCTTTCAGGAGGAAATGAAGCGTGGAGTGGAGAACACTGGTGACCATCTGGCCATTCACAGCCCATCAGTTTGTTATGACACCAAACACATAATAAAGCACAAAAGATTGCACAGGAGGTAGAGGGAAAGTGCTTTGATATATTTTTTCCCTTGCCACCGAAGCCTGCTCTTCCCTTGCCTCACACACACACACCCTCGGTTTCAGTTGGCGCCGCATTCGGCCCTTCAACAACTCCCCCCGTGAGACTTTCATTCGAAGCCCAGCACAAAGCAATATTCAAATGGCTGCGCTGGGATCTGAAGGGAAAATGGAAACTTTCTTGTGTGAGAACCTTACAAAAGAGATCAAAGGAGCCTAAATGGCCAAGGGAGGGCAGGGACGGAAGGAGTGGGGGATTGACGCCTTCTCCTCTGGAGGGAGGAGGAATTCCCAGGAAGATAATAAGATGATGTTAGATTATCTGAAGGAAAACCTGCAACGGAAAGGACCTTACTGCCAGAGGAAGAGCAGAGCCCTGTGTTGGGACACCTCTGCCCACACAGCTGATGGATGGGACAAGGACCACTGCTGGCAGCAGGAGGGAGGACGTGGTCTCAGTTCCAGCCTCCCGCTAACTCCTTGTCTTATAACAGGAAACATCGCCCTTTCTCCTCCAGTTTCCCACCTATAAAACGTCCCTCCTTCAAAAGACTGGGGCAAGTTAATTTGTGCCTCCAGGCACTTCAAGGGCCCCTGCATAAAGGCAGCAAGTACCTGGTCTGGTGTGCTTTGAGGATGCCTTATTGTCCTAGCCCTGTGCTAACTTCCTCTCCAACCAGGCTTTTGATAGCCCGATCTTTGCTTTTCTTCTCTTTATGGATGTAATTTGCATCGCTGACATCTTGACAAAGATAAAACCCACAGTCTCCCATGTCAGTCATTATCGCTGTTTTCTTCCCAGATGAACCTGTACAGCAATCATTTGTACCTCTCAGCTGGAAAATTCAGGCAAAATGAGATGCAGAGGCAGGAAAAACTGCTTCCAGAGGGAGGGTGAGCAAACCTGGGATGAGCTCAGCTGCCTGGCCAGGGTCTGCCATTACCCTGCCTGGCGAACATTCCCCTAAAAAGCATGAAGCATTTTAAGGATGGGCAATACAGGCTGGGGTCCTGGACACTGCAGGTCCTGTCTAAGGGCTACGCCAAGGACACACTGGCCACACTTCTCCACACCACTGCCAGCTTCTCTGCTGATGCTGTATGCATCCTCCTTCCACAAAAAGACTGGGCTCCAGTGGCCCTGTGAGTGATACTTTAGGGACAAATTCTTATCTTGTCTTGCCAGGAGAAAATCCACAATAATTCTAGGGCAGCTGACCTCCAGCACCAGACCAGTTGCTCAAGATCTGATGTTCAAATCTCCAAACAGACTAAAAGCTGCTATTTGAACCAATGACAAGTTATGCTACCTTGTACTCTCTCATTCAGTTGCTAACAGGAGCAGTCAACCATATTCAATAACTGTTATTTTTAAAACTTCATGGATTTTCCAAGTAATTTGTTTTGGGTGTGCCTCCCCGAGTCTTAGACATCAGCTTGGCATTTGGGCTTAAGAGACCTCTCCTACATGCACCATGTGCAGAGCTGTCCTGCAGTAGCTCTAGGTTTATATCAGTACAGACAGGCTGCTCTTAATGCTGGGGTTGATGTTTTTTAATAAGGGGGTTCATAGCTGTGCCAGCTGGGAGGTCCTCTCATTGCACTGCTCACCCAGAAATCCAAGAGCAAAATAAACAGTGAGTTTTCACCTTGTCTCATGTCTGATCAGCACCTGGGGCTCAGGAGGCACGGGCAGCCCTTTCTCCACCCTTCCCACACTGCTCCTCCACAGCTGGCAGAATCAGCACCAGTGACTCCCGCGATCTGTGGAGTGACATCAGGGCTGGAGCAGGGCGAGCATCAGGGCTGGAGCAGGGCACTTTCCCCATCAGCAGCACGAAAGGTTCAATTAGCAGCTCCGGCAGGAGGTGTGTAATTTTAGATTCAGGATATCATCAGTCAATAGTTAATGAGTGAACTGATGAGAGCGTGAGATGCTTTAAGTGGACTCGCTTGAAGAGGAGGTGAGTGCCTGTAATCAGGGGCGGATTGCTGCCATTCAGAGCACGCTGCCAGCTGGGTTTGCCTTCTGAAATGCTTGCCTGGCTCCCCTCACCATGGCGACTGGTCGCACGGAGAATGTGGAAGGGATTTGTGTGCTTTCCCTAGTGCTGATCTCTACTTTACAAGAGCATTTCAGGACAATTGCTGCAGGAAGAGGAGCAACCTGTATCCCATGGGCACAGCCCCCAAAGGGTGCTTCACCAGGTCCTGGCAACTAGCTCAAACATAGTGTCAACTGCTACATGAAACAGTCTCATAGACTTTTGGAAATGGTTTTAGACTTACTGGTGCTATTTCAGTTGGAAAGCAATACTCTGTGAGTGGTATCCACTGCTGCATACCACTGCAGGAGTCATATCTACCATTCAGAGATGCCCAGTATAGGAACAGTGACCATGCCTTTGTATCACTAAGGACCATAAGACAAATTTGGCTGATTTATTCAGGCTTTCTGCTGAGATGCACAAATATGTTAACAAGTAACAACCAGTGTCTGCTAATACAAAGAAATGCCTGTTATGGGGTGAGAAATCACTGAAGCTGATGCCTCAGTTGAACCATACCTGGTTGTGAATCACCTGTGTGGGACACAGACACACACTCACTCGGGAAACCATGTGTTTAGAAAAGAAGTGCTTTAGTGCCAGCAGAGAAGTGAAGTCAGCACCTGTCCACCCAAGCCCAGAGGGTGCCAGGGGCTCACCTTGCACGACGAGGCTGCCCTGCGCGGTGCGGCGCACGCGCGTGCCGGGTTTGTTGGCGGCGCACACGTAGATGCCGGAATGCTGCACTGTGAGGTCTGAGATCATGAGGTTTCCTGTGCCCAGCACCTGGATCCCCTCCACGCCGATGGGGCGGCCGTCTGAAAGAAGAGGAGAAGGACAAGAGTCACACGCTGGACCTTTGGGTGAGGATCTCCAGGGCACAGCCCTCAGTGAGATCCAATCTAAGTACTCGTGGAGTGGTGCCATGTTCTGCTACTGCCATTTGCCAAGTAAAGTCTATGGAATTTAGCTGATGTTCTTATCAGAACTGCCTTCTGCAGAAACCAGATCTTTATTTACATGTTTGCCCAAAATCACTCTTTGTTGCTGCTTAAAAACCCAAACTACCACCATAGGAAAAGTGAAAGCTTTCAACTATGTGTTCAGATTAAGATGAAGCACCCAGAACACAATTCAACAGAGTGGCTAAACCAAGCTAAATCATCTCAGCTTCTCTGAGCCATTGCCTGGGTTCTTGCATTAGAATGAGCAGGGATCCAATCAGCTCAATAGCCTATTTCTAACAGAGAGGCTTCAGGAAGAATTCCAGCCAACCTACTGCAGTGCTTCCCTGATGCACTTTCCCAGCCACCAGCAATTTATGACCTGCCGATTACCTGACCCAGAAGTTGCACCACTTTACCTGATAACCCTTGATGGATTTTTGTGGCTTCTAAAAATAAGAGAACCCTGGATTTTTTATTCCTTAGCCCTTGCATACACACAAGCTCAGGGTTGAGGCCCAGCCTCTGAGCTGGTCTCATTTACTCTGGCTTGGAAGGGCAATTGAAAAGGGCTGCCCCCACCCCAAGTGCTGGATATGAGGCACGTGAAACACTTCAGTATCAGGGAATTCACTTTTTTCCTGTTTTTTCTGGAAAATTCCCAACCAGCTCTAATTACAATGTGTTTCATTAGTATCAGGCTATTGCTTTCTATTGTTTCATTGATTTGTGTTTTAAGACACTGTCTGACAAAGACAGCTCTAAATCAGGCCTAGCACATGTCAGAGTGTCTGAGCAGAGGGGCAAGGCAGGGGAGGAGTTTCACTGGACAAGCAGTTAAAGGGAGCACACTTTCATCAGACAGGAATCAGGAATTCAGTTCTCTCAAGTTTGCTCATGGAGGAGTTTAAAGAACCTACAAAAATCAGAGAAGCAAAAATCAGCCCTGGTGATGTCACCACCTGACCTCTCCACGAGACTTCCATATTCATGTGCTCCACTACAGTAGAAGAGCCTGGTCTTGTGCTCCAAAGTCTGTGCTATAATCTTGCCATGAGCCTCACACTCCAACACAGTACCCTGCAATCACATGCTTTAGATTTAATATCATGCTTTGCATAATAAAAAATATTAGAGAATTTGGGTCCTTGATAACCAACAGGTTCTGGAACAGATGGGAGAACTCCTGCTCCTCCATGGACTGCAGATGGATCTCTGCTTACCTGTGGTGGAATTCCACGGGCTGCAGAGGCACAGCTGCCCCACCACGGGCTGCACCCCAGCCTGCAGGGGAATCTCTGCTCTGGCACTAGGAGCAGTTCCTGCCCCTCCTTCTGCATTGACCTTGGGGTCTGCAGGGCTGTTCCTTTCACATGTTCTCACTCCTCTCTCTAGCTACAATTTGCTCTTCTGCAATAACTTTTTTCTCTTCTTAAATTTGTTATCCCAGAGGTGTTACCAACCACTGATGATGGGCTTGGCCTTGGGCAGTGGTGGGCCTATCTTGAAGCCAGCTGGAATTGGCTCCATTGGATATGAGGAAGCATCCAGCAACTCCTCACTAAAGCCATCCCTGTAGCCCCCATATTACCAAAACCTTGTCGTGCAAACCCAATACAAACACAGGAGTGAGGGATCTCATTTCAGATTCCAGATAGCATCCTACTAGGAAACATCGGCAAAGCATGGCCTGAGAGCTACAAAAGCACTTCCCAAACCTATCTCCTGCCATGCTCTACATATATTGTTTTTCAGGAAATTTTGAAGCTTAAAGGTTTCATTGCTTCATTAGACAGGAAATTCCAGACCTCTTCATTATTTACACTGCAAAGAAAAATGCTCAGGTCTTTTAGAGAGAGAAAAACAATGTCATTAAAGGATCACACTGCTGGCCAAGCCACCGCTGCAGTAAATGGCTCAGTCATAAAAAGGACAGTAAAACATGACCTGCCCCACATTTAATGAGCAGTAACAAGGAACCATTCCTTCCAAACAGCATTTGAACTGAAGTGTAAAGAGGTCTGAATTAAATCCAAATTTAACTTGATTTCATCTTTTAAATTAGACCTTTTGGAAGTCTGTATTTACAATAGGCGTAAAAATCAAATCTCTCTCTTGAGGGAGGGGTGAGACCAGTGAAAAATGCAAAGTGGTCATACCTGGATCCTTCATCACGTCACTGACTTGAGAAATACCATGGAAATGTGACTTGAATGTCAGCAGTTTTACTGTATTATTTATAACGTGATACATCATTTAATCATGCAAAGACTCAGTCTGCAGCAGGTGCTCCCCCCCCAGTCCAAACACCAGCGTCAATTATGTCCTCAGTTATCTCTCCAGCTATTAGAAGTCTGGTGGTCTGAGGAAACATCTCCTGTCCACACATCTTTTATTTCCCTGGAGAACAAAACCCTCCAAGCTTCAAAGCCTCGATGGATCTGCCATTTGTGTCAGTGTGGCCACCTCTAACAGACAGCACAGATCACTGTGCCTGATCATTTCAGACACCTCTCAACTCCTCCCTTTCCAAAAGCACTGAAAAGGGCTTCTACAGAAACAGAAACATCTCTACTTTCCCAGTCGGTTCCATCTTTCTTATTCTACTGTGCCTCACTCAGCCTGAGCCATCCTGCAGTCAGGTAGAAGGTCTTCAGCCTAATATCTAGTCCAACTTAGCAATACTGACAACACATATAAATAATACAGTGTTTACATAAGAAATTCCTTGCATCCTGAAAGCTCAGCACTTTGTAGAACCACTCTGCTGAGGGACTGATGTCTCACACCTGCTCTGCAAAGGTTGCTATTTATTTTAACCCTGTTTTCTTTACATGGAGACCTGAAGAATGGCTTGGATCAGGCAATCCAAACCCTGTAAATCCACTTTCCTGGCATTATCTGCCACCACAAAGTCATCTCTTCATGGAGGAGATCTGAAAGATCCTAACATTCAATCTAAATCTACTCTCTTTCAGCTTAAAGCCATTCTCACCTTGTCCTACCACTGCACACTCTTGCAAAAAGTCCCCCTTCCAGCCTTCCTTTAGGCCCCTTTAGGTACTTCCAGGTTCCCCATGGGGGTGAAGTCTGGATGAAAGACGCCTGCAGTTTGGGAGCTGCATTATTTATTTTTCCAAGGTGTATGTGATGCTTTCTGGAGCCCATTCTCCGCCTGCTAACCGAGTGATTGGCACACCAGCACCAATTACAGAGCCCCTTAAAACGTGCCAGGCGATATGAATATGCAACAACACGAACGCCTTTCTTTTATAAGTAGCAAGTAGAAAGAAAGTAACAACTTTCTAATGTTGATCATTTAGGTCTTTTGTGAATTCTTTGTATTGTGTCATAGTAGCCTTCCACTTTTTAGACACATGGGTCTCCTGCTCCTGAGGACACTGGGCACTGTGGATTAGCATATTTAGAGTACATTGCAACAGTTGACTATTCAGTATGTGAAGTGGTGAAATTTACTCTATTATTTCTAAACACTTACGGGAACGGTGCTCCTGTCAACCAGTCAGCCATCTATTGCAAGCTTCTGTGTCCAATAAGTTACCAATTAATTGGCTCCTACAATTGTTGTATAGTTTACTTCTTGAATGGCTCCCTCTTTAGTAATTTCCTTCCCATTGTGCGGCCCTTTCTGACAACTTCTGTATAACGCTATCAGATAATCACTGTCCTTTCTTTCTCGCCTCACTTTTCTGTATCTCTCTAAATAGTTTATTATTCTGCTTTGGTACCTTTTATGGAGGCCAGCTCAGTGGCCTGTCAGTTAAAGGGTAAGGATACATTAAAATCGTCGTTCATTCAAAAGGCTTTGCAGTAAGTGCCCAGGATATTCATTTGTGCACACATACAGGTCCAAGCCTGAAGTGTGTAGCTCTGAAAGGAAAAGCTCTATCTTCCCTGAACAAACCCTTAATGATTTTACATCTCTCTCAGAGCCTGCTCTCTAATGAATGTTGACATTTCATGCACGGCGAGACACAGGAATTCTGTTTGTGGTCAGGGGCTACAACATATTCCCAAAGAAATTAAATTCAAAATTGATTGTGTGACACTCAAAAACTGGCCCAGAATTTGAATGATTTCCTTCAAGCGAAATATAGCTGCCTTTCCTACTGAAAACCGGCCAGGTTTTAGCAAAGCCAAAGCAAGAAGTGCAAATGGTGTTTATGGCTTGCTTTCCCCTGTACCAGAAAGCTGTGAAAGCAAAATTGTTCTTTTGCTCCTTTTTGACAGAAGAAATGCCACAATGTCAAAACTGTGAGCAAAGGGGATCAGAAAGAGTTTCCAAAAAGGCAACGTGCCCTGTGCAAAGCCCCAGCACAACAGTAATGCCACAGCTCTTCCTTACTTCTATACAAGGCAAGAAAGATGCTCACACAGAATTTACTTTTTTTGCTTAAATTAAGCCATTCCTATTGCTAAATCAGCTGCATCTCTCTAAGACTTTGTGGCTGTGGAATTTTTAATTCAGAAAAAGGATTAAAAGTGATTATTTTCCTAAGTTGAGGGAGTTATCTGTAACAGGAACTTCAGGAAGAAGACCTTCACACGGAGGAAGCCAGAGATGACAGATAGTCTGAGGACCTCCCTGTCCAGCACTAACCCCACTCCTTCCTCGTGATCACACAGACAAGGAGACATGAAAGCACTTCTGAAATGGCTACAAAGAGATGACAAACCCTCCAAGTCATCAGAGAGCCCCTGCACCACATCGCTGTCAGGATCACTGTCATCTTAAACGAGACCTTGTGATGCTTTGGACAGGAAACATTCCTGCTGAAGGGGAGGGAAAATAACAAGATCTGTTTCCCATTCAGTAGCTCTGATTCTGCTGCTGTGCTGCAGCATGGAGAGGGTATTTATTTTTGGTGGAAGGAAATGTTGAGCTCAGACCATCCAGACAAACATCACACAGTGCTATTACATCTTCATTATTGCACTGCTCTATAGAGACAAGTGTTTTGAAGAAGGTAATAAGCACTTATAATTAAGGCAATTATAAAGTAGTTTATTATAGTTGAGCACTAACATAGAGCTGCCTTGTGTCCAAGAGAACCAAACCAGTGATACAGAGTATCTGGGGAATTTTTAAAACGGCATCAATCTGATGGTTATGGCTCTGGAGACAAAAATACCAGTTAGTGGCATAAAAAGGCTGATTTTACAAGCCACTAGAGTATGCAAGGAGGGAAAACATGGAAAAAATGTGCAACTGATATTGGATGCAAGTCCTCATTCCCTGGCAGACAGCTCTGGAGCGGGAAGTGACCCTGCCCAGGAGCTGACCCTTGGAGAGCCATGGGGGTGGAGTCCCATATCCAGCACAGCAGCATGAGACAGAATTATCCCTGTTTGTACTTCATAGCTACCTTGGGATCTCCGGGCTCATCAGGAGATGAGCATCCCAAAAGTGATGTGACTTCGAGGACCACAGGATCTCAGGAAATCCTGACTGAACCCAACCCCACTGTGCACACAGGCAGAGTTACAGGCTCTGGCAGATAAAACAAAATCCATCAGCCCTTCACGCAGCACAGGTTTCTGTAGGGCAATGGAAGTGTTGTTCTGAGCAAAACAATTTCTAAGCTATCATCATGAAGTTAGAACCTAAAATAAACCTTAGAGAAACACAGCCCTTTGCTCTTCCTTGCTTGCATGATGCCATCAGACATTGTCTCTGGTTTCCATGCTGATTTAAAAACATATCACAGACTCCAGCAGCAAGCATTTGTTTTTTCAGGGCTTCAGACACACGACTTTAAACATTCTCTCCCCCTAAAAATGGTTTTAAAACTCCCTGAACATGCAGCAAATTTCTTTCAAGTCTGTTTTTATGTGAAAGATGTGTTTGTGTATGATTTTGCTTCTCTAGGCCAACAGTGGTGATGTTTTTGATGCAGCAGCAGAAGATGCTGTCACTTGAGAAAAGATAAAATTATCACCTTTCATGAAACATCTACAGGTTTAACCAACCCACTTCTCTAACAGCTGAAAACAGAATCTTGGCAGAGAGAAAAAACAAAGTGTAGACATGAGGATAAAAAGCACTTCAAGCCTACAATTACCTTCTGTGGGAAGAGAGAGGATGAATCGGTTGTTGTATAAAACAGTCAGTGGCATCTACCTATTTCCTACATGATGGCAATGGAGAGAAGGAGGAGGAGGAAATCCCAGTGACCCCAGGGCTTACCGAGGCGGCTCCAGGAGACGATGGGCCGGGGGTTGCCGGTGGCGATGCACTCCAGCACCGCTGTCTGGTGCACGGTCAGTGTCAGGTTCTCCGGGCCCACAAGGATCATGGGGTCCTTGTACACGCTGGAGTGGGAGCCTGCAACGACAGCACCATCGTCAGAAGGCTTCTGATTCCCTCTTGGTTAAAGGGAACATCGAGGACTTCAGGCATCCTCTAAGTACATCTCTTCTAAGTACATACCCTCTTTAATCAGGAACTGTAGTGACAGGAAGAGTAATGAGTTCAAACTGGAAGAGGGGAAATTGAGGTTAGGTATTTGGAAGAGATTCTTCCCTGTCAGGGTGGTGAGGCCCTGGCACAGGTTGCCCAGAGAAGTTGTGGGTTCCATCCCTGGAAGTGTTCAAGGCCAGGCTAGACAGGACTCGGAGCAACCTCCTCTAGTTGAAGGTGTCCCTGTCCATGGCAGGGGATGAAATGAGATGATCTTTAAGGGTCCTTCCAACCCAAACCATTCTAGGATTCTAAATTATGTGGCTGGTGTAACCCTCAATACATCTGAGATGTACATGAAACAAAAGGAGCACAGTGTTTGTGTGACAGTCATACTGAACATGTTTAAAGTGTGCATTGATTATTCCTGGGGAAAAGCCCTGAACCAATGATTCAGCCACAAACAGCCCTGTTAAAACTTGGATATCAGCAGCATAAAGAACTGCACTGTGAACTGCAAAGAGAAGATGTGCATGGTATATAAGGAAAACACAACATGCAAGACAGCAGGAATGCAAATAAATGAAGCAGTTGCTTTATCTTTCAGCATTTCACGCCATAAAGTAATCCATACAGACCACAATGCTTAACTCTGTCTCTGTGAGCATCCTCTCTTGCTGCTGGCATCACTTGCTCCAAAGGACCTGTCCTGGGACATGAAGTGATGGAGGTAACAGTCCCTGACTCCTGCTGAGGAGCCTTCTGAGAGGAAACTCCTCTGACAACTGCACCCCATCTTTTCCTACCACTTTCCTGCAGGGAGAGGATGCACCCCATTGCACTGATATAAATGTGACATACTTGCTCTTCATGATACAATCACTAATCCTTTAGTTGCACTTCAGTAGCACCAAGTGACAGCAACCAAGAATAAGATGGATGTACAGATCCATAACAGAAATAGAAATAATAATAGAAATCTTGGCACAAGAACCCTGGACACTAGACAGGCACAAGAAAGGCAAAAGAAGACGCATTTCACTTGACAGAATGATAGTATGGGACAAAAACATCATCCTGTGTTATGTACCATAGCTGAACCCACATCTCCTGAGTCCCTAAAAAGTGCCTTATCCCTGGGCCAAATGTCCATGCAGCCTTAAGTCCCATTTGTTGGAAGCAGTAGAGGAGGAAACCCAAGAGATATTCTCAGTTCTCCATCAGTAAACAGGAACACTGAAAACCTCTGCATTAGTCTTTCTCCCTGTCTCTGATGAGAGCTGGGTTATACTCCAGAAATGCTGAGGTCAAAGCAGTGTTTAAGGAATTCCATCAATCTTTCAGCAGCTGGCAAAAAAAGCTCTGTACACCTGGAAAGAGAAATACTTGGGCTGGTCATCTGCCCCCAAGCAGGAATGGGGCACAGGGAGGGCTAAGGAGCACAGCCCAGGCTGGACTTTCCCATAGGGACCAACCCACACCGACTCCTGCACATGGACTTTCCAGTGTTCAAAAGGCTCATTAGAGAGAAGTGATCCACCAAAATCTACCTACAGGGGCTTTTCTCCAAGAAAAACAATTTCTTCCTGAACTTTTGAGTGTTACCCTTCCACAGCAGCTCAGGGGCTGGAATCAGGGCATGGCAGGGAGATTCCACAGTGGTCCAAGGGCAAGCACAGATCAGAGCAGCTTGTTTGTTAATTGTTCCTACGGGGGCAAAGCAGGGAGCGATAAAGCGACTCCGAGCTTGTGTGTAAATGGGCAAAATCCAAGAAAAATCACCGTGTCAGTGTGACTTAAGAGCTGACTTTCTCACTAAATGCATTTCACTGCAAGCCATAAAATGCAGATTTTTTGATGAGAACCAGAATGCACAATAAATTCATATGACCGGCTGGTTAACCCCAAGAGATCTGAAAAACAATACCTTCCCCTCAGTACCTCGGAGTGCCTTTAAAACCCATGTAGATTTATTGTTCTGAATCACAATACTAAATGTTCACGCTTAGAATAATACGGTATTATCAGCGTATTATATAGTGATTTCAGTATTTCCAAACATGGAGAAATGAAATGAATTGTCCAAGGTCACCCAGGAATATCAGCAGATGGGAGCCAAGCTCAAAGCAGAATTTTTAAAACCCACTACTTTGACAATAAAATATTAAAAAATCACATTCTTTGATTTCTACTCTGAGTCTTAAACAGACATTCAGGTTTTTGAGTGTGGATTCAGCTCCCTGAGTTCGGGCAAATGCTGTCCAACTCTGGAAGTGGCATTTCCACCACTGCTCACCTTCTCCTGCAAAGACCGTGGAATGTTCCCATAGCTTTGATGCTGAGCCCACAGCAGTGACAGCTCCAGGGCCAGCAGGGACTGGGACACAGCAGGGACACAGCAGTCAGATGCCAGCACCTCACAAAGGGACCAACCATGTCCCAACATCAAGGAGGAGGTTTCCTTCTTCAGCCAGACCAGCCCTTTGATGCAGGGTCAGGAAGGAAGGAGTGACAAAATGAGGGACTCATTTTGCAGGCGAGTGCTACTGGAGCTCAACAGGGTTCAGGGCAGTGCAGGGATTTATTCTGAAAGGGGAAAGGCTCTAATGATGACCATGGTCCCCAGGGATTCTGCCAGCAGCAATCACAGTGAGGATGGGGAGGTCCCCAACAGTGACAGGCATTCCAGCAGAGACAGGAGCATCGCTTGCTGATCTTGATCAAAAGGCCAGCAGCAGACAGAGCCGCAGCTCACACTGCAAAGGTGTCAGTGCAGAGAGGCAGGCAGCCCCCTCGGGAGCAGCTCCACTGAGCAGGCACTTGAAAATAATCAATCAGCAGGACTGGAAGACATCTCTGTGCTGTTCACTGCCGGCAGCCCCACCACTACCGCCAGGGAGAGGAGGGAGAGCGCTTCGAACAGGCTCCTTCACCCCCCACGGGCAGCTAGCCTCCTCCTCCTCCTCCTGGGCTGTGGCAGTGCCCTGCAGGGCACAGGCTTCCAGAGCCCATTCTCACCCTCTACCTCCTCCCTCCCCAGCCAGGGCTTGGATTGGAAACCTCAAGGAAGCAGACCTGGTGCTTCTCTGTGGGTGAAGCAATGGCTGAAGCTGCTGCCTTGCAGGGAAAAGTGTGAGTCCTCCTGCCATCATGAAGAGCAGAGAGACCATTTCCTTCACCATGACACAAGAGGGAGGTGATACAAAAGATTTGCAAGAATCCTGCTTACCCCACCATGCCTAATGCCATTTACTGACACAACAGCCACACCAGCAAAGCAATGCCCCGTGCACCTCTGTGGCTCACCACAGCCTCTGCTGCTGTGCCAAAGCCCAGGCTTCACATGCTAACACGTACCTGGTCCCCTGATCTAACAGATATTTGTGTGTTCTTAGCAAACACCATAGCAAAAACCTTTTCCATGGAGGTTTAACCCAGTGCAATGAATTTTCCATGCAAATGTCCAGTTACAGCAGTGCAGGCACTGAAGCATGGTCCAAACCCTTCAAACACTTACACATGGTGCCTGTATTCATCATTCAACTGATTTAAGAAGGAGAAAAAGCCACAAATGTTTCACAGACAGGAAACCTGGAAAATATCCATCTGCAATGAGGGATGGTCAGATGAGAACAACTAAAGCTTTCTGCCCTGCAAGAAATAATAACTTAGGCCAGTAAACTGACACTAAGAACTTCACCATATCGACAATTTACTGTTCTTTTTTCCTTCCACGTGGCTACTGTTTGCATAGATCAAGCAAACAGATAAGTAACAGGCATCCAAAGCTCTCAGGTCTTTCAGAACCAGTTAACCTGCTTTCTTTCCCCATCAGAGTTGACATACACAGCATCACTCTTCCCTCGGCTTCACCTCATTTCACACGTGCTGCTTTTTTACAGTCAGCAGAGGCTAATCTGACACTTGGTACAGGTGTTAAGCCTCTGCTCCAGAACCACTGGCCAGGTACTGTTTTGGAGGGTGATGGGAAGCTGTGAGATGTGACCATGTGCTGGAAAGCCTCCAGCTCCTGGGTACCAGCAATTACGTGTATATGATGGACAGGAGGATCACAGCTCAAGGGAAAGACCTTTGACTGCATGTAAGAAAGAACTCAGAAACACCCACTCGACCATCCCTGGGCAGACTTCCCTTGCCTGTTATCTCCAAAGATGCAATCTCCATTTCCACAGGGAATCTGGGATGTCCCACACGGGAGGCAATGATAACAAATAACAATCCAGACCAAGGAAGGTGTTATGGCTAAACAGAGGAATGCCTCTCAGTGTGTTAGCCTGAAGCTCTCTTAAACTGTCCTGGTCCAGAACAGCAGTGGGAAGAAGACAGGAAGGCAGCCAGGATAGAGTAGCTGGCACTAACCTGACACGGTGAGTCGGGCCTCCCTGCTGAACTTCACATTAGCAATATTGGTGGCAACACAGTGAAATATCCCACTGTCTTCTGCTCTTAGTCCTGTTATCTGGAGAACCCCCTTGGGAAGCAGCGTGTACCTGTGGGAAGAGAAAACAGAATTAAAAGCTTGCAAGGCAGGACACGATGTGACAGCAGGCAGCACACCCATCCAGGCGAGGCAGGCTAGCTCCCTGCATCCCAGTGCAGAGGTGTCAATACCACCATGAGGTCAACACCCCTTTAGGCTGAGCCCACGCCTGCTTCTGCATCAGTTCTTACTTTTTTTTTTTTGGATACTTGAGTCTCTGGTCTTCTTTTACAGGGGATGAAAGAAAATAATTTATCTCCTGATGCATTCTTGAGAAATAGTGATTTTTGCTGGAAGGCTACAGAATAGATGCTTCCTATTTAACCTGTGGAAAAGCTCCAGCAGTGCATTTGCATGTGAAGACAGCTAACATTGGAGTTATCATGATGTGGGAATTATCACTCATCAGCTGAAGCTGTGACCATGGATAGGCATCAGAAACCTGTGCTCCACACTCCCTGGTCCAGGACTCAAATCCTTATGACCGTAAAACCTCAGATGCATGAAAAGGTATGTCTAAAATAAATATTGAGCAGGCAAATGTAAACATCAATAAATATTTTATATCTTTAAAACACAGGCACATTTAAATCATGCGTGCATACACACATATATGTACACATACATTACAGGTTGCTTGGCAACCACTTGTTTAAATTGGCTGGTAGTAAGTCATTACACTGTGATGAGTTAATAATCCATTTCCGTCCGGAAGATGAAGCATATCTCTCTCCATATCAGCATATGGTTAAGTGCCTATAACCTGCTCCCTGCACCAGGTTCCAAACGTGCAGCTCCGTGTTGGTGGCAGCATGACAGCAATCAGTTCTACACGGCCCGAAGTTGATTGCAATCTCTCTGGGACTTTAAAATGCCCATTGTTTTGGATCAATTACACTACAAGAAGCCTTCATTTTTGTTAACAATCTGCCCATAGCATTAGAAGATTCAATTCCAAAGCTATTATTCTGCCTTCAAAGCCTCCAAGTGCAAGACTTGGCATACAAATTTATATACACTTTATACGCAGAAATGCACCAAGCGTGATTAATGCAGAAATCCAATTCAGTTAGAGAAGCAACTCTCATCACCCAGGCTCTGGTGTCAGAGATTAATCTACTGAGCTGACAATTCCCCAGTAACTTTACTCCTACAAAAATCCAAATCTCTTCAAAATCAGAACACAAATGTAGGGAAACTGTTCTTGAGCCACATCCTCCAGAGCTTGGGCAAACTCCTTTCCCCAGAGGAGAAGTAACAGGAATGAGCACAGCTTGGACCTTTCTGGGTTGGAGAAAAGTCTTGGCTTCTCAGTCTTGGAGATTCACAATCTTGGGGTTCCTCAGCCCTGGGGTTCCCCAACCGTGGAGAAAAGAAGTCCTAGTGATATTTAAATTCCTGCCACATTTCTGACCATCTCCACAGCTGTGTTCCTGGGCTCAAATGGAAAGGATCAATGATGCATGAAAGACTTCAGGGGAACCTCACCTGTCCTGCAACATCTCTCTGGGATGCCACAAGGCATCCAGCACAGTTCTCCACCCCTTACTTATGCTGATGGCACCTCGGATCAGTGGCTCTGCTCTACCACATCCCCAGTTCAGCACCTGTATGAGTAAGAAGCCTTCAGAGGAGATCAAGTTTAACAAATCAACCCTGCGCTGGGCTAAAAAAAGCTCAGCTGAAAAATGCAAGGAAAAACAAAACCTGACAGTTGCAGTTTTCCACAGCAGACTTCAGCCTCTTGGGTCCTTCTACTGAAGTTCACTGCCACTTTGAGAAGGTCAGGCATTGTTCCAGCCCTCGTGTTTTCTCCTGCCTCCAAAGAACCCAACCACATTCTGCTGCAGAGCTGACATTTTTAAGAATAGGGGCTTTCAGGAAAATATTTACAGCTTCCTGGTTTTGCCTATTCCCAAGGCAGGGATGTCAATCCATGCTCGAGGTGTGCTGTGAGCGATTGTCTCCCACCGCTGGTTGTGCAGCTCCCGAGCTCCAGCTGGGGCTGCCGGCCCCGGGCACGCGTTTCCTGCCACCTGTCCCGCGCCGCGCCAGGATCAAACCGTGCTGAGGGACGTTTCCGACACGCAGGGAGCAGCCTGTCAAACACAGGAAGCGCCGACGTGCAGCTCCAGGTCTAGGCTGAGAAGGGAGGCAGCTGGAGTTTCTCTTTAGGAGATTGTTTGGGAAATGGCAGCTCAGGGTGCTGTGGGAAGCTCTCTGCAGAGCTCCCCAGTTGCCACACATGAGGGAGTCCACCTGGGAATAGCAGCCACAGTGTAATTCGGCACTTGTAAGAGTCCAACACACGTATGCAAGATCCTAAGTCATGGATCTGTCTCAGAAAGAGTTCCACAAAATGGAGCCATGGAGGGATGAAGGATGCTAAAGCTACCCAGCTCTTTGAGGCTTGATGGGCAGGTCTCCATGCTGGAGAATAAACCTGGAGCAGGGCTGATCAGAGATGGTTAATGCAAGCCCTTCAAAATCAGCTAATAGCTTTATCTACCTCTCCTGGGAAATGCCAGTACTTCTACAAATGTTTACCAAAAGGAGAACCAAACCAGAAAAGTCACAACATAGTAAACAAAAAAGTATTTCATGGTGGAAACATTGGCCAAGACCTATAGCCCAGGTTAGCTGTATCTGAGCACAACTGTGGAAGCAATAGAAATTCTGACCATCTTTTCCCACCTGGAGAAAGGCCAGAAGCACATGGCTTGGATATGTCCTACCTTTCGTTGTCTGTGTTGACTGGCATGCTGTTCTTATGCCATAGGATGACAGGCTCAGGCAGGCCGTGGATCTGGCACTGGAATCTTGCTACCCCACCTTCCTCCACCACTGCATTCTGAGGGTGGATGTGGAAGTCAGACATTGCTGGTAGACAAAAAGAGACACAAAATTATTCACATGTCAAGATCCAACAACTGGAAGCTGTCAGCAACTTCACATGATCTAGAAACACACTCTCATTTCCCACAGAATGCAAATGGGACTGTAATGCAATGTAAGAGCAGAAGACCAGCTTGCAGCCCAACCTTCTGCATGGGAAAACAAAGACTAGTGGGAAGTTCTTGGTATCCCACCTGCCTCTGGACATTGAACTGATTGCCTCAACCAGAACAGGAGACTTTGCTCCAAGACCTTCATGGTCCTCAGCAAGGTCTGTCTGGGCAGCGAGAAACACAGACACACCACTGGCACTTATTAGAGGTCACTCCCCACAACTTCAGCAGTCTTTGGATCCTAGTCCACATCAAAAGAGAGATGGATTTCTGTTGCCATCAATGTCAACATCTGGGGAGCAAAAGGATTCAGCTAAAAGAAAGGGCAGCTGCCAAGAGCTCAGCAAAGTGAGGGCTGGGACCTCACCTTTTGGGACCTTTTGGGGCTGGGACCACCTGACAGCAAATGATGAACCCCAGCATGCCCAGGCAGGGTGAATACAGACCAGGCTGTTCCAGCAAGCCACAGCTGTAACCACCGTGCGGAAACACTCTGGCACGCTGTTCGAGCTACATAAATAATACCGTAATTATTACTATTAATTAATTGGAAGGTGCTGCCTGTTGACTCCGCAATAAACATATTCAAAGCTAATAAACATCCCAGTGGTTATTGAGCTCATGATTCATTTAAAGTGCAGCATTCACAGGAAGGTCTCCCACATTACCATACAAAACAAACTCCAAGAGAACCCCCTACTCTGCTACCCCAGCCCGATGTCACCCCTCTCCCCAGCAAGAAAGCCTCGACCCCTTTTATGTGCATCAAGTGCAATGACTGTGGGTCTGCTAAGGAACAGGCTGCCTGTGTGTCAGGGCAGCTTAATCACTCATCTGCAAACTGCAGTTGGGCTCAGGCAGATGGGAGATGGCCATTAGCAATCATACATTAAATATGTGTTGCATTAACCTGCGCTGCTCCCGCAACCACCGCTCTCAACCCTGATGGCAGATTTGTTAAGCTGATGGAGTAACACAGAGCAAAGCCCCAGTCCTGCACAACTGTGGGGTTGGGAAGGCTTTTTTAGGTATGAGGGTGGGATGGGCAGCCAGCCCCATGTCAGGAGCTGGACCAGGGAGCGGCTGCTCAAGGTTCCAGCCAGATGGGGACACAACAGCACAAGGTGAAAGATCAAAGAAAATTGTATTTCTCTTTCCCAAGATAAAAGCCAATGCAATTATCCTCTCTGGTATAGGATGGAGCCTAGTGGTGCAAAGGCAATTTACCCAATTCATATGGATTTAGTCTTGAAACGAGACTCATCATGGCCCAGAGCACTCAGACATGGAAAGGAGCACAAAGGCTGCTAGGAGATCTCCCACACCAGGTGATGCCCCTTCCAAGGTGGCAAGGGATGCTTCAAAAGGTGGGGGATCCACAGGTGCCTGCAGCAGGAGAGCTCAAGGGAGCCTGCAGAATATTTCAAGGCTGGAAACCCAAACGAGGGTGAGCATTTTTGCAAAGCCAAAGCTTATGAACCCTCACCAAGAAATTAATCCAGTCATTACTGAGAATGACACAAAGCTTCTCTAAGAAAATTGCTTAAAAAGCAGGGATTCAGATGCCTTCAGGAAAATTCCTTCCAAATGTACAGATGCTCAGCATTGAGGTTTTTTTGGTGGCTGACAAGGTTGATAAAAGAAGGAGGTGTGAATGAGAACAGCTCTGGTACGGACTTCGCTCTGCTGGCTACAGAATTCATCACCATTCCTTTATTTCAATAATATCACCTCTTATAGGTAAAACTGCAGCAATAACCTCTACTCTTAAAGACACCAGTATTAATATTTATCATGAATAAAACATGGCAAGTTATAAATAATTCAGTTATGAGGATGTTAAGTAAAATATTACTCTTCAACGACACTATAATGTGGCTTTGAAGCACAGTTTTATGTTAAATGCCTAGGAAACACTGTGACCCTTGCCAAGACCAGCTGGTTTGCAGAAGATGCATTAAAAATTCATGCACTGAGGTACAAAATGCTATTTTTAAAACAGGTTTACGAGTTTATTTACAGTTGCAGAGACAAAAGACTTTTGGAACATCTCCTGTAAAACAGCAACAAAACTTCAGTGTGAGTGATTATTGGGTTTTTAGCCTGGGAATAAATCACTAGGGAGAAGAGGAAGAGAGGAGAGGGAAAGGAGCTCAACTGCTTCACAGGGCATTGCCTGGAGGGGCTAAATCTCTGCTGACCCATATGAGGTTTTTATATATGTCCCAACTGACTGTAACAAACTGATGCAGCAGAGTGCTTGCTCCTGTTTGTCACTTGTCTTCCCGTGGCAAGCAGCAGGACCCTGTTACCAGCCGGGTGCTTTTGTTCCAGCTGCCAAGGAGAAGAGCTGCACGTCAGCCCGGGTGGGGTTGGCCAGCAGCCAGGGAGCTGCAGCTCATTTCTATGCTAATGGCCATAATAATTTTAAAAATAAATACATGCAATCACAATATTCACCCGCGAGCTCCTAAGAGGGGAGGCACTCACTAATCCATCTGCCAGTGGTCTCTGCCATCCAGCAATGCAGCATCCATGTGCCAATGGAGGGACTGGTGCTGCCCCAGGCCTTTTTTACCATCATCAGAGGGGTGAGTGCCACCTCGTTCCTATTAAACTTCCCTCTACCATTTCCTTGTGTCATCAAGCCATAAAAAACATAAATCACATGCACACTCATTGCTCCACACTAATTCTCCAAGCTGTGATGTCTCAGTGCTTCTGCTTTCATCCCACCTGGACTTTGGCTGTGGTACACAGCAACTGCCACAGGGCAGGGAAAGACAAAATTAGGGCTCACAGCAGACAGGGAATGGTCCTGGCAGCCCTTTGACACTGAGGGCATGAAGGAGCCTTCTCCAAAAGATGTTGGCCAAGGCTGGATTCAGATTGAAAGTTGAACGTCTACAGGCACATGGACACATGATGCAGAGGAGTCACTCTTCTTTTCTCCTTCCCCTGTGTTATACAACTAAGGAGCTCAACTAGGATGATGCTGGATGATAGGCAAGGCTCTTCCATAAAGAAACCCCCATGCTTGGGATTGCCCACTGAACTCCCAGTGGGATGCAGTCCCTGAAGGCATGTCATATGGACACAGGTGAGCAGCGACTCTTAACCTCATCCATATTCATGGAGGATTCATTCTGGGGTCTCCTCTAATCAAATCACAAGCACTTTCTCCATCCCAACAGGCCTGGTGGAAAGGCCAATGGAATAAAAATGAAAATAGCTACTGAATGAAATTTTCTCTACTCCATAAAAAACTAAATTGAAACCATTAGTGGCCAATCCTTTTTTGCTCAGTGCAGCATTAGTGCTAAGCCAGAGATTGACCTAGATTTGATATAGAAAAAGAAACATTAACTTGGTATGTCAAAGCAAATCCTAGGCCTTTAGAGTCATTAAAACACAAACATTGGGCAGGCACAAAGAGAGGAGGAAGACTTGAAAGGTTCAGTGACAAACAGGGTTTTAGGAGAGCATTTGGGAAGGCCAGCTAGTTCTGCAAATTGCCTCTTGATTTTAAATTACTTACAGGGAAACAGAGACCCAGGCTGGCTCTGACACCAGACTATGCTGGGGAGGAGTTGAGAGGAGAGCATCCACACCACCACAGATGCCACACAGTCCACAAATAGCAGCCCACAAGTGAAGATCCTTTCTCCACATTTCTGTCTCCACCAACCTGTGAAATTCAGACTTTTTCCAATGGAGACGTGGTTAAAACACCTCACAATTGACACAGTATAAGGAACAAGAGTTTTATGGGTACAGTACAGAGGCTTCCAGATGCTCCTACCACAGAGGGCAGGCTTCATTACCTCTGTCACAACTGAGGAAGGTGAAATCTAGGAGGCAAATTGTTTTCCCATGCAGAGAACAAACCATGGGCAGGCTGACCCCTTTCAAGATTGGCTCCATTTCGATGACAGTGAGCTGCTGATTTTTATACTGAATTTCTCTACTTACTAATAAAATTCAGGTCAGCAGAAGCCAGGGTTGTTTTTAAAATACAATGAACACCATGCCAATTAATGCCAAACGTGAACCACTCTCAAATCAGGCTTCAATATCTGTGAGATTCACAGAGCACCCAACTCCTTTTTCTGAAAGCCACCAGTGCCAAGGTAAGCAGAGGGACTAAAGGGTTTAAGAGACTTTCACCACTAAGTCAGCAACCTGCCAGGGAACATTCTCAAAGAAGTCAGCAGGTGAAAGCTCTGCAGACTCAGGTTCCTTATTTGTCCCCTCCACACTCTGGAAATGGAGGATTTGCCAATGAGAAGGAGCTGGCACTAAAGACGAGGGGCGTGTGGACACCACAAATCCCATCCTCTCCTCTCTTCCCCCTGCCTTCAAACAGCAACGCCTGCCCAATTGGGCCTTTAAGAAAAAGACACCGAATCTTCTTTCTATACATTTTTTTAAAGATGCATTTTTATGAAGCTAAAAAGCAAGCCCAGGGCAGGCCAGCCCGGTGGCTACTCCAGCTGCAGAGCAGGCTCTGCGCCTGCGAGCCGGCCCTGCGTGTCTAATGACGCTATTGTGCGAGGTTGTTGCTGAACTGCCATGAGCCCAATTTGGAATGCAAGTTGCTTTGTGCATAGTGAAGCGTGAACAACAGCGCCGCCCATTTATCTATTTAATTCTCCAGGAGTAGCAGGAGCGGGGCCCTTCGCTCACATCTAAAGGGAAGAAAAATCGCCTTTCTCTCAGCTTTGGAAAGGGAGGGAAATATTACAGAGCAGCCGTGCCTCTCCCAGTACAGAGGAAAATCCTCTCTGCCCCTGTCCACTAATCATAGCAGGGAAAATCCCAAATCTCTATTGTCTATGCTGAGCCTCAGATCTCAAAAGAATATGGGCTGCAAGACTCAGGAGAGTTTGAAGCAAGAACACATTTTAGAGGAATGTACCTCATTTAAGAGGAGCCAAAATAATAGCTGGAGAGATAAAAGAGGGAGGATGACCCACCTTGGTCTGTGCAGAGGTACAGGAAAATGGTCAGTCCTGAACACTTTTTATTTGGAGTATTTGCAAACAAGTGCTTATTCCTCTTTCACTTTGGCTGTTGTTTTCCTCCCCTGGAGCTAACAGGACGGCTCAGAGGATGAATGGAGGACAGTCCAGGCTCTGCTCTCTCTGCATTTTGCAT
Organism: Sturnus vulgaris; assembly: GCF_052056855.1. Taxonomy (NCBI): domain Eukaryota; kingdom Metazoa; phylum Chordata; class Aves; order Passeriformes; family Sturnidae; genus Sturnus; species Sturnus vulgaris. The sequence continues at coordinate 18,319,777 of NC_142255.1, forward strand.
ACTCATGTCTCTTGTTTTCACCTGCAATCAAAGCTGACTGGATGAATTTAAAATAGGCTGAGAAGACAGCACATCATACAGACTTCTCTGGTTGAGGAACAAAGTCTCCACATGGTCTGTTTTCTTCTCCTGTCCCAAGCTCCTGGGACAGGGATGAAAGGGAGGCAACAGATAATGCCTCACAGTGGGACACAGCAGCTGCCCACGGGAGGGAACATGCAACAAATATTTTACAAGAGGAGTAGGGGGAGAAATCTACTACCTTATGACTCAAGTCAACCAGGAGGCAAATTTTTGTCTGGTCTGGGACTGTGGCTTCTTAACTTTTTGCATAACACATGACATGACTGTGAGCCAAATCCAGCTCAGGTCACCTCCCTGCTGCATGGCAATGAACAGCCCTGATGGACGCTACTGACCCATGACTTATTGCTGGGTTTGCTGCTTTCAGAAGCAGAAAAAAACACAGAGCCCTGTAGGGGCTGCTTCCGCATAGGGATGATAAATATCCTGTGAAAGTAATGAACACATCTTCACTGCATGCAGAGCAGGGGTCAGAGGGAACATCCTCAGGAGCCCCTAGTTGTTCTACCCATCCTGCCCGAGTGAAGGAACCAGGCTGTGAGGAGGATGATGGGTTCTTCCTGAAAAGGTCCCTGTAGGGTGGCACCTGGAAACCCTTTGAATGCCTGCACTGCAGCTCCACTTCTATTCCTGAGGTGTGACTGAATGTGCTGCTTTTTGTCAGCACACCCAGCCTCTCCTGCACAATCACAGGTGTCTCCAAACCCATATTTCAGTCCTAGAGAACATTTAGTATATTCATGGCTTTATTAGAGCTCACTTATTGAGAAATTAACTATATCACCCACAGTTGTTGATGTAGGGGCACTCTCCTGTGAGCAGGAAAGATTTTTGTCCGGATAAATGCAGCCTCAGCACCACACATGGAAATGAACAGGAGCCCTATGGCCCAAGGACTGTTTTACACTGCAGTTTCTCACAATTTCTATAAAACTCACAAAATGCTGCACTGCTGGAGAGAGACTGTTCCCACACTGTCCCAGTACAGCACAGAGGGAGCGTCCCCAACATTCAACAGCCCACCACCCCTGTTTGTCTTAACTCAGGGGAACAGAGAAGACCGGGGCAGCTACCAATGCCAAAGAAAACCCTTGAGAGCATCTGGTCTTTGCCATGCTCTCCTTTGTGCACTGCCCAAATGCTGCCTGCCACTGCAGACAACCAGGGCTGTCTGAGCACCCTCACACCTTTCCTATAAAGTTATTGGTTATTTTAGGGACAGGCATAAAGTGCCACCCATGGTCACAACCAAAATCCAACATCATCCCTCCCTTGAGTACCAATAGCTCGCTCTATCCATGAGGCAATGCTGCTCTTATAAACCACTTTGAAAGATGCATCTTGGCAGTGCCATGGATCAAATTTCTCACTTCCCTCCATGCTCAGAGCACATGGCAGCATCCCATCATGTTACCTGCTACACCGAGCAGCACAGCAGACAGCCCAGGGTGGTTATTCATCTTCCTGCACCCTCTTGTTTTGCAGGGGGATCGACTAATAAACAGCCCCTTTAGCACTCTCAAATTGGTTTCAGGGAGAGAAGAAGTTTCTGGCGAAGAGGGAGGCATTGCTGGGAGAGACCTTTATCAGGCAGCTCTATTGCAGTAATTTTTCAAGATGAAATTGCTCTCCGGCTCATGACAGCATTTAGTGTATCCTGAGGCGACCATTTGTGAAGCCAAACCTGTGGTCCTGCTGCCCTGCTGCTGGAGGGAAGGGGGAGTATTAAATGTCATAAACAACTCTTAATTTGCCTGGGCAGACTGCACATGGGGTGGGTGATTCTGCAGTGCAGGAAGTGCACAGGGCTCCAGCACCAAGGGTGATGTTGGCCAGGCAACACTGGCTGCTGTGACACCAGCCCAGAGGTACAACTCACCACAAAGGGCTCCTGTGTTTTCGTGGGATGACTTCTTAAGAAACCCCAGCATCACACAAGGCTCCCCCACCTCAAAGCAGGGCTCCCCTCCAGCACCACCAGAAGATGTCCCCTCCCTGTTGCATTCACAGCAATGGCTTCTTCAGGACTTTCCTCTGAAGCACACATTCTCTCTTTGCAAAATAGCGATGATTTATCCCACTCAAGTGCCCCTGCAGACCCCTGAAGTAATGAGAAAATGAAGGACAAGCTGTCCACAAGCCTCTGGGAAAGGCTGGCTCAGCGAGGGCAGAGTAAAGCGTGCAGTAGGCTGCCAGCAGGCAGGTCTCTCCTGCCAGATTCCCATCCAGAGCTCCTCGTGTTTTTCCTACTCTGACACACACAATTAAGACAAATTACATAGTTACCATTTTGATTTGTTGCACAATACTGATGTTTTCCATCCCTCTTCCAAATATTGATGGAGATAGTAAAAGAGGAAGCTCCCACACAGCTGGTTTTGGCCCTGGACCACTTTGTTTGCAGCCAACTCCTTCCAATATCGAGCGTGGATGGACGAGCAATCCTGCTTTTCATCAGCTCAGAGAGGCAGTGAGCCAAACAAGCACGAGGTGTTATCCTCAGCAGCCCTCACAACACCTCTGGGTAGAAACATCCCTGCTCAGACCTCCCTGAACAAAGTCAGCGGCTTCCCTGCTTTTTTGTGCTCACCAACGAGCACACACTTTGTTTCAGCATCTCCGGAGGCACTGGTGGAATCCGTAAAGGTGAAGGCAAGGAAGCTTTTCATCACGACTGCCCATGGAAATGCCATCAGCCTCGCTTTCAGACAGGGAGCTGTCCTGATTTACAGGCTAATGAATTTTAAATGAGATGCATTTTTTAATTTTTTGTTGTCAGCCCCCATTTTTCTGCCAGCAATCATTCCAGTAATAGCTTTAAATTTTCAGCATCTGTTTTTACCAGCTCTCTTGTAATTAGTTTACTAATGTATTTCACTGCGCCTTTGTTATTTTCAGAGAATTACTTCATTCCCAGCTATCACAGATAGTGCACTTCAGTCTATAAGGAGTTTGGCCTTTGTTCCCCCATGGTTATTCACATGGGGGAAGATGGCTCAGTGAATGACAAGCCTTTCTATCACTACACATTCTCCATTTAATGTCTTTATACTGGCTCATTAATTACCACAGAAAACTCCTTTCCAAATGGAACCTGTGATTTATAGGAGACTTGGGCAAGGTGCCATTTTTATCGGGCCGACAGCAAACAGCACCAGTGCTGGCAATTTGCTCTTCATTTTCCCTCCTGCTGCAGCAGGGCCAGCCCTGCCAAGGTGAGAGCTTTGCCTGGGCAAAGGAGCTCAATGAGTGCTCAGTGCTGCTGAGCCATGGGCACCACGCTGCTCCTGCTCAGCTGGGATGGCCAAGCCCATGGAAAACTGAGCTCCAGCCCGTTCTGCCTGCTGCACAGACTGAGATACTCCCTTGGGCAACAGCTGGGGAGTGCCTGGAAGAGGTGAAACTGCCTCTAAGATGATTTCTTTCCTGAATCTGGTGGTCCAAGGGGTGTCAGTGCATACAACAAAGTATCTTGTAGGTCTTGGCAAAAACCCAAGCATAGCATGAAGACTCTGGCTTTCATGATGGAGTGGGCAGTCAGAAGTGATGGGCTCTGTGGCACCCAGAGGCACCTCTCTGCTGTGTCCCATCACACAGCAGGCCTGAGTCCCAGCTGTATCCCTCAGACTCTAAAGCATTACAGACTTGCAAACCTCTCAGCACATGGGGTCCAGGCAGGGGGAAGAGCTGCCCAAAGACACAAGGCAAAGGCTCCCTGTGGACTCAAGGCAGCCAGAGCAGGGGGGAAAGGCGGCTGTGGAAGTACCCCAAACAACAGTCTCTCTGTCCGACGGAAATTAACTTTAAATCCTTCAGAACAGTATGTCTTTCACCACGTCCATACTCTGCTGAGCATGATAAACTACTCCCCTTCTTTATTAAGGAATGAAACAGAAGTGGAAATGGTGCACACGATAACTAAAGAAGTTATTTAAATAGAAAAATAATCACAAAAGGCTGGATTCCCACAGAGGAGCTGCCTCACATCACAGCAAGGGAAATACTCAGCATCCCCTGTGCACAGGGAGAGGAGAGACCACAGGATCACAGCACTGAGCCAGAGCAAGTGGGGCACAGGGTTAGCATTGCAAAGAACTGCTCTAAAGCTTCTTTCTGTTCATTCTAATTCTGAATTTCACTCAAACACAGGTGATTTTTCTAAATGCTAAAAGCTGCTCTGCTCCCATCCCTCGGTATTGAGTATTGAGATATTGTGCTTCGATGTTGCCCAGTCCAGACTGAAGGAGATAATGTCAAAGATGTAGAAAGGACTGAACTGTTGTGATCCTGAGAAAATCCAGGTTCCTCCCAGGTCTGCTTTTTCTCCTAGCAGCAGCTAAGCCGTTAGCTGTCATCTCATCCCAGTGGCTGAGTTACTATATAAATTCCTGTTCGCTCCTTGGCAATAGCAACAGCTTCCTATTTTGCTGGCAGCAATCCAGGGGAAATTCAAGCTGAATTACAGCCATTCTTCAGAAAATAGGCCAAATCCACGAAAGCAGGACACATGACCGCAAACGTAGAGCTCGTCTTTTTTTCTATTTATTTCGTGGCAAGAAGCCCCGTTGGCTGAAAATAGCTTATCTCTGGAAGTCCCCCTTTCCGTTCAGGACTGCCTCTCCTGGCTGCCAGCCAAACCATTACCACCTCAAAGAGAAAGTTCATAGCTCTGGCATATCAGCCCCACGCTACAGGACGTGCGGTCTGATGTTTGCACTGATTTCTCTCTGGGAGCTCGGAGGAGATGGGGATTGTGTTTCTGTGCATGAGCCAGGGAATGTTAACTCCTTTCCTGTGCCTTTGCTGGGATGGGTGCACTTGGGGCTGTACCCCAGCATCGCTGGGCAGAGTAGGCACAGTAGTGTGTGTATACACGTGCATGTATGTGGATATAGGACAGAATAAATTGTTCCCTGTGAGGGTGGTGAGGCCCTGGAAAAGGCTGCCCAGAGAAGCTGTGGATGCCACATCCCTGGAAGTGTTCAAAGCCAGGTTGGACAGGGCTTGAAGCAATCTGGTGTGGTGGAAGGTGTTCCTGACCATGGCAGGGGGTTGGAAGTAGATGATCTTTAAGGTCCCTTCCAATCCAACTCAGTCTAGGGTTCAATGATTTTATGATACAGTACGGGGGTGGTAACACAGGTTGGACCCTGTGAGCCAGGGTCCCTCCAGACTCCCATTACAAGGTGACAGCTTCCATTTCATGCCAGGTCCATGTGAAGAAGCCACTTTTTTATCAAAGCACCTCTGCCCCTACAGTGAACCCTTTCTACTCCCTGTGTACCTCACAGAATCGTAATGGGAGACACATCACCATCCTGGCAGACAAACACAAGTAAGGGTTCAAGAGAATAGTTGAAGATAAGATGGATGTGGAAGATGGTGACACACAGCAAGGAAGTGATAGCAGAGTTACAAACCACCAATCTCACCATCTTTATCTTCCTCGCTATCATCAGACCATCACTGAACCTGAGGAGCAGTGATGCATTCCAGAAAACAGCTCTCCAGGGAGGACTGGCTCCTTGTTGATAAGAAGCAGGGAGGCTTATCTCCTAAACCCACTGTGACACCTCACCCTGGGCCCAGTTTATCAAATTAAACTCATTACCTTTGAGGACTCATTGAAAGGAGGTGGCAGGAGAAAAGTCATGGGTCAAGGAGGCGAGGCTGCCATCACCCTGCAGTGCTGCTCCTGGATCAGCACATCCTTTCTGGCACGTGCTGAGCAGCAGTGGCTGGTGGGACAACACTGCCTGGGAAATCACCACCAGCACTAAACCATCCCAGAGCATCACATCAAGGAAGCAAAGTGACAGAAAGAAGAGATGCGCTGATTTCTTGCGAGGTTGTCACAGGGCTCTCTGGTTTATTGCACCTACAGCCACACCATGCAGGGCTGTGCTCACTGGGTGAGATTTCTGAGAGGAGATGGTTTGCAAGAGCAGGTTTCAATACAGCAGAAGAACAATCTGACTGTGCCCATGGGAGAGCCACAGTCGTAACCTGCCATCACCCTATCTCTGTACTGTGTCACAACCACATACAGAACTTTGCATATGCATCTCTTACTGCCACAGAGAAATAATCAAGTCCTTTCTGTGAAGAATTTTAAAACGAGCAGAATGAAATTTCAGCCTTAAGCACTTTGCTGAGGCATTCAGATATATACTTCAGATGCTTCTAATTTTTTTTTGCTTTTTTATCCTTGATTAAACAAACACAGGCCACCTCAGGTGGTGCCTCTCCTCTTTTCACAAGGACCTTTGGTACTGTTTATGGGCACAGGATACAACACGAAGCCCTGGGTAACAGGAGGAGAGGGCAGTGAGGCTCAGGAAGCCTTTGAAGAGCATTCCCATGGGATGCTCCCAGATGGGATAACTATCAACTCTTAGGGCTACGAGGAGGGGCTTTATTGATTTGTTGGGAGGAGAAGAGGTTAGAAGAGCTTGTGTTATTTCCTACTGTAAAATTTCCAAATATTTTACCCAAATGTTCCTGCTTCTTCCTGTGTTTGTGCATCCTGAAAATCACTTGGGCAGGTCGGGAGGGGAAAGGCCACCAGACTCCCTGAGCAGCGTTTGCCTGACTAGGAATGACAGATTCTCCTGTGACTACCAGCACCTAAGCCCTCTGCAAATGCACCAAGTCCCTACACTCCCCATCGATCTCCACCCATCCTACCAAACAACCCCTGGCAACAAAATGCAGTGCCATGAGAAAAAGACAAGAGGAGGTGCTAAAAAGAGACCCAGAACACAGTGCCAAGCCTGAAGAAGAGGTCAATACTGACATTGCAGCTCCTGCCAAAGGAGGAAGAGTTAGAAGACATGCTGGAAACTCAGGCAGCCACACAATTCAAATTTAAATACCAGCATTTGCCTTCAAAGACTGTCAGTGATGGGACAGCCAGACAGACTTGCAACTGCCTGGGACTCCGCTGTCCCAGTCCCTGCTCATGCCCTTGCTGTTCTCATTTGCTTCCCAGACTCAATCCCCATCCAGGTGCCAAGGTTAACATCATTTAGCCACCTAAGCTCTCCGTCAGCATGAAATTTCTTTTTAATTAAAGCCTAAGTTTGGGATGCACACGTGAATGTGGAAAGCTCCGTGGGCTGGAGTAATGATAAATACCAAGGAGCAGCAGCACTGCAAAAGTGATGTGGGTTTTAGAGAGCAGGCAGAGGTCAAATGCTGCACCTGAAAGGAGGGATTGCAGAGGGGCACTTTAAGTGACTTTGAGCTCTGAACTTGAGGTTTGCCCTGTGTTTGCAGCACACTGGGGAAATCAGAGCCAAAGTCCTGTAAGCCTGATCTTCAGGGGGCCCTTGCAGGGATGCTCAGTGTGTCCTATACCAAACCTGAGGAATCAGTCCTCTCCCTCCTGAAATGTGCATCTTCATCAGAAAAAATACTTGCAGCCCAAAACAGGTGCTTCTCCAGTATTAACAAAGAGACGAAAACTGTAACAAACAGGTGACTGTAGCACAGACGATTAAGAGACCTGAAAAGTGGCTGGGACACCTGAAATATTCAGGAAGGCAATTCAATTTATCTTAACAAAACCTCATGGCATATAATGGCCCCCCAGGAGACCCGCTGTAATATCCTAATAACTTATGTCACCCAAATGTCCAAGAGGATATTCCAGAGGGGTGTGCATGCACACGGGACTCTGAACCCCATATGCACATTCAGGCAGAGGTTAACGACAGGAGAATCAAAGTCCTTAAGATACCTGTGTGGAGCAAGGCAGGAGCATCCACATGGAAAACACTGTCAGCAACTTCACAGCCCTCCCCACCACGAAGCTAAATAAATAAATAAATAAAGAGAGCTGCAGGAATTAGCGGTGAGGGTGACAGCACTGAAGGAAAATGAAAGCAAAAAGGGGGGTAAGGGAAAAAAAAAACAACAAAAAACATCCAGCCCGGCTCGCTTTTGTGTTCTCGCACAATGGGGCACGTCAGCTCCGGAGCCTCCGCAAGCCATCACCCGCCATCTGGCACCGGGCTGGGCCGCTAATGGGAGGCCCCGGAGCCCCAGCTGACTCCCAGAGCCACAGGGGAAATCAAGCTGATGATCTCCCCACATTAAGTCATCTAAATTAATGCAGATGCGTGGCCCGCTCGCGAGAAATTCGGCTGGTGAGCGGCGGCGAGGAGAGCGGGGCGAGGCAGCTGCAGCGTGCCACGGAGCCGGAGCCGAGCGCTGACTTCAGCGGGGCCGGGGGCTGCGAGCCACCCTGGTTCATTTGCAAGACAAATTGTTGGCGAGGGTTTCTGGAAGCGCTGCCCTTTTTATCCAGTGCTGGCAGCTCGGCTGCGAGATGCACAACCCCGGCCAGATGCAAATTCTGCAGCAGCAGCGGGGACAGCCCAGATTAACTCAGACCATGCTCTCAGAACCAGCCTCATTAACTAATGTCCCTGTAATGCCCTAGTGGAGCAGACTGGCTGGGAAATTACTGTGCATGGGGTCCAGGCAAAAGCAGGGGATGGAGGTGTCGATGTGAGTGCTCCGGGCCAGGTTTGGCAGCAGCGCCTCTCCCGAGGAGCAGCCCCGATGGTTTTGGCAGGGTGGACCCCAGAGGACTCGGGTCCCAAAGGAACATTTGCAGCCATGAATGTCTGAATTCCCTAAGCACTGTGGTACTGGACAAGGGTGCAGAGCCTGGCACTGAATCACAGGGGAGAAGTCAGTGCTGGTGGAGCAGAGGGCTGCCTGAGCACCTTGTCAAGGATGTGAGTTCAGCTCCAGCCTCTTCCCTTGCCAGCTGTTGCATGAGGATCAAGAGAAAAACCACTGGGGGTTAAAGACGGACAGTGCTCTCAAGGCTTGGAAATATCTGCAGGAGAGGGCATCTTCGGCCAAGGGAGATACACAGTCCCTCCTTTTCCCCTGCACCTAACATGACTGTGCCTCCAAAAGCTCCCAGGTGCTACGCTGTGGACGTCTGGATACTGATCCGTATCTGATATAAGTCAGAGCTCTCTGAAGGGACTCAGGTCTGGCTGGGGCAATGCACAAAGATCTGCCCCCTCTATCTGGGTGCAAACAGAAAAGTCAGCCTTCAAGAAGGAATTTTGTTTCTGCCCTCCATCACTGGCTTTATGGAACTGATGGGAACCCAGTTCCTGTAAGAAGCAGTGGCACTTATCATTAGTGCCAAAAAAACACCACATACCTCCCCAGAGAGAGCTCAACCAGCAGAGATCTCCTGGGAATTGCTGCGACAAACCTCAGACCAAGCAAAACCCAAACCTTTTAACAACTGAGGCACATTTCAGCCTCCCCAGGTCCAGCTGCTGTTGCACAGCCCAGGGAACCTCTGGGGGTGGCAGTGATGCCTCGCAACAAGCAGGTATTTGGGGATCCATCACTGTCACTGACAGCTGAGATCCTGCTTACAGCACCAAGGGTAAACCCAGACCTTTTCTAATGACTTTAGATTCATAACCTATTCCCATAGATGGAAAATTTTATTCCCAAATGCATTGAGACCCACATGGCAGCAGCTTGAGTGATTACAGTCTCTGCTATCGTTTGCAGGGAGGCAGAAAAACCCCGCATTTTACCTAAAGGGGAGGGTGGTAGCATATGGTAAGCGTAGGTTACACTCAGCCCCAGGAGCAAAGCTGCAGCCCTTACACAGCTCACACGGCCTCTGAAGCAGTTCCAGGTCCCTAATATCCCACCAAAAGAGAAGCAGAATTTTTGCTGGCGTAGGAGAAAGGGAGAAAACTTCCTCATGTAAAATTTGCTTCCAAATTCAAGCGAGTTGAAATAATCTGTTGGTAAACACAAAGCACCATTGGGGTAACAGCTGAGTGGAGGCTTATATTAAACAAGCATCTTCAGATGAAAATATCACTCATCTAAAAGGCATCACTATTCATTCATGCTCAATAAAACACAAAATGGTTACAGATAGAGCTGATGGAAAATGAGAGAGAGAAATGGAAGTAAAGGTAAAGCTGCCAGGCAGGAAACTGCACAAGAAGAAGGAAAAAAAAAAAAGAAATATCACTGTGAAGAGGTTGATTTAGCATTCTGCTCCAGGAGAAATTTCAAAAGCAGGTTTTAATATCTGATAAAACTTCACTGCTGGTTGCCATGCTGCCTGACAGAAGCACAGAAGGGGACTAATAGCCCTGGCATGCGACATGATAAAACATTTTAAGCCGCATAGCTTCACTTGGACTTGCCACTTTTAAGGCCATTTTACGGTTCACTGCTATCCCTCAGTGTCCTACCAACAACCCCTGAGCATGCACAAGCTCTGCTCTACCCACCAGGCAGGTAGCTTCCCCCAGGGATGAGCTTTTCCAGCCTGCAGATTATCACAGGTGAGTATTACCATTTGGCAGCATTGCTGCAAAGAACTGCAAGGACTGAGTGCAGGGCACCCAGGCTGGTGGCTCTGGTCTTCTCACCAGACATGTGGCTCCTCTGGGGCTCTCATCCCACTAAAGCAGGATCCCTTCAAAGTCCTGCATCATCTAAACCCTTCATCCACCCAGCTGGATGCTGCTGAGTTGGCATTAACAAGAGACGTGGGGGGCTTGGTTTGAAATACACCTCTGCTTTATAGATGATTTCCCAATCTAATAAAGAGACAAAACATAATCTGTCTTTCCTTCTCTTATTTCCCAAGGAAGACCAAGAGTGGAAACATCTTTCTGCCTCACCAATAAAACTTTTATAACCCACTTCCCTGGTGGCTTCTGAGCAAAGGCCCTTTTCCCAATGAGAAGCTTGGGAAAAATAGGGAAAGGAGAAGCATGATCTGTATTCACAGCCCATCCTAGCTCAGGTGGTGGCATGAAACACTGGAGTCACGCCTGGATGCAGGCAGTAAAAATACTCCTTTTCCCTGGCTGCCCAGGAATTGTTCTTGCCAGGTAATCCATGCAGAGAGTTATTGGATACAGCACAGGAAAAGTACCACAACTGAAACTTAAAAGCCACCTGGCCATTTGAGAAAAAAAAAAAAAAAATACATGCAACTGAAAAATAAGGCAACTAAAAAAAACAAAGGAACTAAGATCGGGTGTGTTTCTGGGTCTGAGCCCTATTTTGTTTAGGGGGTGTTTTTTGGGCAATGAACTGGTACTAATTTTATTTACTGGCAGCCATCCTGCCTTTTTCAGTTTGATTTTACAGTAGGAGAGGAGTGGAAAACTAGGTGAATTTGGGCACAGATTGGGCAGGTTTACCTGCACATCACTCTGGACACAGACCTCTCACTTTTAACTCTGTATTTCCAGGACTGCCAAACTGCTATAGGTGTATGGCCAAAACAGATGGGACTACACAGTAGGCTGGAGATACTTTAAGGCAATTAAAAAACCCCCACAGGATTATCAGCACACAAATACATTAACAGGCAGCAGCATTTCCACACTGTATTTCCAGCTGGAAGGAGAAAGAACCAGCAGAAAAGAGGCTGTCACAAGCAATAATATTTCTTGTGGTCTTCCGTGTGATGCCCAACACAGAATAATACTTTATAAGCAATCACAGAATGGTTTGGGTTGGAAGGAACCTTAAAGCCCAACTCATCCCATTCCCTGCCATGGGCAGGGACACCTTCCACTACCCCAGGCTCCAAGCCCTGTCCAACTCAGTCCTGAACACCTCCTGGGATGGGGCAGCCACAGCTTCTCTGGGCAGCCTCTGTCAGGGCTTCACAGGGAAGAATTTAATCTCAAAATCTAATCCAACTCTGAGCTCCTTCATTTTAAAATCCCTGCGTGTGAGAAGGGGCACAAAACCACTGACTCACATCACAACTCCAGGACTGCTCCAACTGAGAAAGGAGAGGGCTGGCCAAGGCAGGCAATTATAACAAAACCCTAATTAGAAGGAGGGACAGGAAGGACATGGAAGGGGAAAAATATCCAAAGCAATATGCTTAACTATCCTGGAGGAGCCTTCCTCATTGATCTGTTACTTCCTCCATCCACACATAGGTTATCTTTTAAGATTGTTTCTAAATCCAGGAAACTTCTCCTGGCCATGAGCACAGGGTCAGGAGGAGGAAGAAAGGAGAAAGCAAGCTACTAAGGAGGAGAACAGGAAACTTTTTTTTTTGATGACATAAATCAAGCCAGGGAAAAGACTTCATGCCCCAGAAAGCCGGGTTACTCACACATTCAATCATAAACTCCAGGAAGGAGAGGTCTTTCCTTTCTTTCTGCAAAATGCTTTTTTTTTTTTTTTGTCAGGAATGGTTTTAATTAGTGTGCCCAAAGCTTGTGAGCAGCTCTGGGAGCTGAGAAGTCTGCTCTGCTAATGGTCTCAGAGAAAGCCAAGCACCCCAGCAGCATTTGTCCCAGGTCCCAAAGCTCATCCCTTTGGAGACACCATTACCATTTCCCTGCACTTCTTTAGCCCAACCAATGATAGTAACTGCTCATTAAAGCAGCATCTTGTTTAGAAGAGCCCACACCTCCTCCCTCTACATTAAAACAGCAACCTGACCTCAATAAAGTATAAAACAATTAACTTGCTAATTAGTCAACAAATAACTGTTTCACCCAAGTAGATACCAAGTTGTTAGGAAATCTATTAGCATTTCCACTGTAATTTCATGCTTTGCTGATGATGAATAAAACAAGGTTGAAAGGGACCTATTCATGTCCAAAGCACAATGCCCAGTGGCTGTAAGATAGTTAGTGAAAAACTTCCTCAGAGGAGCCAAATACTGGGACCAGAACCACTATCTGGACAATGCCACCGACACCAGAGCAGCACCAAAACCTGGGAGGGACAGTGTGAGGGGCCAAAAGGAAGAGCAGAGGCTGAGAAGCTCTGCCTGCACTTCCCAATCAATGTGTGGGACAAGTTCATGCATTCAATGCATTGGGCCAAAAAAACCCAACATTTTGATTAAAATGATTCCTTTAAATTCTCCCAGTCAGCTCCACCACGGACACCACAAATCCTACTAAAAACCCATAGTTTTTAGACACATCTCCATGTTTCTTTGTCCTGTGGTCAACAAGCAAGGCCATCAAAGCCTGCCCTCCTGCAATGTGGGCAAATGTTAATATAAATGTCTATTATGGTCCCAAGGATAAAAATTTGGGTCTCTTAGATGACATCCATTTCCCTCTTTCCATGCCATCCTCTTCCCATGTCAGGACATGCTCCCTGGTTGCATTCTGAGAAGGTAACAGGGGAGATCTGAGGGCTGAGTCCTGACTGGCTTCGTGCCTGCCCTGGGTGTGCAACCTGGGTGTGCAGGCTGGATGGGACCCCATCATGGGAAGGGACAAGGACACAGCCAGCTCTGAAGTTAAGTCTACACAGCCTTGGATGAGCACACATGTGTCCAAGGATGTTCAGACAGTGATGATACCTAAGGGGCAAAGCACACAAGCTGCTCTTTAACAAGATATAGCAGAACTTAGCTCTATGGTCTCTTTCCTATCTATGGATGAAAACCACCTAGAAAATGGGTGTGAAATTTGGATCTTGTACAGTGAATCACCAGGTGCCCTGGCCTGTCAGCAGGCACAGTCTGTCTGCCAGGGGTACACCCAGCCCACACCCTGACTTCACAGCTGCTCCCTGGGGAGGGCAAAGAGGCTGTAGACAAGCTGTTCTTTTCATACTGAAGCACAGAGATAATCAAACTCCATAGCATGGGCCTTATTTAGGGAAAAAAATGAGTCACAATGTTTGGATCAGTGAAATATTCTGCAGCCATACACAGTTCTCCCCATTCAGGCAAGGAGCTGCTGTTTGGTTGCATTTAACCCAAAAGACAAAATCACCCTGTGGTTCCTGGAGAGCTTCTCAGAGACCTTGCACACAGAGAGCCACTTTTCACCCACACAACATGAAACACAGCCCTTGCCTTCCTCTTAATCCAACACACAGCAGTGTTGGAAAAAATTTGCATGTTAGAACAATTAGATGTGAAACATTACACGCCTTATCTCAATGATATTACATAATTGGATTTGCAGCATACACAGATAATGGAAGCCAGAGCTTCCAGCAGCCAGAAATATAAATCACACACTGGATTTTCTGAAGTTAAAGTTAGGAATATTTTAAGAGGCCACAGCAAATACATTGTTTATATTAAGAAACTGAATCATGTTATTAGGCCCTCTGTTCATCTAGTAAAATCTTTAAAAAGCTCATAAATTTGTTACTTTATTAGTTCAGACTTATTATATGTATTTGAAGCAATACTCAGAGGTATTGTTAAGCTACTGCAGGCAAGGGTTACAGGTCTTATGTATTTTCCCTTTGGTAGTACCAGATGTGTTGGAGGCACTGGCTGTGCTGAGGGTTTGCTGGGAATCTCAAAGCTCAGAGCAAGCCCAAGCAAACTTTCATGTGTGTGTTACTGTTCACTGAAGACCACCAGCACATTTAGTGCACAGGCAGCTTTGCTTTTTCCACAGATAAATTTTCACCTGCCTGCCCACCCCTCCAACCCATCCTTGCTCAGGAGGAGAAGCCACCTGAGGCTGCCATTGTAAACTCACCTGTAATCCTGCTCCAGAGTAAGGATGCCTGGACTTCTTGCACTAATTAACCCAAACAAGTTCCAGCTCTGCAACACCCATGGAGAGTGTGCCAAGACCCCTGCTCTGCATCACCAAAGCCCCCACGGGGAGTGTGCAGAACTCCAGTGTGACACGTGTATCAGGGAGTCATTTACAGAGCTGCTCTCACAGCAATTCATCTCCACCATCCTGTTGGATCCAGATTTATGCAAATAGCTTAATGTGTTAATTTACATATTTGATGAATATGCATTGTCGCACCCATAGAAATGACAGCAAACATCCTAATTACCAGCACACAAGCCTGATCAGGCTGCAGGATGGAAAGAGCTTGAGAGCTGTGCCACATTTCTGCAGGCTCTGGCTGCTCTGTGTGCTGCCCAGCTGCTCCTGAAGCTGCTGCCCCTCATCCCATCGGCTCTCGATGTGCCCTGTGTACCAGGGCCCTCAGATTCTGCAGGGGCAGGTCAAAGACCTCTGATCCCAGAAGCCTCCCGGTATTGCCAGCACATGTGCTTTGATCTCCAGCCTTGCAGTCTCCAGAGTTCCTCCCCAGCCCCACTTGTGGGGGCCGGCAGGAGGACCTTGACTTATTGAAATAAACAAACCCATCCCTGGTGGCAGCAGAGGAAAGCCTTGAGAAGGGACCCTAAAGGATTCTTAAACATCCATAGAACAAATTCACAGAACACCAAAATGAGGGTAATTTTCTTATCCTTTGGCAATCTTGTAATTTTTAGCCCACTCTGCTGATTTTTTAGGGTTGGATCTGACTCGGGAGAGCTGAAGGCTATCCAAAGCAGGATGAATGAATACAAGGATATAAAGCCTTATGACCAGCCTCCAAAATGAGCACCCCCAGCAAGCTAAAATCACGTTCCAGAGTCTCCACGAAACGTTCAGGACCCCACTAAACCATTCCAGGCAGCAGTGCTCCATGGGGGCTATGCTTTGAACAGCCACTCTAACACAGGCAGGGCTTCACACCATCATCCCAGCACCACGGAAGATCTGCCCAGTCTGAAACCTGCACACCAAATTTGGCAGGCTATGGGGTAAAAGGCTCTCCCCACACTGCCTCCTCCATCCCTCTCCTTTCCCTGGGCTCCCTCCTCCCAGAGCAGCTGTGCACCAGGTGAGCTGGCCGGCAGGGAGGCTGGGCAGGGGCCAGCAGGGAGGCTGGGCAAGGGGCTCGCAGCCCCCCTGACCCCGCAGCTCCTCTCCCCCCTCCCCGGTGCCTGCCTGCCTTTGAAGCCTGGCTAATGACAAAATGACATCCTGCTCCCTCCACCTCCCCCTACCCACCAACGGGGCCCCCTCGCCTGACCTTAAGGTGTGACGGCTCCTCAGGTTCAAAGCAAGGAGAGGATGCTCAGAGCTGAGCCCCAGGGGAGGTTGAGGGGGGATGAAGGGGTTGTGGTGAGGAGCCCCACATCACCCCACACTTCAGCTTTCCCCTCCGACTTCTCCTTGCTGCTGGCTGAGGACATTTTACAGCCTAATGGACATGTCAAACCACCACGTTTCTGCTTCCACTGCAGCTCTGAAAGGCTCCAGAGATGGTTGATTTTCTCTGGCTCCTTTTGACCAGCTGAAACCTCAGCAGATTCAATCACTACACTGAGAGATTTTACCTGGAAATCAAGCCCTTTCCAGGTGATCAGCCACCACAGCTCCCTATGCCACCAGAGTCTAAATTCTTTATAAGGTCTAATTATTGATGCAGACAGGCACTGATCACTCATCAGCAGCGTTGCAAAGAGGGATCAGATGAGAAGCAGCTCTCTATTTGATATGTCATTAAATCAGGTTTCCCTTACCTGCTGCTCAGCTCAAACACTGGCAAAGAGAGACAAGACTATTTCTTGAAGTGTTTCCTACCTCCTCTTTAAAAAAAAACCACAACAAACCACTAAACTTGAACAAAGCCCTCCAAAGCTTTCCAAGCAGACAGGGAAAATATTTTTAATCTCTCCCTCTGCAGTTTAATATCAACAATCAGTTATCACTGGCTCAGATTTATTTAACAGGCTGTACAGCATGAACAAGCAACCCTCTACTATTAGAAGCTGGGGATGCAAAATCTCCATCACTGGCGGCTGCAGCCATCGTAAAGGCCATTAAGGGAGCTACTCTGCCTAAATGCACATAATCAGCAAATTTATGGCCTGTTTCTTCTGCTCAGAGAGGAATTGGTAGAAGCTACAAAGATGTGTGATGCTGACAGCTTACAGGCAGAGCTGGTGTGCAAGCTCAGTAACACTCTCTGCCCCAAAAGTGCAACAGTTTGGTGCACAAATGTGCCCCACACATCTCAAGGCAGCTCCATCACACGTGCACAAAGCTGCCCCCTCCACTTTAATTGATTCCCCCAAGGGCTTTGGGATGGGTTTTATAGCGCATAACTAATACTGATAAGCAGGCGTGATAAGGTAGTGTTATTACCCAACTAATGGGTCACTTCATCCACAAATACTTTCTAATTTAATTGAAAACAGGAACATGAGCTGCGAGCACTCAAACCTCGGATATCATCCGCACCAGCGTTCCTGGAAAATTTTTTGCTCTTCCCTTCCCACCTTCAGTAGTTGATGAACCACAGCAGATGTCACAAAACCGTGTTTTGTGGCTACAGATTCTCAGTTGAAGATCTCTGGATTCAATTCAGCCACGCAGCAAGGAAGTGCAGCTCCCAGGAACTTCAAAGAGAATTGCATCCATCACTTTCAGCAGGGCTGAACTGGCCTTTGCTTATACCTACCTCCCTAGGTCTGTCCTGGAAAGGAAATTCCTGGAATAACTTTCATGTGCTTAACCCTTCGGAAATGGTAGGCATTAATAAAACCCCTCCTCAGCATCCGCTTGCCTGGCAGAGGTTGGAGGCCATCCACGCCTGATCAGCAGCGATGTTTGCAGGTCATTAGCAGAAAAACATAACTCTGAATTTCCATTGTGCTGGAAAAGAGTGCATTTCCAGTCTCTCCCGAGGACATTCCCGAAGAGCACAGCTACCATTATGCAAATTGCTTTAACGAGAGCCTGGCCTCCTCTAATAACACCTACGGGACCAGACAGAAATATAAGATGAACTTCTCAGTTACTGGGGTACTGAGGAAAACCACATTGATTTCAAATTCAGAGAATAAAGTCTTTTCTCCATTTTCAGTTGGTCCAGTACAACCTCTCCTCCTCGGGGTATTTTTCCCTATTCTCACCAGTCCTGTCTCAGTACCATGGGATGTTACCACACTGCAGTGCTCTAGCTTGGCTCACACTTGGAATCAGACCAATGTGGAAGGCTGGAACTGAGAATTATTAAGTATTAGTGATTACATCTCCCCCTTGTGCCTGCAAACGTTGCGAGAGGCTACAAACCCACGTTCTGCCACTGTTTAACATGAGAAGTTTTCTTTAACTGGGAGAGACAGACTTTAGAGGAAAACAAAACCCAGTCCAGCAGCAGAGGGCATGGGCATGATGTGGTCAGAGAACCAGAGCGTTGCCTGTGCCGTGGGTGGGCACACAAGTGAGCTCACACCATGAGTGCACACCTCATTTGTCAGAAAACACTAGGTTTTGCTAAACTTTGCAAATCAAATGCTTCCCAGACTGTCTGTAAGTGCATTTCCCTTCATTAGCACTAAGATCAACAATTTAGCAGGAGGCAGCTAGGGGATAGCAAGACCAATCCAAACAGTTTTACTTAAATTCCATCTAAATGAACCCAGTTTTCTGGGCTTTTAGCAATGGAGGGATAATGTATGCCTATTAAAGAGCATGTCAAAGTCCCAGTCACACAGTCTGGGCATTCAGTTAAAGGGAAGGTCACAGATCTGTGCCCTGGGGCCAGGGGAGAAAGGCTCAGAGGAAGAGGAGTGGCCATCTGGTCCCTCACTTATGCAGAGGTCACTGCTTTCTGTCACCCCCCCTGTGGCCTCTGACTTCTAGGACTCAAAGAGAAGGGAAAAAAAAAAGCCAAGCATGATGAAAGTGGGGCCCTGATGTGCTGAGACAACTCGCTAAAAGAGTTCTAACTAAAAACAGCCTCATGCTCTGCGTGGTTAAAGGGATAGCTCTCCTCTTCCCACTGCACGCTGCAATGTCAAGACCTGCAGCACGGGTGCATTTCTCCACACGTGGAAAATAGCTGGGATAAAATAGGGAGCATGGTAAAAGCCTACCAAGCCTCCAGCAGCCCTAACAGGGAAGTGATGAGCCTTCTGTAATACACAAATACAGCAGCAGCATGATTGGGAGGAAAAGAGAGGGGAAAACCAGAAGTACAGCCTGTTTGCAAAGCTCTCTGAAGTGCCAGATACTTGCACATGCCTGAAAATCAGATTGATGCTATTCATGCCCGGCGTGCTCGTTTCCTGCTTGGCAATGGCATGTGCACTGAATCGAATCCACTAATTGTTCCGTCTGCACCACGATTTGCAAACGAGATCGCTTAGGAGCCAAAAGAAAATAAATGAGGTGTTTATTAGAAGGAAGGCTGATTTCATATTCTTCATAAAAGCAAAACAGCTCCGATGCTCAATGCCATCTCCAGTCTGCCTTTCTGGTTGTGACTTTGAGCTGCTAAAGCTTTTATTCCTCTGGAGATACTTGTTCAGCATTCAGAGCAGAAAGGCATTATAGCAACTCTGGCATCTATTTTCAGAGTAAACAGGTTTCTTATTCATTAATTACATGGGTCTACAGATAACACCCCGAATTTCCCATTACCTGGACTCTGTGCAGTTTGTTCCCTGCATGCCAGCGCACTGCAGACTTTTTATCAAGCAATTCTGCTTCATTTTAATCTGTGATTTATCTGAGGGCCCAGCATCGTTGCCTGAAGGGTATTGTTTAAGTAACAATACTGATGTACACATTCCCACATCAAATGTCAAGGGAGAAGAGGGCTGCTCCCGAGGATGCATGGGCTCAAAGGAAATCATTAAAAGCCACTGGCCTGCAGAAACTAAATTGTATTTGAAAAGAAAAACTAACAACAGACAGGAAGCTACTGGCAACCAGGCACGGCTTAGGAAAGTGACTCTGGGGGGGAATAGCTCAGTTTCCCCTTACAAACTCTCATCATGGCCCAGATTTCTTTCTTAGGCAGTGACAGACACAAATTTAAATTTCAGTTCATACACACAGCCGCAGTGCATGGATCGGTGTCGTTTGGATTTAATTCTTGTTTTTCCCCAAAGTGCAGCGGCGTCACACCACGTCCCTTTGAGGCAGCAGCAAACCTGCCACCGCCCGTGGATGGAGCTGGGATTTCACCAGCCTTCCTCGCTCCCAGCCAGCTTTGAAGCCACTGGAAATTAGTGCAGCCCCATCAAAAGCAACAACTCCAATTAAAAGCTGTTGAGAGCCTTCCCCACTTTATATCCCAAATGTGTTCCTGTTAAAGCACACCCTCGAGCAAGCACAGATCAATCTCGGGAATGCCACAGTTTTGTGACAACAGGAAAAAGAGATGCTTCATATTTGCTGACTCTGTCTATATTTGTTCAGGAAAGAAGAAATATTTATTTCTAAGATGTGATCTGCACTGCAATGCACTTAGAAGCTACTTTTAAATTAAGGGAAGGGCTCAGTGCTATTTAAAAGTGAATCGGTGCAATGCAGGGAGAAAACAAACCATTAGTTTGGTCAGAATAATATTAAAAGGCTCTAATAAAGCAAGACTTCATTATCTCATTCCAGCTGCTCAAAAAAGTCAACAGATGCTACTGACACTCCAAGGATGGAGGCAGCTTCCAAAGGTGTTGTGCAAGAGCCCTCAATCCAGCAGAGAAGCAAAACACCTACACAATTTACAGCTGAGAGTAATGCCACCAAGTGTTGACTTTGTGGCTCTGATCCCAGAGAAGTTAACACTTCTGGAGACTCCAAGGAGATGGGTATTACAGCCCCTGAAAAGCCCCAGGGTGCTGGCAGGAACCCACACAGATGCCACTTTCCACAGACACATCATCTCAGAGTTTCCAGCTCTCTATGTACCTGCTCCTTGAGGGAAAGGCACATTTTAGGGAAGTATTTGGGGCAGGACTTGGAGCCCCACAACATCCCTTTTCCTCCAAAAAGCCCAACACTTTAGCAGATCTTCGAGGAGGGCACAAAGCAGTTAGCAACCAAGCTCTCCAGCACTCCCCAAAATAAAGGAGCTACACAGGTGCAATTTCCTTAGGAAACCAATACAGAGCAGAGGGAGAAAGGGAGAATATCCTCATTATTTTGCACCACCAGATTTCACTAGCAGGCAAAACCACAGCTACTTTAAATGCACTGTTTTGTTAAAAAATCAGACTGTTTTGCTTTGCAGCTCCAGAAGTCCACATTCCTGGTTCACCAAAATGATGAGCAATTAGGAATTCACTCACAACTGACACACATCAGCACAGTTACATTGCCTAAGCTGGGCCCAATTCAGGAAACATCCCACCTAAGAACAGCCCACAAGCTCAGCCTGGATTTACAGGTTCTTCAGCTCACTTCAGGTTGTCCAAGATAAACTGCAAATCCAGCAGATCCCACAGATCATCTCTCAGAACAATACAAAATACTCTCATTTTTGGGGAAGAAACCATTTCCAGTGTACTTCCCACTAAGGAAGGGACAGAGGAATTAGATGCTAATTCATCTGCAAATATAATTAAACCTCTGCAACACTAAAACTTCACTGTTAATTTAGTTGCAGGTCCATGTCATATGTGACACAAATCATAAACAGGCCTATTAATTTACAACTTTACATATAATATATTCAGAACATAGCATAAAATGGCAGGAATATAGGCAGTTCCATCTAAAACTCTGCAGTTGGTAAATTAAATCTATTTGCAGCAAAGTAAATTGAAAAACACACTGAACTTATTACTGTGTCTAGTTTAATATCTACAAATGGGTTGGATTTCTCCAGGTGAATATTAGCCATATGCACTGAAAGAAATTTGGCTGTTTCCATCTCTCTGCTCACAATATTGCTCTCATCTTGGAGGGGCTAATCAACCCTGACTGGCACAGGGGGTTGGGGTGAATCATGGGGCACATAAAAGTTTCAAAATTTGACCTCCAGACCTTCATAGGAATAAGTATTGTATTTTCAAAACACATCAGTGCCTTGTAGAGACCCTGCCAGATATCAGAGGCACAACTGGAAAAACCCAAGGTGTTTTGGTCCTTCACAGAAGCATTTAGATGTTTTCATACCCTGGGGATCATCAAACATGCACTCAGAAAGGTCAGGGATGTCCCACAGGTAATTACAGCTGAGACTTTAGGACACAATGCAGGGTTGAGCAAAGATTTGAGGAGGAAGAAAATACTCATATAAAATTTTTCTTCCACCCAAGACAGTCTCCAGTGGTAGGATCCCTTCACTCCCGAGCCAGCAAACCCAAAGACAGTTGGACCAAATGTCTAACCAAGACACCCAGCCTGAGCTGTGCAAGGATTTCCTAACTTTAGAAAGAAAATCCAGACAAGTACATGAGACTGTGCATGAATTTCATTTCCAGAAGAAAAACATCCCCTTCCTCCACCCCCACCACACTGCCCCTGCCTAATGGGCTTTATTTAAACTGGACTCACCAACAGATCTCCCCCCACCCCCCTTAATACTTTCAATCCATAATGCCTGAAAGGCTCTTTCCCTGGACCTTGCACGGTTTATAGGGTTAATTGAATGCACACTGATCTACTAAGTGTCCATAAGAAGAAGCACCATTCTTTAAGATGTCATTTCTCCCCTCGGCCCCCTCCCTGGCCCCCCGGACAATGCTGCGGGGCTGTGCCCGGCCAGGCTTGGCCCCAGTGAGGTATTGTTCCCCTGCCGGGGGGACCTTTGGAAAACAAAGCAAAACAAAAGAATCCCTCACATGCCTAAAAAAGGAGACTTCATGCCAGAGCTAACCTTTGAAGATTTATTCCCCGCTGCCCTTGTGACCCAATTCAACCTCCATTACTCAGGAATTCCCCAGACGAGCCCCGAAAGGCAGGGATGGAATTTCGGACTTTCTAACTCATTTGTTTGTGCAGGACAGGGTGGTCTGGCAACCTCAGCCAGACAGGGAACTTGTGTGCTGGGAGAGGCTTTATATAAATATACATCTGTATTTATAGGTACTTTAGGTATTATATGTAATGATCATGACGATTCCCTCTCCCTCTGCTTAAAATTGCAAATCCTCACCTTGCACAATGTGACTGGATTGTAATAGGCTTTTGTGGTTGCTTCCCTCAAGCCTTAGAATTCACCGCCTATTTTGGGGCTGGAAACTGGAGGGGAAAAAAATAAAAAGAAAGAAAAAAGAGAGGCTCATCTACATTATAAAACTGAAGCATGTTTCTCTTGAGAATATCTCTAGTGGGGTGAGAACTTGGGAAATACTCTTTTGGGACATCTTCTCCAAAACACCTCTTGCAACAAAGCCTCGGGAGGGCTGTGGGGTGAGTGTGATCCACGATGTGCTGGGCAGATCTTAATGCAGGGCCAAGGGAAATGCCCACAGAGATGTGTCTGTGCCTGGCAAAAAGTCAGAGAAAGCCTAAAGGAAAGATATAAGAGCTATAAAGTCAAGACAGACCCACCCCAGGAGCATTATCTCTGCATCACTCTTCTGTCTGCAGATGGCTTTCCCAACTGCACCGGGGGGTTGGGGGAAGCAATTCAATTTAACACTAAAAACTTGGAGGAAATAGATTGGGAAGGAATCATAAAAATGTCACATATGCCTAGTCTCATTAGTGCAGCAAGGGATGTGTCCCCCCCGGCGTGCTGAACACAAACCCAGACAGAGAGTGTGATTATCCCAGGTCCAATTCGAGCCTCCAAGTTAGAGCCCTGCTCTGCTGGGTGGTCACAGTCCATGGAAGCAAGGCTGTCACAGCCACTGATGTCTGGGGCAGGAGCTGCACCCTCTTTCCAGGGTCCACTTTCTCTCCCTGCACAGTAATGTGTGTGAGCTTTTTGGCCCGTATTTTGCTCAGGGCTCACTAATCAGCCATGGTTACCCTTGGACCCTTCCTCCAGGATGGCAAGGGGGATTTTGCATGCCTCAGGTGCTGGGAACAATGAGGTCTCAAACTCTGGAGGAGGGGGGAAATTCTCTCCTCATGGGTAGTGGTAGGTGAAAAAACCTGGCTGGATGGAAAATAACTGCCTGGCTCTCCTGTTGCCCACCAGCTATGTTTTGAAGAAACAGCTACAAGCTGCCTGCAGAATTCCTCAGCTTCGAAAGACCTCAAGCCAAGGCACCTCTGCCTCAAGCCAACATCTCCCAAGGTAGAGGGGGAACCTCTCCTGGGAATGCTCCCTACTCCACTCCCACTGCATTGTGCTTAGTGGGGGAAAAACAACACTGTTAGAGCTGCTGAGCACTTCACAAAGTGAGAATCCAACAGAGGGTTATCTACAGGAGACCTCAGAGACATTTGTTTTGATGAGACAAGATGCTCCACACTCCCACAGCACAAAATACTGTTCCAATAGACACGACCCTGCCTATCTACCTACCTGGGGCAGTAAGGCAGGAGCACTGAGCTCTCACAGGCCATCAAGCCATGACATGAAAATATTCTGGGCCAAATGGAGTTTATACCCCAGATGTAGCTCTTTGGAGAGCAGGGAGTTGTTGTTTGCTTGCAGCACCATCCAACCTCAACAGCTAGCAACACCCTCTTCACTTACAGCACCAGAAAGATTTCACCAGCTCGTGACACTCACAAACACAAAGTGTTAAATCACTGAAGCTGCTTAAGTGCAATAATTAATGATCTTACCGCCATTTGTGTGTTAAAAAGCATCGAATTAGAATGGGACCTTTTGATGTTGGCTTTGAATGAGCACGAATGACTCCAGCAGAGCAGGTCTGAATTCCTCCCCAGGCAGGGCACACAGCCTCATCAAGAGACTGCAGGCTTTCACGCTCCACATCAGCTCTGCAGCACAGCTCTGGACTGTCTCAGCAGCATCCCACCCCTCCTATTCCTTCCTGTCCCCTCTGAAAAATGACAGTGATACTGTTCACCTGCTCTGCTGGCCCTGCATGAATTCCCTTGCTAATCTTGGCGTAGTCCTTTGTAGATGGAGGGCTGTTCTCGGCTGGAGCTGTGCTGATGCAGGCCAGCTGGAGCTCTGTTCCATTAAGGGGTAGGTGTTGCTGGGGTCTATGCTCAATACCTAGGAAACAGGCTTGAGAAATGAGGTTATGCACACAGCATGGGGCTGCACGTGAACTAGTAAAAAGAGCTTTATTCTGCCTAGTTGCTGCAGCCCTGAGTGACTGCCTGATTACTCCATCTATATACAGTAAGGCTACACTGTAAATATGTCAGCATGGTGTCAAACAGACCTCAGAAGTGGCAAGTACAAGGTGAGACTCTGGAATGTAAAAACAATCCCCCTTTTCTGCTGGTTATCTGCTAAGTACATTGGCTAAATGTCTAAACTGTTATAAGCAAGAGCTTCAAAGTGACTGTCGCTCAGCACTGCACATCTCAGTGGGTGCAACACAGCCCCATGCTGGCCAGGGAAAAGTCATCTGCAAAATTCACTATACCATTATCCCAAATCGTTTACAAAATCACAGCAGACACACCAGAAGGCCTCCTGGATTTGTCCTACAACCTCTCTCCCTAGGAAAGGCTGCAGAGGCCCTTGAATCCCATCCAGCCAAACCACCCACGCTAAAAAGCCCTGTAGACCTAAAATGCAGAGACATCTCCCAAACAAACACAAAGTAGGCTGAAACACCCTCACTAAGCAAAACTCCATTAAACTCCTGACCCTCCTCATTAAGATAAATGAGGTCTGACTGTCACTTTAACTTGCCACCCTTTCACTTAAAGCTGAGAAGGAAGCAGATGCTTAATTAGCATCCCTCATGGGTGTTCACAGGTCTCAGTGTAAGGAGGAAGCAATCTGCTACTTCTTCAAAATCCTGGGTTACATTCTCCATGCACCGACAGCAAGGCACGCTGCTGAAGTCCCTGGAGGAACAAAACTCCAGGTGTGAAACTCGGGCTTTGCTAGGAGCCCATCTCTCACCAAGGCAGCCCAAGTCAAACACCTACACCTACAAGGTCCGTGTGGTCTCTGCAGCTGTGGGTAAAATTAAAGATTTGCTGGTTCTTAGCCAAGATAACTCATCCACTCCAGTTACAGACCCAGTTATGGAGTATTGTATGGACAAAATTCCCATGCACTAATAGATGTGCAGTAAAAATAACCCAAATAAATAAATAAATAAAATCACCAAACCCCCCAAAATCTGTTTTCAAAACTTTTTAAATATCAAGGGTTTAAACCACTCATTTGAGGACCAGCAGCGACAAGGTGACTCTAACACAAATCACAGAACCCAACCAACAAATTATGTGTATACAACAACGGGAAAGCTTCAGTCTCTTTGCAATCCTACAAAGACAACTTGGATTTAACACACTCATGAGTTTTCCGGGGAACTTGCATCTTCCAGTACTACTCACCCAAATCTCAGGAAGGAATTACTACAAGGAGCAGTAAGAAGGAATAAGAAATCCCCAAGGTGCCAAGACTGTCTAAATAAATCACCCTTTGAAGAGCAATTCAGCCATTCCCACCTGACAAGACACTAGGTGACTTCTCCAGTGAAAACACAGCAAGTCTCCAAGTCAGAAAAAGCAACAGATTAGACCCCTCAGGAAAAAGATATAATAGACTATTGGCTGTTAAAGAGTCCTTGATTTAAGGAGGATAGGATTGCAGTTCAATTTTATCAGCTGCTCAATAGATACATTTAGTGAATCACATTTCTCAACTCAGACAGGAATTAGCAGTACATTGTGAGAAAACAAAGCAATTTTATATAAAAACACACGACTGGAGCAAAGTAGGATGGAGACCACTTTGACCTCCACAACACCATGGAAATTTGCAGCTGAACCCATTACAAAGTCTACAAATACTCTGGATTAAAATCCCAAAAAGTCACCTTTAAGCACCACCCCCCACCCCCCCTTTATTTTCCATTAAAAACTCCTGGTTGTGTAAATTGGATTCAAATGAACGTATTTACATTTGCAGTAGGAACCTGAAGTCAGGCTGTCAAAATGTCACTCTGTCACTCATGTTTTCATCGCAGCCCGTCACAACACCGAGATGTTTCACTCCCCGCCTCGACAGCCTCCTTGGACACAAGGGAGTGAGTGGCAGGAAGGAAGGACAGCTGCTGGGAGGGTGTCTCGTAAGGATGCTCTAGTGGAAAAGTGTTATTTGCCTGTGAATTCTGGCATGCCGGGCTCTTATTGTTGTTGGCTTTCAGCCAAGCACTGCCAGGACACAAAAAGTCAATTTATGCTGGGATTTTCATTGACTCACTGCTGCTCGTTCCTCATGGTTTTGGGGAAACTTATTATGGAAGCTGGCACTGGCTGAAAGAGTACTTACTTTTCACGTAAGTATTCATCCTAATTAACAGCATGCCAGGATGGAGATTAAATTATAGCAGGACAGGATCATCTTCACTATGAAAAATAGTGTATTATTAATCTGGGACAATCAAGGATGTCAAGGATTACTCTGATTCCTCTCTTCTTCATTAAAAAAAAAAAAGCCCCTGGGGAAAAAACCAATTCTCTAAAATCAAACAATTTAGAGCCATAAAAGCCCCCTCTTTTACATGAAGTTTCTAAAGGCAATAGAAATCTCCAGAATGAAAATAAATCCCAAGTAGGACCAAGATTTACTACTTGAGGCTCAGTATTGAATGGAAAGCATCACTAAGTTATTACTTTCTATTCTGTAACAGGGTGCTCATGGTACACTGGAAATGAGGATATTTGCATCAGTCCCTACACAAGGACAGGGCAATGATGAAGAACCTAACACCATTTCTTCTGGTTTGTGTTCCCAGAAGATTTCTTTCCAGTCTCTCTCTCCAGATCTTTTATAGCATCTCTCAAACATTTTGGGACCAACTTCAGAAAGCAAGCCAGAGATGCACATGGGATGGTGTGAGACCAGCATTGTACAGAAGACACACACAACCCAAGGGCAGAAATTCACTTCTTTTTTGGCTACTACCTGACAGATATTTCTGCAGGAAGAAACATCCAACTGCTGCCTATCAGGACCCTGGTTTCACTTGTCTTCAGGAAAAATACCACCAGTGCCAGAATTGCTGCGATTGGGTAAGGTTTTTCAGCTCCTGTCTAGTTGCTTACCATGCCAGAGCAGTCTGCTAGCCTTCCTGGGCCCTATGCTGGGAAGAAAAGCTGGAAAACAGGATGTTTGCAGTCTCCAAAACTAGGACACAACCCATATTATCTCTTAGGAATCACCTCTTAAGCCCAGGTTCTGATTTTTTTTAAACATAGCTGCTCCCAGAGATGGAAGCACAACCCATGTACTAGAATATCCCATGTTTAACTAATAACTTTTTTAAAAATAAAAAATAGTTATTATCAATATCCCTACGTTGCTCTTTTCTCTGAACCAGATGTTTTGGACCCTGTCAGAATCAGGAGCTTGCATTAACCAGAGCTGATGTACTAACCCATCAATTCTGCACTCCTCTGAGATGTTGCCTACAAGCTCATTATCCAAAGTCTAAATTGCCAGGAATTAGATACCTTCACTCTGCATAAGAGCAGGAAGAGGGGGAAGAAAAAAAAAAATCAAATACAATTTACGAGCCCACAATCTAATTAGGAGAAAAACTTCCAGTCCTGAAGCGTTTGTCAGTTTTTCATCCTGCAAAATGCATACTAATCCCCTCTCCCTGCCTGCTGCCTGGGATTGCCATTACTCCATGCTTCCACAACATGCCAGGAATGATCAGCATTAGGCCTTCCTAATGTGTTTCTGAAACAATAGCAATTACAGAGTCGTCCATTCATATCTAAAGGCTTACAGACTACAACTTCCCTCAGGAGGCTAAAGACATTTCATCGAAGCAATTATATTTATGTAGCATTAAAGTACTTTCTTTAAAGCCACGACAGTCACCTTTTTGCATTCGAAGCAGAGTGGTAACGAGGAGCCCTCTCACCCCATCCAAACTCCTCCAAGCATATTTTTTGCCTGCTTAAAGACTGCTAACACACACACACACCTTGGGGGTTTTGCTGCCTTATTTTTAATGTTATCACACTCCTTTCCCCAAGGGATCTGACATGCAGATTGGAGCCTATTTACATGACAAGAGACCAGAATGGAAGAAGCTCATCAGTTTATTCAGCCTTCCCAGCTCTCATCATGTCATCAAGGACCTTCTGATGTCTGGCAATGCCGTGAAGCCCCCAACTTCCAGGATTTCACAGTTCTGTCAACCTTAGCTCTCGTTATGCTAAAAGCGAGATGTTTTCAAGCTTCTTTTTTTCTCACGAATCACAAATGCTGGAAACATTTTTTAAGTGCATCAGCTAAAAGTCAATAGGCAACCTAAAGGAAATAATAATTTTTTATTTTTTAAAACCAAGAACCTAGAGTAAGTGTTACAATTTTGGGTATGAAGAGACAGCTCAGACCAGGTTTTTAACACTGGAAGCTGTCAATACAGAACATCACTGATTTTCCACTCTTCCACCTCACTTCTCCTACAGGAAGCAAAGCAGCTCCCTAGAAATATTCCACCTATGAATTTCACAGCATGCCTCGCAAAATCAAAACGCGAAGCCTTGGCGTGACGTCTCAAATCTCTGCCATTCAACAGCTGATCATATTTTCCCTTTGAGCCGCACCAGCTGCACTCCACCGGCACGCCTGGCTCGCACGGGGCTGCCCGCGGCAACTTTGGCATCCCGGCTTGAAAAGACATTTCCTTCCAAGCAAAGTGCCTAGCTCTGGTACGCAGGGGGGATTTTTTCAGTGCATGCAACACTAATCAGAGGAAGGGATTCCTCGTGTTTGGCCAACATTTCCTTGGATCTGGGCTCTCCATCTTCCTTGCTGAGCTCTTTGTGTTGGAGGGCGAGAGCCATCACGACTCCGCACACGGGGGCTGCCCAGCTGGTGACCTCAGAAGGCTCTCCCTGCAGCTCTCTCGTGCTTTTGGGCAGGGAAATCACCAGCCTGAATTTTGAAGCTGGCATGAAACCTAGCCCCATCCCTCCTCTCTCCCTGGGTCCTGCTGCGGATGCTGCAGGCTGGACCGGCTCCTGGCCGCTTTGCCACGCTGCAGCCAAGCGCTGTCCTGGCCTAAGGATGAACTTGTTGCCATGGCAGGAGTCGAGGCATGGAGGCGAGCGGCAGCTCGGAGCGCCGGTTGCTCCTCCACAACGGCTTTTTGTTGTTCCTTTCTCACAGTGCGCCCGTCCTCTCTCTGTGCTGGAGCAGCCTGGCAAAACCCAGCTGACCGTAAAGCACAGTAGCACCGTGGCTGAGGGCCCAACATTGCTTTTCTCTGCTGCAAACTCTGCCTCTTCCCTGCCTGCTGCGGGGCACAGCATGGGAAAGCCGATCCCATGGCACAGGAGAGCGTCCCACTGCAAGGACAGGACATAAAGGGGAGCTGAAGTTTTGAGGCAGGAGCTCTGTCAGATAGAGAAGATTTTAAGAGAGGGGTAGATAGCATCTCTCCAAAAGGAGGCTGTCCCCAGCTAATGAATTTCCTCACTGCTGCTGGAATGTTTGTACAGGACGGGCTTAGCTTGGCTGCCTTTTAAAACTGCCTTACAGCTTTGATTAGCCTTGCTAAAACTAAGGGCATCTCTCTTTCACACACTAATTAAGGACAGGCTCAGAAGAGGCCGGTATCCCTCATTGCTGCAGATTTTAACAAGAAGAAATACAAAGGTAGACTTAAAATTAAAAGCAATGCTCCTTCCTGAGCAGTGGTTTCAGTGCCTTGGAGATTACAAGCTAGCCCCGCTCTGCGTGTCAGCAAGCCTTTCCAAAATAATGAGCTTGCTTCCGTCCCAAGCAGCTCCTGTTGCACTGGAGAAATGAGCAGAAAGGTATTATGGGCTCACACTCACCAGATGGATGTCCTGCTTTGTTCTCCGCTTACTGAAAACCCTACACATACAGTTTGGATTATCTTCATTGTAATTCTAATCACCACCTCTCTGTTAGGGAAGGAGGGAGAAAGGGAGGGATCCTTGCCTCTGTCAGGAGAGCTAATTAAAAGTTGTGAGTCATCCAGACTTCTCCACACATTGGAAATGCTTTTGGAAGATCAGGTAATCTCTCATTCTTGGGAGAACCTAGTTAGTAAAAGAAAAATTAAGCAGGCTCCCCTTGGGCAGGGAGCTGTAGGAGAACAAGTCCATTTTCCCTACGGGATGCAGCGGTGTGAATCATCGAGGTGCTTCAAAGGCATGCAAAGCACTGTCTGAAGCAGAAATGCTCATACATGTTCCCCAGCACAGCAACACCTCCTGTGCACCTACATCATGCCGGCTTTTAAAACTCCTTCTCTAAGAGGCTTTTACATATCAATATATATGGTGCTGGGACTTCTGTTTTCCCATGAAAGAACTTCTGACTTCTCTGGCTGTTTCCCGGATGGCTGGTCACAAGCTCAAAGGTCTCAGGAAAGTCAGAGCCAGGAGGCTCATGAAAATCGACAGCTGACAGCAGCGTGAGGTCCACGGAGTGCCCCAAGTCCTCAGCCCCGATTAGGCACAGAGCAATCAGCAGCGAGCAGCAGCCCCGAGGCACCCGGGCTCCCTGGCCCCACCGCGGTGGGGAGGAGCTGCCTGTGCTGGTAATGAGCTCTGACAGCTTCAGGTGGGGTGAGGGCCCCCCGCAGCAGCTTGGCAAGGACAGTGTGCAGGCAATAGGCCCCCAAACCCAATGGGGATGGACACATCTGGGGAGGACCAGTGCTACCATCCCTAATTCCTAGAGATACACAATTGCCTGAGATCAGTAGCAAGAGCCAGGGAAGGCAAGGCATCAACCAACACACTGCTTTGGCCAAATAGCCAAGTCTGGATCGTTTAAATGTAGCAGCCAGACTCTGTATTTAGGATTGTGACCAGTCCCTGTCATTTAGAGGTGGTGGGTGCTTGCAGAGCTTGAGCCCTTGTGAAAGTCTACAGCACCCATGGAGGTCCCAAGGAACAAGAAAGCTCTTTTCTCTTTGGTCATGAAAAAAAGCTTTTAAAAAAGGATTATTTCTGTTGTCATCTTTCCAATGGCCAGTCCAGAATGTGAAGACTATTTCTTCTCTTTCCCCTCCCCTTTTTTTTTTTGAGAGACAGTTCAAGCTGACCCCCTTGGGGCCCTGTCTCTTCTCCTGAACATTAGGATCATTAATGAAAGATGCAGTCAGGACTTTCCCTCCCACCCCTGTACACGTTGCCGTGGGAAACTCTGGTGAGCTGGACATGGATGCTGCCCTGAGGAAATAAAGTGCCTTGGCAAGTCCCATCCCCTCGGACAGAGCTGCAATGCTGGGGCCCAAAGGGATGTGACTGCACTGCTTGGCCGTTCAGGGCAATGCCACCACAAGAGCCCAGGGCAAGAGTAAACCTCTGGACTGAGGCTGAAGGTTCCACTGCCCTCTAGGGAAGATGCTGAGCTGCAGGGAAAAATATGTTTGTGGACAAACACCACCAAATAACAAGGTGAAATGAGACAGACTGCTGCTTCCACCTGGTCATTTTGGAGATTTGCTCAGTACCATAAATCTGTTTGGATTCAAATTGATTTAGGCTTTGCTTCATGGGAACCCCTAAGGCCCTGGAGAACCTCACAGCAAAAGAATGCTCCAGCTGATGTTCCTACCTTTCTACCCAAAGCACATCCAATCAAAAATAGGCATGATTTTACCAAAGCCATCTGCAAACTAATTTTAACTGGCACAGCCTGGGCACCAGGGCATTTGCAACCAGCCCATCCCAAATATACATTAGCCCTGACTTTTTGTTGTATGTTAAGGCTTAGGAAAACTTGAATCACACTTTTGCAATGCTTAGTGAAGCCATGAATCCAGCTTGTGCCTTCTTGGTTTTCCTTGTCCTCCTTTCTGAATCCATGACATTCTCCTTGATGAAAGTTCACTGTGTCCCTTCCCTTTCTGACATCTCCAAATCATCATTCCCCTGGATCTCAGCAAACAGTGCAATCCTTGGTAGGGTGAACTATGGCTCAGGATGAAAATGGGCATCCATCCTGCCCACAGAGCTGGGCAGAGAATGCCATACACTGCACTCAAAAGCCACCAGGCAACCTCCAGTGCCATGCTCCAAGATGAGCAAGGCAACTGCAGAAACACAAGATCCTGCTCCTGGACAAAAATATCTCATAGGGATCAGCCATGACTTGACCTGTCAGGTTTGCTGTCCCTGCCCTTCCCAGGCACAGGCAGGCAGGAAAACACTTGGTTTTTCCTTGAAGAATAAGCACAGAAGAATCGATCAAATGCAGCAGAGTACAATGCTACAGCTGAAGTATGCACACACTGAACTTTTCTGCTGCTGCAACACCGCCATTCATTTACACACCAGCAGCCTAAAACTATCTCTTTTGTACACCCAAATTGATCCTCACTCTTAATTAGTGCTCTCAGTTGCAGCAAAATTTCATTTGTTTCTTCCAAATGTGGCCTGATCCATTGTCCCTCTCCCTTGACCTGTGAAAATTAGTCATTGAGCTCAGTGACAGTGGTAAGTGCAAAATGCAGCATCAAAGGGACATAATGGGGCCTCTTAGGACTGACAAAAAAACACCATTAATCAAGGCATGCTCAAGAGGTGCCAACTTACTGAGGCATGTGAGTGGCGCAGGAGTGCGGGCCCTCCCTCGGAAGGCGGGATGCAGAGGGATGTGTGGGTGCAGGAGAACCCCCCTGCCCCAAGAACTGCCCCAGACACTCCAGCACTGCTGCTTCATGGGCAGATGGTCTCTGCTCTGTATGTCCCAGTCCCAAGCATTTGTACACCTGATTTCCAGTAGAGGTTACAGACATGCACTTTTCCAGGCTGCTCCTTAGCTTGGAGAGCAGGAATGGAGCTCATCTTTAAAATGCTCTTTAAAGCTCTGCTATAAGCTCGTCTGTGGCCCCTACTCTGTTAGGAGTGACATACAGGATGCACACCAGGTCAGGAGGGAGATGTCAGCATCTGCTTTTCCAGAGCTAACACCAGAGTCTGCAGATTCACAGAGGTAAACACATGACACTGTCCATCCAGCAGCACCTTACACCGACCCCCTTCTGTGATCCCAGATTCCAGATAAAAGAAAAAATATAAACTGCACAAACAGACCAGAGAGGTGTGGTGCTGGGGAATTATCCCAGGGATCAGCACCCAAGAGACCTATGGACAAACCTGCACAGGCACAAAGATAGGGCAGCCCTGCAGTCAGTGAACCAGCAGCAGGGCATCTGAAAGGGTAAGGGACCAATTTTAGCTGGTCTGGCAGAAAGAGTTTTAATATCAGAAAAACCAAAGCAAAGAGGCAAACCTCTTCGAAATTCCAACCTCAGTAGCAAACAGAGTGTTTAAACCCTCTCCTGCAAATCCATGCCATTAAACAGAATAACTTGGACTCAGCAAATCCAAATGACTCTCACTTTCAAGGTCCTGCATTCAGAAGCCCACAATGGAGAACAATGAAGTGGGGAAAAAGCCGAGGATCTTGACGCTGCATTCAGGGGCCATCTGGTCTGGCCAGCACAGCCAGTGCTGGGAACGGGCAGCGTCGTGGGTTGAGATTTAATCTGAGCCACTTATTGGGTGACCTCAGGCGAATCGTTTGACCTCCTTTTGCCTCAGTCAACCCAACTGTAAAATTGGGTTTAAAGCAAGAACCTCTCTGAAAACCATATGCTGTGCCTAGGAGGAGTGGGAGCAGACTCCCTTCCCAGCAACAGGGCTGCCATGGTGGATAGAGCCAAAACCAGAGTGGAAGAGGAGGTGCACAGAGCTCAGATCCAGCATCCCTTGATGTCAGGAAGCTCTGGCTGATGTCTCTCCCAGGTCCCATCCTGCCAGCTCTGGGAAAGCAGCTTTGGCACCTGTGCAGGGACTCACAGAAGGGATCTGTGAGGTCTGACCTCACTCATACCACTAACTGCACCCAAACATTCAAAGCTAGGTCCTCAAATCCCAATTTCAATGGTTACTCACTAGATCAAGAACATTGATTGCTCTGGTCAAACGTCCCCCAAAATTGATTCCTCACAGTCTTGCCAATGAACAGTGGCAGAAAAACAGCTCCTCTCACCTGGGCCCAACCTGGCCCCAGCCTGGCCCCAGCACTGTGTACCCCTTGGAGAGAAGCAGCAGCGCAGATGAAACACCATGGCCAGCTAACCTGGGTCCCTGATAAACACAAAACAGCAGCTTGTCCCCCAGGTGTTCACAGGAGTGTGCACATCCTGGGTTCAGAGAAGAGAAACTGAGGCACAGCAGGTGCATGGATGGGCACACCATAGCCAGCTGGGACCCTTGTAAGGCAAAATGAGAGTGAAAGCCATATAAGCAGAGACTTGCCCTCCTGACTAAAGTAATACAGGAGAGTGGCCCAATACTTTGAGGAGAGGCTGGAGCAGAGCAGCAGGCAGAGGGACAAGCAAGGTACAAGCACACAGGGTGGGGCACTGTGCTGTCCCCACAGGACTGCCCGTGCAGGAGCTTCTCCCCGTGTTAAAAAAGAAGCAGAGAACTGCCTCATACTGCAGGTGCAGGCTGCAGAGATGTCAGAACTTCCTCAGCTGTGCTCCAAGAGTTAATTGAGACAAATAACTCAACAGTGCTGCCATTAATGAAATTCTTCTGATATATTTCCCCTGAGCTTTCTATAAATGACTAAGTGACATTACTGCCTGCAGTGCAAACCCCCTATATGAGAGATAACACTGCTGGAGCTAAGGTTGGTGCATCCACGTTAGAAGCCTTGGAAAGAAGTGCAAGATGATATTTAAATAACTATCACACTGCTAAGAAATGAGCAGCCAAAAGAAATATGGTCTTATAATATGCTCAAGTCTCAGGATGAATCCTGGCTGTTACATGCAGACGCTGAAATGCAGTGGGTGGTAAGTGACAAACTCTTTTAATCCTGCAAATCCACTAAAATTCCCAGTCAAATCTCTCCAATTTTCCCCCGGTGACTCCTATATTTGTACATTTGTTTTGCAGCACACACAGGGCCAACTACTGCAACAGTACAGATGTGAGAGGCAGCATCACATGGACCAGCATGTCCTAGGGGCAGCCAAAAGGGCTGATGGGGGGAAATAACCCACTCACCCATCATATCCATCTCCTGGAAACCTCGCATAGTGTTTCTGCTTTACTTAATTTCTTTTGCTCTCCTTTTTTCCCTTTGCTACTTCCTCATGGGTATTTTTCCCTCTGAGACCCACTGCTGCAAGCCCAGAATTTGCTCTGAGCTTGCCAAAGCACAGACAATATAGAAATATCACTGGCATCAGGGCTGAGCCCTTCTGCTAAGCACTGGAGAAGGGCAATAAATATGAGCAGAGCCACAACAGGGGGAAAAAATCTCCTTTATGGATGGAGGAAACTTGACACGTAACACCAAGAGTTAAACTGCAATAAAATTCAAATGACCATTAGCAAAAATGTTCCTGGGAGTAATAGGAAGATGTCTCCAGAGCTGTAACAGACACCAGGACAGATTTTTACCTCCAGCACATTTTGCATCAGTAAAACAAGGAGTCACAAAAGTATCCCACCCCTACTGCAAAAAGGTGGTTAACTAGTCCTAAGCACAAGCCATAGGTAGGGCTCTCTGATAACACAGATACTGTACAGGCACAAGGGAAACCAACAGCAAACCCACGTGTTTAAGGTCTGCCTTGATGTTCTGAGCTAAGACTCACAATCTGCATCCGAACAGTGGCACTGCCCAGGAAATACCTTGGTGACAACTTTGGTGCCACCTTATTTAAACCTTAATTTAAAATGCTAACTTCATAATGAGTGGAACAAAACTGTGTAAAAACATTTCCCACTCTAATCCTGGTTTGATCCCCCCCAGTATGGCCTTCTTTTGTAATTACATCCCTTTGTGATCTCACTCTAATGCCTTGTATTGTGACCCATAAAATAATCAGCCCCCTTTGTCTCTCCCTAATCCTTTTAGACTTCCTTCTTGTCTCTACACTCCTATAAATGCTGCCATTATTTGGGCTCAGCAGCTCTTCCCACCACCCCAGAGCCTAGAAAGCGGGCTGCAGGTTAAACCCTGAATATATTCTGTGCAGAGGAGCTGAAACGATGGGAAGATCTTTGCTGCTTTAAAATCCCTGTGATTCCCAACCTCCTCCCCTAGCCACACAGCTTGGCAGGGAAATCAACCTGCAAGTTTGCATATGAACCAGCCTCCCCACTTCTGTATCTTGCCAATGACCTGAAGACCTTTGGCCTTGAGGTCACAGTGGCCAGTGTGTTTGTGGGGACACCGTGCTTGTCCCCAGGCTGGGTGAGGGGAGCTCTGCTGCTGCTGTCTGCAGGGATCAATGCAGACAGGAGTTACAACATCTGCCTTGCCCAAGCTATCAATCCAGCCCTCCTGCTGGCAGGGTAAGTGCCATGGACAGCCACACACAGTGGGATGGAGGAGCAGAATTTGGGACAGGATGCAGAAGGAAAGGGGCTCAGGTAGAAGAGAATGGCACAGGGATATCTGCTGCTATGCTTAACTACAAACAGTCACCCTGCAGCAAGACATAGTCAAGAAAATGTCTTTAAAAGTTCAGATCTGCCCAGAGTTATTATCAGGTCCTACAGTACTTCAAATATTGGGCAGGTCCAATTCACCAAACTTCAAGAAATCTCTTTGGCTCTAAATTCTCTAAATTGCACCATCGACTTAATTCCCCTCTTTCCTTTTTTTTTTTTTTTTTTTTTTTTAAAGCATTAGATCAAACAGGGAAAATTGCTACTCTCAAGCTGGATACGTGCAGAGCCTGATCTGATACCCAGTTTGATGGTGATTTCCAATTAGTGGTAACTGCTTGTTATTGAGTGATATAATCAATGGGTCTTACTCCACTGGCTGGGCTGTGATTTATGATGATGTGGAGCCAGGTCCATCAAATTACAGCATTGGCAAAAAGGGCTGGAAATGCCACGAAATGACACGATCAGAGCAAGTGATGCCAAGTTAAGCAAAAGGTGGTGATGAGAAGAAAGGTGGCTGCGTTCTGGGGAGCCCACCTTCCTGAGGAGTGGACTGTGGATGTTACAATTGCTCAGAGGGGATCTTCATCCACAGAGAGCTAAAACATGTTCAGCTTCTGGCATGCACAGGGGAAATCCAGCTCCAAAAAGACCTGTGAAAACACAGCCAAGCGGTGCCTCCAGAGAACACTGACTATGAAACTGATTTTAATTAAGACAGCTCAGAGTCATGCAAAACTACGGAACTGTCACTGAGAGACAGAAAAGATCTGTATTCAATAACCTGATCAGATTATAAAAACATGTTGCATTCCACAGCCTTTTAAACTAACACACCAGGGTTTGAACAGACACAGAAACAGCAACTGAAAGAATTCCAACTGGGGTGTTAGGCAGAGGGTAGAAATGCTGAGGGCAGAAATGCTCCCCGCTCAGCTCAGTCACACGTAAGCTTCTTGCACACTTGTGCTTGTTCAAAAGAAAGTTACACTGCAAAAATATTATCAATGTTTTTAGCACCTGCCCAGCCAATCCACAAACCAGCCAAGGTCCACTTCCTTCTGCTGAGTCTCTTTGATTAATAATGGTGACATACAGAAATACTCTTAAATTTAATGAAATCAATTTAATGAGTTAATTTCTAGGAGGAAGGGTTTAAGATGCACCCACTCGGTGAGGAAACTGCCAGCACCTTAAGCCCATCAGGGCTGCACGCGCAGCGGCTGAGAGCAGCATATTCTTCCAGTTAAATTTTACTCAATGCCAAGTGTTGAAGTAAATTTGAAACATAAAAATATGATATCCAGCCCACATTTCCTGAATGCAAATATGTACATTCCTCCGAGCCAAGAAGATTATATTCCAAGCAATAATACAAAGCCAGGGTCTGTAACGGTGATATGAGACTAACAGCCTGCCTTTGAAGACAGCGAAAAGTGCAACAGAGCTCTCGAGGGGCTCCGCTCTGTCAGATCTCTTTTATTCCTCAGTAGCACGGCCTTGATCAACTTTCAAGATTTTTGTTTGTGAAAGGTTTTTATTTCTCCTTTGCTTTTGTGCTCAGATGTCAGGCTCAGAGGGAAGAAGAGATCAGCACTGGGATGAGGTTTTACCCACCAGCAGTATTTACTCTGCTCCGCAAAGGTCTGCTTAGCGCTTGGGCTTTTTTCCCTTCCAGGCAGACAGCACCCATTCCTTCGATGCAAAGGTCCCTAAAATGGGGATAATTACTCTTGTCCTTTGACTTGCTGATTGGGACTTGAAGCAAGGAAGATCACTATCTCTTGTGTGTAACCACCCCTGAGACTTGAGGGCTCAGGGTACTACTGTGATTCATTCTCAGGAGATTTCATCTACGATTAAGCAGAGTCCTAAGTGCAACTGTGCGTTCCTGCGGCTCAGGCACAGCAGGGGAGCTTGCCCTGAGCAGCAGGTTACATTTGCCCACAACATCCTGTTTTATTCCCATTATCTGCAGGCACCTGTGGCATCAAGGCCGGGGGGCCCCCTGTTTGTGCTGGCTTCACCCAGACCTCTTCTCAGGGCTGGCAACAAACCAAGCCTGAAGCTAGAATAGAGTCCAGAGCATTTTCAACACAATCCCTTTTTCATTTTGATTCATGTGAAACTACGGCTACAAAAGGAAACGCTATTCAGGGACACACAGCACATCACATACATATTGATGCAGGAGCCAAGATAACAGTATTTATTGACAATTCACAATCTCAAAGGTAATTCCTCTGGCTCTCATGTCTCCAGTTTACAGGTCCAAGAAGTTTGGCATTGTGCTTGTGCATGAGTCGGCTTCCAACTCATAAATGCCACAGCCATTCACCAAAAGTGCTCCAAGGTTTAGCACCACAAGACTGACAAGTTTGAGATCCAGCTGCTAATCTGGCAAGGCCCCAAAGCCCTTGGCTCCTGGACAATGTCACTTCTTACACTCCTGAAAAGCTAGGTTTGCAGATGGCCACTTCATGCACTCGGGAATTGTTATACACAAGGGCTGGAGTGTTCCCTTGGTGGGCTGCCAGCCGGCTCTGGCACTGTGGGGAGCGGGTGGCAGCATTCCAAAAGGCCCCCCAGTTTGGGAAATGCAGACAAGACCTCAGCCCCAGAGTTTGCTTTAGACTTTTCCTGCTTTGCACCGAAAAATAATGGTGATATTTGCAATTGCAACAAATGCATTAGTAACTTGCTTGCACAGAAAGAAGAGCAGTAGCCACCTCCCAAACAAGCTGGAGAGCCCTTCAGCAAAACTTAACAAACCAGTGTTCCACCAGGTCTCGTGGCTGTACCATGCACCATCCTCACACTCACACAGAAATTACATCCAGCAGCAACTTCTGGTTGAATGCAAAAAGGATCAGAAATTGCACTCCCAGAGCCCCCAGACAGTCTGTGGGCAAAGCAGGCCATAACCACAACAGAGACAGAAACCACCATGGACCTCCCAGCTCTGCCATCAGTCCTGGGACAAACACCAACCAGCAACCAGAGCTGACAAGGGAGAACCAGGAGATCCACCAGGACCGACTGCTCAGGCCAGGGCAATGTAATGGGCTAACACCAGGCAGTGTGCAGAGCTGGAGCCACAGCCTGCCCTGGAATTCTTCCTCCCTCACCTTTAAATTTCATTCCCTCATTGGCATTTTCATCTCTCTCCTCCTGTAGGCTCCCCCATCAGACAATCTGTCTGGTACTGTTAGCCTTGCCCCCAAAGGCACTGCCACGCCGGGTAGTAAATAACACCTTGCTCCTCTACACTGCCAGCATTAAATAACAAAATGAAAGATACCATGACCTTCAGGAGGTCTTTGCCTACGGTTTGGGAAGCACTGCCTGCCAAGCATAGCCCAGCTGTGCTGCACAGCCAAGGGGCTTCCAAATTCACCGCAGGAGATATACAAACCACGGACTACTTCACCACATGATTTTAATGTAACTTACACCTCCAACACAGAATTTGCTGTTAGAAGGTGGTTTTTAGTTTTCTACCTAAGAAAGCTGATGAGCTTTTCTTTCACACTTGGACAGCTACACATATTACATGCCAGCCACATTTCAACACCAGCTCTAAGGCTTTTCTCTCTTCCCTCTCTTTAATCTCTCCTCCAGGAAAGCCCAGCACTCACCATGCTGCCCTCCTGCTTCCCAATAGAACCAGAGTCCCTTGTGGGATTGCCCAGTGAGGTGGGGGTGGGACAGTGCCCGTACTTACTCGCTGCCTGGATCTTGGCCTTCCGGCTCACCACCAGCCCGTAGTGGTTCTGTGCCATGCAGTCGTACTCGCCTTCATCCGAGGACCCATCTCCCCGCACCCTCTGGAAGCGCGAGACATAGAGAGACCCGTTGGCCAACATAAAGGCATTCTCACTGTCCACGATCATCACGCCGTTCTTGCGCCACGTGATGGTGATGGGCTGGATGCCCTCCACCTGGCAGTAGAGGATCAAGGGTTGCTCCTGCACAGCTATGTCATCACTAGGCTCCACAACGAATGCCAGCTCGGAGGAACGGCCAAAATCTAAAATGAAGAGAGTAGGGCAGAGTCAGCAGCATGTCCAGGAGCAGCAGCAAGAGTTAACTGGATGTGCTACAAAGTGCACGTGTTTTGGAGAAACACAAAACCCATGGGCAGGCGTTGCCTCCCAAGACCTTACTCTCTGAACTTCAGGGTTCAATTTCTTAAAACACAACCACAGGCAAAGTCCTTCAAGGCTGCCTTTGGAGGCTCCAGTGCAGGGGACAGACAGGCACAACACTTCAGCAGCTTGCCAAACCCTAGCTCCACTCCATACTCCTCTGAAGATTGCCTCTTCACCTCCCACTGCAGGTGTGCAGCATTAGACAACTGAAACTCGCATAAGCACAGGGCATCAGCCATTCCCAGCCCAGGGGCAGAAAGTGCCCACCAGTGCTGGAAAGCCATTCCTCTCCCCACATAAGCAGGCAGAGGGGCTGTGCCGTGCCCCAGACCTGTTTGCAGCACAGCCGGCGGGGGTGAGGAGGGCATCAGCAGCTCCCGATTCAGACCATATTGCCACCGGCATCTCCCCGACACTCCTCCCGCTTGGCAGAGCACGAGGCTGTTTGCCTCTCGCACGCAACACCGTGCCCTTCTGTCGCTTTGGTCTCTCTCACGCTGTAACAGGCAAAGCATGGTGCTATTCAGCCCTTAATGAAGAGCAAGTTAAGCACCAAAATACAAATGCACGATGTTCCAGCTCAGCCACACAAAAGGTTTCTTGCAAAGCAATTACGCTAAACGATGTCCGCGAGAGATAAGTTATTGCAGAATTTGTACCAACAATAGGCTAACCCTCACTTCCCCTCACACAGATACGTCCTCATTTACTTCTTTTGCCAATAGAATGTTTAAACGCTGTGTCTTTGGCATGTTATGCTTCACTTGGTCACAGCACACCTTTTGAGGGTATAATTTGCCCTACAGTCATGATCAGACACTACAGAAGATGACAGAAACAGAACTATTGCTTAAAGATTGGCCAAAATATATGCACACATGAAAGACAAAAAGAGACCAAGAAACAGGAGTTATATAGATATTTGAAGGCTGTAAATACAGGGAAGGAGGTGAACTGGGTTTTTTTAAAGAAGAGCAATGGTGAAGAAATTCCAGCAGAGTAAGAAAACTAGTTTCATCCAAATATGGAGAAAGCCTTTCTAACAGTTAACTTGTGTATTGGCCCTTCAAGGGGTGTTTTCCCAACCTGTGACACAGCTCCTTCCCTCTTTCACAGGCTCAGTGGAACCAGCTCCACAGATGTTCACAGACCTGGGATGCACACACGCAGTATTTCTTGGCAAACACCAGCCACAGCACAGGCTTTGTAATGCCTGTCCCTCATACAGAACCCACCAAGAACAGGATCCCCCCCACATCAGGCTCAAAAGCAGGGTGGAGGGCAGACTGTTAATGCATGGTAAGAATAACAGAGATGAGAAGAGGCCGTTACACTAAAGAAAGAGAAGGAAAAAAAGTCCGTCTTTTCTGCTCTGCAAACCCAGTGAGATTTTTTTTTTCTTTCTTTCTGTAAATCCCCACTGCTTTCTACGGCAACTTAAATTGGATTACGGGGGATAAACATTGAGTGCAACCTGAGCCGAGGCAGATGGACGGAGCAGACAAAGACAGCAGTGGTACTGCAGGGCCAGGCCAAAGGTACTGCCAACAAGGTATGAGTGTGTGCAAGGAATGGACAAACCCCACTTAGTGACAGGCACCTAAAACACACACTTTATTAAC
Source organism: Sturnus vulgaris (assembly GCF_052056855.1). Taxonomy (NCBI): domain Eukaryota; kingdom Metazoa; phylum Chordata; class Aves; order Passeriformes; family Sturnidae; genus Sturnus; species Sturnus vulgaris. The sequence goes on from NC_142255.1 coordinate 18,362,749, forward strand.
CCATTAAGTCTTAAAATGTCAGGCTAGCTCCAGCCATCTCGGTGATCTATCGCTCACTGTGACTCCTTTTTTATGAGATAGCCCTGGGGTCCTCTCAGCAAGTCAGACTGCAGCCAGCACAAACCCATCAATTACTTTTTTTTGGTGAAAATTAAGGAATTAGATGAATGCTCTGCATTTTTCTGCAAAGTGGCCAGAGTCTCAACACCATGCTGGGGCCCCATTCCCTGTGTGGGTGCTCTGGTGAGTTAGGTAAGATAAGGAGCCTTGTATCCTGATATTGAGCCAAGAGGGACTTCTGACTGCAGAAAGATTGAAGATTTCAGGATTTAGCCTAATGCACAATCCAAAAAAAATCCATAATTAAATAAATGCCCCATCTTCCCCCAGCACCCCTGTACTCTTAGATAAAACAGCTTATTATTATATGTACAATAAAAGGAAGAATCAACATAATTACATGCCCTTCCCACAATTGCTGTCATTATAACAACCATCATTAAGGCCTGTGATTGGAGATAATCATGTTTGCCTCCATAAACATTCGGTCTGCATCCTCACTCCAGGCTGCTCGAACTGCAGGAGTGATGACACTCGGAATTAGGACTGGGGTCCTCAGACACTTGCTGGAGTGGGGACAGACACTGGTCCTGGGGTCTCCTTGGGCTGCACCCAAGAGCAGGACTGTGCCTTGAGGTGTGACACTGTGCAACTGGTTTGTAACCAGCAGACACCTTGCAGTGTCCAGAAGCACCCAAATTGCAATTCAGCTCAGGTTTTTCTCATGGGATGCTTATCAGACTTGAAGAAATCCTGCTGCCTCCTTCCTGGAGTTTCAGAGCCGGTGACCAACTAACCAGACGCTTGGGGAGAAGACAGTTCACCCCATCTGGGGATCTGGGAGAAGCCAAGCTCTGTCCTTCACCTGTCTCAAAGGCAGACTTTGAACACAGAGCCCTCTTTTCCCAGGATGCTCGGGATGCGAGACAAAGGCACAGATGCTCCCAGAGGAATCTCCATAGTGGGACAAGAAGGTTCCAGGTGTTTGCCCTAGAGGTCAGATCAGAGGAGCCAGAGGGAGAGCATAGACGGGATAAGGAGGCAACGGTGGGAGAGAGGGACCCAATTCCATCAGCACAAAGAACTGATTGCGATTAGCAGTGAGGCACGGAAATGATGCTGCAAAGTTGGAAGTAAACGACACTCCAAAGGCACATGGAAATTGTAAAAGTGAAATTAATTGATAGATAGCAAGGAAACTGCTGAGGCTGTGCACATTCACTCAGGGAGTCTGAAAGCCCCATCCCTTTCCAACAGCTGGCTGTGTATCCAAACCCTGCTAATCCCACACAACATCCCAGGTGCCTCCCAAAACAGACAGCGAGGCAGCACGGCTCACAGGCACTCCCTGCTCCAGGCAGGAACTGTACAACTCTGCTCGTGGCAGCTCGAGTTTGCAGTTGGAGCCGGGGTGTCAGGCAGGCAGCTGAACAGCCCGCTTGTCTCGGCGCCGGCAGCGCGCGAGGGAAAACTGCCTTGCTTTCTGCAAAGGGATGGAGGGAGGAAGCGTGATTAGCTCTGACATAAAGGCCACAAGAAAATTACTGGAATCCTCGTTCTACAAGTCTCCTTTTGAGAAACATTTACCATCTCCCTGAGCAATATAATATGTGACTATATGTGCAAATATTTAACAAAAACTACTTCCCCTATTGATCAAGCAGACACGCATACTCAGAGAAACCAATTAGCACTTGTGCTTTTGAACCAAGAGATTTATTTAGCGCTGAGAGAAAGAACTTCGAATTAATGGGAAGCTTAAAAGACACTTTGAAGTACATTTTAAAAAAATAAGTTTAATTATTTTTTACTTGACACTGTGATTCACATTCAGGGCTTCAAAAGAACTTGCTTATACCCCTGTATTGTCCTTTTTCATTTGGAAAACATGATTTTGGCTTTCCCTCCTGTGCTTCAGTGACTAATCTCACCACTCTAATTAGCAGTGACATCCATCGCCAAGGACCTCAGTCACATCCTGGCTCATCCTCCTGGACCCCATCCAGACCTGGAGCCAGCAGGGCCATCCCTGCCCTGGGAGCACGCGGTCCTGACAGATGAAGCCTGTATTATTACTCCTGTTCTAGACAGGGAACATTAATCACAGAGGGATGAAATAAGCTGCCAACAGCCTGCTCTGAGCTTGTGGCAAAGGGAGATATGGTGGGAGCAGTTGGGTTCACCCCACTTTTCTGGGTACAGCATCATTGGGAACACTTCTGGGCAAATTGAGGTAGCACCAGCTTCTTCCTCATCACACCAACAGCACATCCATCTGCAAATTGCCTCACATCAGCACAAATTTGCCTCTTTCTGATTGACTGTGTTTCTTCCCAGCATAACACAGCCTAAATCAGCAGCACAACCACCATCAAGGATAACCACTCCAGTCCTGCTCCAATAAAGCCAAAAGAAGATGTGCAGGACCAGAGGATTTTATAATGGGATCTTATAGGTGAGTACCAGGACCAAAAACCTGGATGCAGGTTGGGCCATGCACATGAAAAATAGCTCCTGTTTTTCCAGTGGTGGGTTGTTTTTCATTCAAATCCTTCTGCAAATGGGAGGATATGGAAGGAAGAGATATATGGACCTGAAAGATGTTCTCCAACAGATTATAACAAGCTTCAGGCTGATGAAATTGGCAGCCTAAAAATCCAGCTGGTGCCCTCTTAAATCTCCTTGAGCCTGACCCAGACCCTAAGGAGAAAAGCATTGCACTGCAGTAAAGTGCAAATTGGCTCTTTAGGGCATCCAGAAAATTTACATTTAAAGAAGAGGAGAATGGGCTGTAACAGGCCCCACATCTTGCTGGCAGTAAAGTTTATTAGCTCAGAATTTTTTATTCCCTTTCCTTTTGGACGGGAGGTTATATAAAGCGATTTCTCCATCAGGGAGCATAAACCACATCCACTCATTAAACGATTGCAGGAGGTCTCTGACAGGGATAACACAACCTCTCAGCCACCTGACCGAAAGCCCAAAAACACCTAGCATCACTGCCCTCACTGGGGACACAGATTTTAGCTGAGAAAGGCAAAGAGCCTGAAGAACCAAAGAAGTTGCCCCAAATAATTTTCAGATGTTTGAGATCAGACTGAGCAAATCCCAGGAGGTCGCTTGTTGAACACTGTGGAAGCTGGAAGCATTCACAGCACAAAGAGCCTTTCTAGGACAAGCTCCAAATCCTTGTGGGCTCCCCCATCTCTAAAGAAGGCAGGATAAAACCTGTTGGTATAGCTGGAAAGGGCAAAGACCTTTCCTGAGCTAATTACCCACAGTGGCTCCATCCACAGCGAGGCATCCCTAGAGCATGGCAGCAAGCCGAGCGTAGGATGCGCTGTTATTTGCATTCCCCACGTCTGTCACAGCCCTGACCAGATCACAGCCTCACCACAGAGGGCATCAGCGACACAAACACTGAGCAGGAAACAACCGCGCACAAGGGGAGAGCAAAGCCAAGATGGGAAACGCTGTGCCAGAGCCGGGGTCCCCCAGGCTTCAGCTCCCAAGGCTGCTCTGACGTGGAACAGGGGAACAGTTCATTCCCTGACCCTGCAGGAAAGCATCAGGGAGGTGGCTGTCCTCACAGCCGAGCTCTTGCACAGACCCAGCAGGAAATGGACTGGCCACTCAGCGACTGACAGTGCCCGATGATCAGAGATGGTGGCTGGCATGACGGCACAAGGCTGCCAAAAGAGCCACAGGCACCCTGGCATCACAGTGCCAAACCCCACCAGCCAGCACTGCCCTGCCACCAAGCCCTTGAATTTCAGCTTGAGTTCTGGCAGGCAGGGATGGCATGCAAGGAAAGGGAAGGTCTTTCTGCAGGAGGAGAAGTTAATATGCACATGACAAACTTTGAAACTCTTAATTGTATCCAGGGGATTCAAAGCAAACTCCGAACTCTTTCCTCCTCGCCACCCCCTCTGCCTTATCACCTCCCACCCTGAAATTCAGGATGGAGGAAAGCATCTCCTTTTTCTGCTCCAGGAGCCGAGCGCTGCATGGATGCCTGCTCGCTCCAAAACCAGCGCCTTGAAACACGAGCTCTTCTCTCTCTTTTCACATACTCTCAGGTTTCAGCAGCAACGACCCTTTTGCAAAAGCATCTTCACAGCTCAGCAGAACCATTCACCACGATCCACATCCCTTGACTTGCCATCAGCTTCATCAACACAATCTCATGTGCAAGAACAACAAAAAAGCCAGGCAGCAAATCCATGACTCTGCTCTGAAACTCTGGTTTTAAATTACCAATACGGAGCAGGTCTGGGTTGTTAAGTGACTGGGCTGCTCTCGAGTGGAGGGTGCGATACAACGGTGACATCTGATATAATGCAAGGCCAGATCAGTGTGCTCTGTGCTTTCCTCATGCACTCACCTATTTGCCTCTCTCGTCTCTCTTAAAGTGCAATTATTGACATGTTCGCCTCCTTAACCATCAGTTTTATATGCTTGCCAATGACTCCTGAACATGTGCAAACAATTATTTTTATTTTCTTGCAAAACCAAAATGTTGGATATTCTTTTGGATAAGCAGACTCGGGTAGATTTTCATGAGCCCTGCTACATAATTTATTAGTTTCTAAACTCTGTAAAACTAAAAGCTCCACTAAAGTTCAAATAAGTTTGTGATTTCAAAGTAATTTTGAATGGACTTTTCCTGTTTCTGACTAATGTTACTTGATTGATTTATATGGGAATTCTTCATCTGTAGAGGGAGATTCTTGCATTGTTTTGTTAGTTAAATAAAAGGAAAATATCATGGGCCAGGAGTGCAAAGCATGAAATATTGGAGGGAAAAGGGACAGAGAAAAAAGCATCTTCTGTCCCAGATCTGCTGCAGGCTGCAAAATCAAGTCAATGGTCTGCTCATCCCATGGCTTTAGACAGAGTCTAAAGGTCTGTGAAGCAAGAGGCTGAAATTGCATGGGGTCACTGATTCGTACTTCACATGCTGTGACATAGGACCCTTGAGAAATAAGGAAATCAGACATAAAAAAGTTCAGGCAGATAGAAAGAGGGAGAGGGACTTTTTCTCGTTTGCACAAATAAAATGAGAGCAGTTTTGCAGCTCTTTGCCAGGCTGCTGCTGAGCTGCTCTATGCTGGCCCATGCCAGGCTGACAGCACATGGGCCAAAACTGGCATTGAATAGAATGGAGAGGAGTGGGGAGCCAGGCTGGAATCCTGGATCTGGGACTCTCTGCCCAGATCCTCTCCCCTGGAACACTGCTCCTAAGTGAGCATAGGAACTTGGTTTGTGCCAGATCCAGAGCCTGACAAGTAACAAGAAGAGGTGCAATTACACCAGCTTAGTATTTCTAACTCCCTTTGCAGGGGATTGCAGGGCAGATCAGAAGGGGAGCAACCTGCTCCTCTCTCACCCTGCTTAACACACTTCCAAAGTTTACTTTTGGTACCATGATGGCCCCAGCAGGCACCTGAGTGCCACAGGCACGGGTGGCTGCACACTCAGGCCGCTGCACCAGCTCCTCCCTGAGCGCAGGTCCCAAAGGCGGTGCACGCCGATACGGCTGAGACGCCTGCCCTATTTCACGGGCTGCCTGCTGCCTCCACGCGGGAAAAACACGTCCTGAGATTCTCCTGTTGAATCCCCGAGAGAGACGAAGCCCAAACGTGGGCTTGAATTTCATACCGAGTCTCTGAGGGTTACTGGGGAAATGATACCTGATACTCTCTATGTATATTAAGAAAAAACACAGGGTATTACACCAATTTAGTAGAAAGCAATCCTTTTTTTTTGTCTGAAAAAAGACAACAAAGCCATACAGAGTAGAAATTAGTGAAAGCTTATAGCTTCAATAATTTAGAAGTTAAGCCTACTTAAACATAAATGACGATGTTTAATTCCAAGGCTGTTACTGAGCAGAGCCGGGGAGCCTCTCGTATCCTATGCCTGCCTTTGAATGCCGGGCTCAGCAATAACAGACAAAAGCTGTCCACCACCCAGAACAAAGAGCTCCAGGAAATTAAAAAAAAAAAAAAAAAAAAAAAAAGGAAAGAAAATACTGTCTCGCTGCTGAGCCCACTCCCGCACGCTGACCAGCAGCTCCCAGTTGCCTGGTTCACAGTCGCCAGATCAGAATTTTGGGGAGTTTGAAAACCGCAGGGCTGGGAGTGGAGCATCGTGTCCTGCACAGTGCAGCACTGCTCCGACACAGCATCCGTCCCCGCCGTGAGGCTGCGCTGACTGACATCGGCGCGGGAGGGTTTATTAAACTTAGCAGAGCGCACAAACATGTTATCTCGCTGCTAATCACGGCGAGAGCGCAGAAATCCACCGACGGGGGGAAAAACCGTCAGAACCAAAAAACTGTGAAAGTGTAGCCAAACACTCCTCAGCGGGGCCAGCAAAACACACCCCAAAGCCAGGAGCCACTGGCCCGCCAAGGCGCAGCATAAACAAACACACAAGGCAATTTGGACAGCAGCAGGCGATAACGTTGACACAAATGCAAGTTGCTAAAGTTCTGCTTTTAAGTATTCACTCTTTTTCCTTTCCTCCGTCAAAATTAAAACAAAAAGAAAATAAATACTTTTTAAACCGTCCTCATCGTACTACTCAGGAATCTTAACAAAGTAACAAGACCTGCTTCATTACATGCACTTCTCAGATCACTTCTATTTTCCGCGAGTTACACTGGGTTCTCCTCCTCGCACGGTTGCTACGGACCACGTGGCGAGATTTATGATACGACTAACCCACAGCCCTGCTTCCTAAACACCCTAGCAGCTAATCTTTGATAAATCTAACACATACTTTTCTCCCTCCGACCATGCTGGGCTGCCTACACGGCTTTTTTTTTTTTTTTTAATAATTCACAGAATAAATACAGAATGGTTTGGGGTGCAAAAGACTTTAAAGACCATCTCGTTTCAACCCCCTGACATGGGCAGGGACACCTTCCACTAGCCCAGGTTGCTCCGTTCCTACTTTTATCTAAGAGTCTGTTAAAAGAGACTAGAAGGGAATGCACACGGGCATTTTGCTGCAGAACAGCATCTTTCTCAGATTAGACCCATGCTTAAGTAGCATCACCAGTAGAAGAAAATCACTGCCATTTATCAGCAGGACATGTGCACAGTAGGTCCAGGGAAAGCTCTCTTTGATGTTTTGTACTCCGGCCCTGGTCTGTTGGACTGTGTTACCAATGCGGACACAGCTGGCGTTACAGGAGAGCACAATACACTTGTAGGTCTGAAGTTGCTCGCCCTCATCCCTGTAACTTGTCTCCCAACATCTCTGTCGCTGTGGCCTTTGCTGACGAACGCAACGCGTCCGTCGGGCGCTGCCTCCCGCTCCCACAGCGGTGACGATCCCGGCGGCTCTTAGGATCCGGGCACGGGTGGATGGCCAGCCACGCCACTGCCCCGGCAGCCACCACACCCCTCCCCAGCGCCAGCGGTGCGGGCTCGGGCTCCACAAACACCCCCGTCCCTCCCTAGAGCCTCCCGCACAAGGGGATTCCAACTGGAAGCACAGCTCCTGGGGAGCACTTCGGGATCTCTGCGGATAAAGGTGCTGGATGAGCTGGTGCGGGACCTCGCAGCCCCAAGCCACGACCGCTGCTCGCCCTCCCGGAGGAACGCGCCCCGTTCCCGCGGAAGGATGCTGACCCGCGGGGAGCCGCACGCCGCACCGGCGGACACTGCGGAGCTGCCCGGCCCCGTTCAGCCCCCGCGGCGGCTCGGAGCCACGGGGAAGGGCTGAGCGCGGGGCTGCGAGTGACCGCGAACGAGCGAGGGGAACCGGGACCGGCGGCGGGGATGGCGAGGGACAAGGGGACGAGCACTGCCCTGGCCACCTCGGGCGTGACGAGGGGACGCGAAGTGCTGGAAGAACGGACGGACGGAGCGGCCGCGGAGAGCGGCGCCGGTGCCGGGCGCGGCGGCAGGTCCGTGTCCGCGCCCCCGCCCGCTCCCGCAGCCCAGCCCGGCTCTTACCTCCGCGGCAGACAAGCAGCAGCAGCCCCAGCAGGCAGACGGGCAGTGCGGAGCCCGGCGGAGCCATGGCATCCCGGGCGGGCGGGCTCGCCTCCCTGCGCCCCACGGGGAGGGAGCAGCCCGGCGGCAGAGAACGAGGGAGGGGAGAAGGGAGGGAGGCCAGGCGAGAACCACCCCCAGCTACGGGGCGGGCGGGAGGGGGGGGGGGGGGAAAGGAAAGGGTAAAAAAAGGGGAAAAGCGGCTCTCAGCGGTGCTGCCCTCGGCGCGAACACGCCGCCGCGCCGGGCGGGCGGGGGGCGGCGCTGAGGGAGCGGGGCCGCCGGCGGGCGGGGGGCGGGCAGCGCCTTGCGCCATCTTGCGCATTCGCGGGGCGCCGGCAGCGCTGGCCGGGCTGAGGGGCGGCCCCGTGAGGGGAGACTCCGCGCCCGGGACCCGCCGGGAGTGTACGGGGACATTCAGGGGTCTGCCTTCACCGGAGCCCCCTCACGGCGCTCCCATCTCGAAGAGCACGTCTCAAAACCCAGTCACGGGTCGAGCCTCACAGATCTCCCCTCATGTGTCTCTCTCACCAGAGCCCCTTCGCGTTTCTCCTCTCACAGGAGCCCTCTCTTCAGAGCCCCCTCACGGCTCTCCCCTCACTGATGCCACCTCACGGGGCTCCCCCACATCGAAGCCCTGTCACCGGTGTCCCCTCACCGGAGCTGCTTCAGGAGTCTTCCCTCACCGGAGTCCCCTCAAGCGTCTCCCCTCACGGCATCCCTTTCACTGGAGCTCCCTCACAGATCTCCCCTCACCACTTTCACTACCCGGGCCTCCCCTCACGGAGCTCCAGAGATTACCTGGATACATCAGGGGGATTCCCTTCACCTGTCTCCCCTCACTGGGGCAACCTCGCAGGAACACAGAGGAGCGTGGCTTGTCCTACCTCTGTGCTCCTGATTTTAATGCTAAGTGACTTACCCGAATCAGTAATGAAGGTGTTGGACCAGCCCGCTCACCCTGGAAGAGGCCCCAGTGAGGAAGGACCCAGTAAGGGATGAGTCTGCTCCTAAATCCTGCCGCAGCAGGATAATTTGTCTGCTTTCTTGGCACAAAGTAAGGATAAGGCGTCCTTACGTGGCTCTCAACCCCTGTGCCCATGCACTATTTTGTGCCTTCCAAGTGATCTACCCTGTCCCTTGGCCCATGTTCTCCACAAACATAACTCATCACTGTCAGCAGCAAAAAGCCATCTCTGCAAGGACAGCTCAGTGTTTTGTGGCGTTTGCTTGGCAAAAAAATAACTAAAATGAAATATTAGTTCGGACTAAAACCAGACTTTGTGGACTGAGTTACTAAACCCTGTAACCATTCCTACAAATCTGGTGAAAAACCCTTTGTGAAGAGGAGCAATGTGAAACTCCCCTGGATGTTGCACCCTGAGTATGTCAGAGTCGGCTAACGAGGAAAGAAGACGTCACTACATCTGCTCCACATTAAAGCTTCCTTCGTTTAGTGGAGGGTTGAGCTGTACGAGGCTGCTTTCAGCTGGGCAAGAATTTGCTCTGGCTCCGCCAGCCTCTCGGTAACATCTGAATTTCTGTGCTATCCCTGACCTTTTAGCACCAGCCGTGCTCTTGCTCCGACTCCCTGGCTCCTGCCATGGGGCCCCATCAGCATTTCTGTAACGTCTGAAGCCATCATGGACTTGTGGCTGCTATCACGGAGGATGGCTTGTGGGAATTAATAATTCCAAGAGAAATTGAGCACTATGTGTTTTACAGGGCTGCTTTTTTTGTGAACCACAGATTTTGTGTGCTTTTGCTGCCAAGTGCCCTGGCAGGACCTAGGAGCTGGGAGAGGTAGGTACATGTTTAGGATATTACCAAGTTCATCCCCACATCTTGCAAATGACACTGGTGACAGCAACTGGTGGCACATTCAGAAATCATTCACTGCTGCCAAACAATAGAACTTACTTGAAAAACCATGAGATCTTTTAGGGAATAGGCAGGTTTGGGGCTTTTGGAGCCACCTAAGAGCAGGAATTCAGAGCACTCATGTTTTTCTACGCTCTGTAAGCACAAGGGCTTAGAAAAGTTGCTTTGTACTGGAGGCAGGAATTTGCTTATCACACTGCAGGCAGAAATCGGAGCCTTTGGAAAAGCAGCAGGGTTACAGGAGTGACGGTGTCCAGCCCAAAAAGAGGCTCCAAACCCTTTCCTGCAGAGCAGTCCATGGGTCCATTCCTCCGTCCCCGTTGCTGCTGAGGGACACAGGATCTGTCTGTCCGTCTGCCCTCCCTCTCCAGGAGAGCTGCCCTCCGAGGGCATCACTCACCCCTCACTCCTTGCACAGCAAATTTCCATCAGCTCCAATCGTGGTCCTGATTTACACCAATTAACTGCAAACTGAGGTCCCCAAGACACCATTAGTAGTTTCAGTGGATGAAGTGGGAGATTAACTTGTCTGAATTCACTCCATTTATTATTCTATGTGTAATTGTGGTTACCCTGCCTGCTAACAGCCTGGGAGCTTTTCCCTTATGTACATACACGCAGGGTTTTAGCATCTGCTTCGTGGTCAGTGAGCAATGGGGAGCAGGAGTCAAAATTGTGGCACCCACCTTGAGGGACTGAGCCCAGAGCCATGCCAGCAGAGGTGGGACAACCCCGGGACCTGCTTCTGGAAGCTGTTTTCCCCAGCAGAAACTGTTTTCTCTGTGTCTGTTGAGAATCTGTGAAGCAACCCTGGCCAGCTCAGTGCATTACACAGCTCATTGTCTCTTGTTGTGCCGTGTTCCAGAGGGCTGAGCTGGGCCACACACTGCACTGGCAATTGTAACCTGAATTACCTGAGACCATGAGAAACCCAAGCCCGCTGTAGTGGTATTTCCAGCTGCATCCTTACACACTGTGTCGGGGTGACAAAGGTTGGGAAGAGAAAGAAATGCAAACAGATGCTTTGCTCTTCACTTCTGTAACTGCCATGTCTGTCCATCTCTGTCATCCATTCCATCCCACTGTGTCTCCTCTCAGCAGCCTCCAATCAGCATCCCATGCTGCAAACTGGGAGTTGGAAGAGTGATTTGCAGTCACTCATCACCCCCTCCAAGGTCTTTCCTTGCTCATTGGTGGGGTTACCTATCATTAGGAGAAAGACTCATCAGAGTTACACAGTCTGACAGAGTTCCCTTTAACCACTATCAGAGAACACTGTGCTAAGTGCAGATTTATTACCTCTGTAATGCAGATAAAATGAGATTTTATGGCTCTGTAGTTGTGGCAGCATAAAGTAATAATGGAAACTATGTACTGAAGTAGGGAATGCATCCCAAGAAGAAGGGAGGTTAATAGTGTGTCCTTGGGCACTGGCAGGTATCCTCACCAATCCCTCTGGACACAAACCACTGGCTGCTCAGCCCAGCGTGCCATCCAAGAGAACTCTCACCACTCATCTGCTAGATACCTCTGCTTATTTTTCCTATTAAAAAATTCCCCAGCAAGATGAAGCAGGAAACTAGACAAGTATTTTTTTCTTACAGGAATCAGTTCAAAACTAAGAAAGGAGCAAGCATCCAGAAATGCCTTATGAATCCAAACTCTGCTCATGTCTTAAATTCCAGAAGAATCCCTAAGGAATCAGGTACTCACTATCATCTCACAATCCCTACCTTCACGGTGATGAGCTCTGGTACTGAACTAGTGTGAGCATGAATCCTGCATTCTGCTCCCACCACTGCTTCTGCCTGTGTGGTACAGCCTCATACAGCTGGAACAGACTGAATTGTGAGACAAATTTCACTCTTTTTAAAAAACATTTTATTAATAACCCATTAGTTAAGGAATATAAGGACAATGTCTTCTTACACTTTAACACTAAAGAGTATTTGTGGAGTAAGAACAGTCTCTGAAGAAATAAAGTTGTAATAAAGTACAGCATGGAACCAAACACAGACACAACCTTCAAACAAGATCAAGTTCTGGTTACACATCTTTATGCACTGTGCAGAAAATGAAATTTAACTTGAAAATACAAGCAAGGGAATATAGTAACAGAAGTAGATGGTAGATTTCTGCTGGCTAAACACTTCTTTTCTAACAAAAGTATTGATTAGAAAAGACACAATGATTCCTTCAAACACCTACTACTAATGAGATCAAAACCATATACAGTGTTCTAGTAAAATGGTTGTTTTCTTACACAGCAATATTTCATGGGCTGATTGTTAGCTAGTAATGTAAAAAAATTCTCAAACTCTAAATTAGAAGTTATCTCATTTGAACTATTTAAACCAGAACTTTGCTGCCTGTTAAGTAAGAAATCAAGTCAACAAAAAGCTGATAGAGGTTTTTATCTGAGTTGCATGTTTCATGTAACAAGAAATGAAAAGAAATAGAAGGATGAGAATTATGACTCTCACAGCAGCATAGGGAATATACAGCTGTGTAGCCAAACAGTAACATGAATACTAGAAAATTATGCCAGTGAGACAAACCTGACATTTTAACAAAGTAAAACAATATACACCAGCAAAAAAGTTGAACAGCAATTGAAAGGAAGAAAATGGAGAAAGGAGCCTGGTGTGCAGGAACAGATATTAAGCATGATGAGTAATTAAAAGTATCAACAGTTTGTGTGCCTGTGAGAAATCTGCAAGAAAGCTACTTATTTCATGATAAAAAAATATATGCACTGGTTGTTTCAGCTTTACACATCAAATGTGTTTTAAGTGTCTTCTTTGATTCACTTCCAGCTGAGACTGAAAGGTCCCTCCATGTTCAGGGCAGGGGGGACCTGGGGCACAGCTGAGTTGGACAAGGACACCCAGCACTCTGAGTGAATGTGTGTCCAGGGACAGCTTTGGTGCTGCTGGTGACCTCTTGGCTCCAAGGGAACTGTCTGCAACTGAGGTCTGACCTACCAGCCCACGGCCACCACAGTTCTTGGACAGCCAAACACTGCCAGCTTCACACCCCAGTACAGCTTGGTGAAGTGTAATGAGATCAGAACAAGCCTCAGCATAAGGTGACAAAAGTGTTTTGGGGATGCATAAATAAAATTGTTTGTGGTCTGCTGCATCTCCCCAAAGCTCTCTGAGCCTGTTAACTATTGTGGTGGTTTGGTGGCTGGCCCAAAGTGATCCAGGGGAATGTGCCTGCTTGTGTGGGCTGCAGTGACAGGCAGGGACAGCTTTCAGGCAGCTCAGGGCTGTAGGATTGCTGAAGGCTGTACAGGCAAAGCAGGGGGTGCACGTACAAGGAAGTGTCCCCAAAACTGTGGCACACTCCTACATCAGCCTGTCCCCTTCCATCCCCCTGGATGGAAAGTGGCTATGGCAATGTGGCTTGTGCAGGGCCTGTTCTGTCACTGAGGAACCTGAGGGCCACCTGCACAATGTCCCCCCATTCTCTGCAGCGAGTGCCCAGCCTTGCCCAGCTGGAAGGTTTGTACCTCTGTGACTGCATCCGCTCCCAGAGAACTGTGAATTGCCCTTATTGCCTGCAATAACACTTCACTGCCTTATCTGTAACCCTGCTAAGTCATGAGTTTCAAAGTCTTGTGGCAGTGGGTTCTGGAGGTTATTTATGTACTTCCTCTGCCCAGTTATGTTTTCTTGCCCCAGCAGCACACATATGTAACTCCTACCTTTGCCTGCTCACTGGCACTGATCTCCATTCTCTGTCCCACAGCATTCCAGAGTCATGGCTGTTCAGAGCATGGAACAGCATTTCTGAGACTCCTCAAGACACCAAGCAGCAGCTGGAGAAACAGAGCAATCACAATGACTGGAAATACAACTGATTACCAGAACAGTGTGTCATACTGGGAGGAGATGCTGCCAGCTGAGGAGAGGTGGAAACTCCAATATTCTTCCCATCAGGGTACATGGAGGCTTGCAGGTTCTCATCTGCTGAAGAGCTGGAGGTAAAAGGGTTGCAGAGTACTGGTGAAGTAAGGCTCTCCATGCTGCAAGCAGTGGTACCTCCATCCAGCTGTCACCAGGAAAAACAAAATCTAAAGTCTTTTACAGGATCTCAAGTTGGCACACAGTTTCCCCATATAACCTGGGGAGAATTTTAGCAAGGAAAAAGGAATGTGGGCATTTTTTCTTTCGCTTTTTAAACAAATGGTGAGATGTCTGAATCCTCCAGGAAGGCAGAACATTTACCAAACATCCATGAACAGAGCTACCAATCCTTGTTAAGTCCAAGCAGCTGGTCCAATCTTGTAGCATTCACAGTCAAACCCTGCAGGCCTGGAGCAGGACAGGGACAGGCTAAAAAAAGAGAAAAGTCCACTCCCAGCAGGGCCAGGCTGAGAGACATATCAGCAGTAAGCAAACAGCATCAGCAGGAAGAGTCACTGGATGATTTTCAAGCCAGACTGACTGGTATGAGACCAAAGATTTCATTTTAGTTTTAAAGCTCTGGTGGTGCTCTGCTCTTAAAAAAAAAAAAATCCACCCAAAAGCACTTTGGCCAGGACTATCAGAAGTGACTGGAAAATGTCACTTGCTCATCCAAGGCCTTCAGCAAGTCCACTGCTTACAGAAGGCCGAGTGCTGCTCTCTGTAAATCAAAACCATCAGAGATGTCTCCACATGGGTACTCAAAAAAAGAGAAAAGAAATACATGCCCCCAGTATCACAGGTTACTTTTGCCATTGCTAATTCTATTTGTTAGTATAAGCTTGTTGGGGAAAGATGGATCAAAATCCTGCCAGCTAAAGCAGTCTCCTCTGGCAGCTGCTGCAAAACACAGTCCTACAGAGAGACACAATCAACTCTCTGGCTGTAGGGAAGGTGTCAAGAAACAAAGCAAGAGAAACATGAGATCTGCAGCACTACATGTTAAAGAGAAGTCAACAACCAGTGCAAACATATTCTTTAGAAAAAGGCAGTATAAGAATAAGTTAAAACCTATAATGGACTATGAGTAGATCTACTGCTTTTTTTTTCTCCAACAGACATGAGGTAGTTGTGTTGTTAGGGAGGAAAAAATAAAGAAAGAGAGAAGTAGTAAAAATGCTACTCTATACCACACACTATTCCACTTTATAAAATTAAATAATATAAAGATGTTCCAAGGAAATAAAAATACATGTTGTACATTAAAAGGACAGATGTGTACCTAAAATATTAGGTACAAGAACCTACATAAAACAAAGCCCAGGCTGGTGAAAAGACCCAGACGCTGCAGAAGGTTCTATATAGTACAAGTTGTTAGAGGCACTCGTAGAGTGTGTAATAAAAGGCCACTACATCAGCCTGCTAGTAGTAGTTACTGTGGTAGCACACACAGAGAGCCTGGTAATCCTTCTAACCACGGGAGGGCAGAAAAGGCTGGTGCTTACAGCTCACTGCCTTTTTTCCAGGGCTTCCACCTCCTCCTGGGACTGCTGTGCCAGAATTCATCCCAATGCTGCCAGGCAGTCAGTAGTGCCCGGGCACTCGCCGGGGCAGAGGCAGTTGGGAAGGATCCCTCGGTACCCTCTGCCACTTCCCAGCATTAAAGGATGTCCTGCCAGTCACCTCGAGGGCTGTGGTGAAGGGCCAGCCCCAGCCTAGTGCAGAAGGCTCTGCTCCATTCTGGTTCCGTGTCAGACTTTGGCAGATGGCTCAGTCCTGCTCCCACCAACACCCAGTTCCTCATCGGCTTCAGTGGGAGGAAGAGGGGCCCTTCCCAACCCACCTGGCTTCCCGAAGGCCTCTGGAGAGCTGACAGGTCCAAGCCCTGCTCTGGTGAGATGCTGCACCTGCCCAGCTCCTGCTGGGCTCAGCCAGCCGAGGGCAGGCAGCACCTCACAGGGACAGGCTCTCCTTGTGCTTCAGCTCTGCTGTCATCAGAATCAGATCAGTTCATTCTTTGTGGTTGAGGACATGTGCCATGTTCTCAGACGCTGAGGATGGACTGGTTAAACCAGAGTTACTGCAGAGCAGGGCCTCCTCAGGCGCCATGGAAAGCAACTGGCATTTGACTGGCTGCACATGACCCCTGCCTTCCTGGATGGAGTCTGAATCTCCACTCTCCACCGAATCCAGACTTTCTTCATGCCTGTGGAAGCCATTGGTGAGCCCACGGATGCAAACAGCCTCGGGTTTGTCAGTCTTTGTGTCGGTACAGAGCAGCTCAGCCTGGGCCTGAGCCTCCAAATTGTCCCTGCAGTCCACCAGCACTTGGCCAGTGTCCTGCTGGGAACTGGGAGAGACGGGAAGAGCCAGCTCTGCCAAGGGGAGCTCTTCAGGCTCCTGGTCCTCCATTTCTGTCTCTTCACTCTCCAGGGTGTGCAGCTGGGAGTTGTAGTCTCTGTCAGAGGCTGAAAAATCAGAATGGACGATGACCTCTGCTTCCACTTGGTGGAGGCTGGCTGGCAGATTGCTTTTCTTTGCTTCATTCTGTTATCAAATAGGGGAGAAATTAAAAGAGAAAAAGGTAAAGTAAGTGAAATTCAAATAACTGAGGCTGTGACCAAACCAAGCACTAAAATATATTTATTTTTAATCCCACTGCGTGCAATGGGATGTACATATGCCTCTATTAAGCATTATCTTGATATGTTTCTCAGGGCTTAGGTCTTAAGAAACAACTCAAATCACCTCAGGATCATTATTTCTATTTTACATTGAAGAAAGCAAGTCCCAAGGGAGTGATTTGCTCACAGTTTCTTGGCAGGCTGGAGCAACCATTCCTCCAAGCCTCTATCAAAGACCACAATTTTCAAATCTCACCAGTCTGTTTCCATATTAAGGGCCAGATTTTTAGAGGCTGAGTGGGCAGCACTGTAGGAAACTGGTTTCTGAGATGGATAAAGGGGCTCCCTTCACTTTCCTCATTTAATTTTGGCTACATATCACAAAGTGTGTGTTTGTTAAAGCCCTGGTCACAGCCCACAAAAGTCTGTATAAATTCAAGCAGTTTGGTTCACAAATAAAACAATAAGTTCTGCTCCACAGTGCTTAAGTGGAGTTCAGGCTACAGATCTCCACAAATCTGGCTGACAAGCAGGTCATTTTGTGAGATTATCACTCAATAATTTACCAGCCAAATTATTGTAGAAGCTCACAAAGAGCTCTCTAGGCAATCAACACTCAGATTCTGGGCTGAGTGTGATGTAGCAGCAAGAAGACAATTCAGAGTATGGAAGTGATATCCCACGTGTAATTTGCACTTTCTGTTGAAGCCAACTTTGAGCATCATTTACATATTTTAACACTTTTCTCTTTTGTTGACAAACTCTGATGGGTAAGCTGTGCTGTAAATGCTGCCCTGTAATTGGGCTGTAAAACATTGTCTTAACTCTATCCACAATGTTAATTACATCCTGTGTATAATTGATTTTCACACCACTGTCTAGGAAGGAAACATAGGTAGGTTATTTAGAAGTATTTGCTGTAGGGGGAGGAATGAACTTTTTCAAAGAATAACCAAAGAAATCTTGTGGTACAGAGTCAGCAGGTGTCAGCTTGCTTTGCTAAGACAGTGACACAGATGTACACTCTCCCAAACATAGGAGTGCATATTTATTCCAGTGATGCAGTATCAGAAATAGAATTTCCTCCTAGAACATAAGTGCAATGAAAATTGCTCTGTCCTATCTGGAGAAGGGAGTTTAAATCAAGCCTTGATCTTTGACTCCTTTTACAGCCAAAAATGCAATCCCTCTGTCAGGCAAGCACGCTGTAGATCTTAATGACTGTGCTGAGCACTGCAGGTCCTAACTCACTCAGGCTGATTGCTGCACAGCCACAGCAAAGACTCCAAGCAGATTTCTGGTGCCTGGCACAAGGTCCTCAGGAACCAGAACTGCCACAGCCTTGTGACAACTGAGCTTCTGACCCCACCTGGCCATCACCAAACAAGCCCACAAAAAAGAGGCTGCAAAAAGGAGAAAGGGAGATGGAGAACATAAATGGAAAACCCCTGTGAGAACACACAAATCAACAAAGCACCAAAGACACCCACCATCACAGCATCATAAACCAGGGCTTGTAAGAGAAGCTTCTGCCCCGCACTGGAGGGGAGCTTCAGAGACCCATTGACAGCAGAGAGAGGCTCTTTGGTGATGGTGTCCCCATATCTGGTGATGCTGTTTGTCCAGGCCTGGTTGGCTGATTTATTCCATGAAGACTGCAGGAGAAAAGTGGCAGGAGAAAAGATGCAATTATCACAGACACGGATTCTTATCCTCATACACCTGAAATGAGAAGCAGCTTGAAAAAGGAAAGTGCAAGTTGGGAAAATACCGTAAGTGTGTAAGAGTACCGTAAGAGGACACTTCTGATAGCATCAAAATAAAAATGCTCTGCAATGGACTCACACAGTCCCTGCCTTAGAACTCGCTTTATTGCTGTTAGATGGGCTGATGCAGAGCACAGGGATAAAAGATGCCAGATGGTTCACAACTGGTTGCATTAAGGGGCTTTCCACTGATTCTCAAGATTGTGAGGCCAGTGGGTAAATCACAGCACAGAAATCATTTAGAAATCCACTGGAATCAGCTCCCTGCAAAGCTGCAACAGCCTAGAGCAGAACGAGGCTACTGAAAAATACCACAGAGCTGGGAAGAGACAGGGAAATCTGGAGCCGAGTGACCACAGTCTTTGCTTTGGCACAAGTGATGCTCCACAGTCCAGAGAAGGAGCCTCACCCCTGTGCCCTGTGTGCTCCAGTAAGAGCTGGACATTCTGATAAACGACTCACTCTGCATCACAGACAGGAGTTCCTACTCCAAGACAGGACTTGGGAAAACACTCTGCCATTCCTCATCAACACAGAGGCACAAAACTGGGGGCCTTAATTTTTTTTTTTTTTTTTTACAACAGACCACCAAGCAATTCTTTGCTTAGCTTTAAATCCCCTGGGCAACCAGTGTTACCTTGTTTGTAGATCTAATTAAATTATATGGGCTGAACGCAATTTGTTCTGGGTTCTTTCAGCTTCCCCTTGCAATAAACTGGTGAATGCACACCTCTGTGTATGGGAAATGTGTGTCTTTAAGAGCTGAAGTTATTTAACAGCTCAGACTATTAGTTCACAGGCAGAAAAGTATTTTCTTTCCAGGTTTTGATTTTATTGGGCTGTCCTGCATGTACCTGAGCTGAGCATTGCTAGTACTCACATACGTGTACACACACACACACAGCTCAGAGTTAAGGACCACACAGGCCCATTATCTCTGGCCTTGTTCTACAGATGCTTCACATTGTGTGAGTACAAGAGAGGCTGATGCAGAGAGGAGGAGAAAATCCTGACCTGACAACAGCGAGTGCACATGCACACAGAATACTGGTGGTGTGAGCATGATGGTTGTGTAGGGTGAAGATACCCTGCACATCTATTCAAACCCACTGACCCTCTATTGCTCACTGCCAGCAACAGAGCCCAGGTTTCTCCTCTGCATATGTGGCTGCTCCTGAGGCCAAATCTATTCCAACAACCGCCAATGTAGCGTGAGTCCAGCTGAGACAGTGAGGAGATTTCTGACATCAGCCTGACCTTGGGTGAGTCATTTGACCTCCTTGTGCCTCGGTCCATCTGGCTGAAAATTAGGTAGAAATAGACGACCAGATGTTGTATGTGAGCCAAGCATTCCTAAGTCAGCTATTTAGCAAGAAGCAAATGCTACCTCGTGCTGCCAGGGCTGGCAGAAGGACACTGAAGGGCGGCCGGAGCTGCTCCCAAGCCCTCTGTCCACCCTCACCCAGGCACCCAAATGGCTTAAAAACCTTGTGGGAGGCAGGGCCATGTTACATCCCAGCATCACCCCAAGTCACAGGAGCTTTGCTGCTGCCTCAGGAGCAAATTTTTAGCAAACAAACAGTGAAAGGCCTCATTGCTATGCCAACACCCTGCAGAACAGGGATGTCCAAGCTCAGCGCTGTGGCTATCAAACATTTGCTAATTTAGATGTGGATGCTTGAGGCAGTGTCTTTTCCATTTCTCTCTCTGCAATCCTCAACAATATATTCTGAGCCAAAAGCTCTCCCTAATTGCTCTGTTTCTAAGTGGACAATCATTAAACTACACTTTAATAGCGAGAAATCAACCAAGCGATCACAGAGAGCTCACAATAAGGAATATCTCCACATGCGAGTGCTCAAGGAGCATGTTCAATTTGCTTCTGCTGCCATCTGAAAGGCTTTCTGCAACTACATCCCTGACTGATGGCTTCTGTGCCTCTTCCAAGGAACATACGTTACTGAGCAAATAGTGCCTGGAAATTTCAGCACTGAACCTACACAAATCTGCACACATGCACCAAATGTGTGTCCTGTTAGAGATGCCTGCATGCATATTTGCCATCAGAGAGATCTGAGCATCATACGCAGACACACACACAGAGCAAACTCGAAAACCTTCTTGCAGGCATCTTGTGAATACCAAAAAACGTGGAAAGAAACAGGCAGCTCTACTGCAATCCCCCATGGACCATCTGTTAGCGGAAATGTCAATCTGCCATGTTTACATAGGTTTTGATGACTCTGGGAACAGCCTGTTCAGCTCTGGCTGAAATTGGCTGCAATGAAGAACAAACTTGTTTTGTACCAGTTTGCAACTTTCAACAAACAGAAAAAACCATCAGCCACACAACATGGCCTGTGTCCCACATGTTGTTCGAGCACATTATGTTTGAGAGGGGAAAAAAAAAAGTAAAAGACAAATCCCTCTTGGGGTTTAGTCTCTAAGGTTGGGCAGGAGCAATTAACTCTAGGACTGTTTTCATCATAGACCTTAAGAAATCTTGTGTGCCTGAAAGTTTCACTGCTTTTTTTAAGCAGCATTTTTTGGTGTAATAAATGATACAATTTCTTTTTACTCAAGGGGAGCTAGTGGGTGGCTGAAGGAAGGAAATATTCTCTTGGTTTTTACAACACAGTAATGAAGGCAAGGAGCAAGGAGTGTCAGTCTAATACTAATATAAAGAGGGAAAAATCTCTTTGTCAGTTCACTGCAAACACAAGAATGAAAACTAATAAAAACATCTTCCAATAAAAGACATTTCCATTACAGCTAAATCCTTATCAAAGCAAACAAGCCTTTTCATTTTAGCCTTCTTATAGAAACTCCAACTGGTAAAAACGTGCCTAGATCGTGTTACCTTCTCAGTGACAAGTCATGATTTCATGCAAATATATGAGCTGAGAAGGAACACATAGCAAAAGTTCAACTTGAAACCTTCCCTGTTTTTTCAGGATGGTTATTTAAAGTAGCTTTAAGTCCTGTACAAAACAAGGCTGAGGATATTTCAGATGTGGCCAGCCTTTGAGAGTGGTACAGCAGAGAGAAAGGATTGGTGAACAGCAGTGGCTGGGAGTGGGAAAGCTCCGTGTCACGCAAACACAGCGACATCGCTGCGTGCAGCTGGGATGCAACACAACACAGACCTCTCCCCTCCTGCTCCCCAAAGGAGTCTCTGCCTGCTGTCACCAGGAGCACAGCCCTCGTCTGAAGCTTCTCAGAAAACATTGGAACTTCTTTTCCACGCAGAAAAACTTCAACACGAAAATGACAAACAACCTGGGTAGATCCAAGTTCCCTGATGTGTTACAGCTTCGGCTCTCCAAGTCACAGGGATGCTTCGTGGGAAATGCAGTCCTGTGGGAAGGAGGCCCCCAGGGAAGGAGAAGGACAGCAAGCAAGGAAGGCTCCAGCTCACAAGAACAACAACAGCAAACATTTCCAAACCAAAATGCTTGGGTTTGGCTTCATTCAATGAAAAGCTCAAGTCTTCCATGGAAAGCAGATGCTTTTTAACATTCTCCCCCACCCTTTAAATTGCTTGGCCCACAAGCAGCAGTGACAGAGATGTCTGGAGCAGAGCCATTTTATCATCCTCAGTCCATCTGTCAGAGGAGACAGAGCTGCATCACCACAGCCTGTGCACGACTGTGTAATTTATAACAGGGCTACTGAGGGCATCAGTCCAGGGGGTGCTTGCAAGGGGAAGAGAGGAAGAGAGGAAAATCATTTGTCAGTGGATTTAGAAATCCTTGTGTGTGACCACTGGAAACATATAAAGGAAGGAAAATGAACCACTGAATGGCCAATTGTACTCCTGCCTAATGGAGCTGTGACCATCCACAGGGGTCCTGTGCCCACACCTTGGCTGCAGTAGCACCTTGCTGTCCTGCAGGCAGGGACAGGGCTCCAGGAGGCTCCTCTGGAACTGTCCCACCTTCCACTTGCACCACACTTACACCATATGTGTAACAGCTCAAAAAGAATCACAGACCTAAATTTGAAGGAACTGATGATCTTGACCTGAAAATGACCAAGGGGACATCTCACAACCCTTGCCCACAATTCTTTGCAGGAATCAGTTCCAGCCTCAGTTTTTAAAGACTTCCTGCCCTCAGTCTGTTCTCAATCCCCCCACCTGTAAAATGACATTCACTCACTTCTGACTCCATATGGCATGGGAACAGTCGCTTCATTGTGTCTAACATGGAGCATCCAATCTCCACTGGAACTTCAGGCTGCCACAAGAATAAAAACAATCAAGAATAATCCATGGAATGGTAAGAAACGAGTCAGCATGGGAACAGCCTGCAGGCACAGAGCAACCAATGCAAGTGCCAACCAGCCAACACAAACCAGGTTTCAGGAGTGTAACCTGAAGACAGAGGGACAAGCAGGCAACTGGAGGTCACAGCTACACAAACCTGCCCTGCAGTGTCAGCAGCCTCAGCCCAAGGGTCTTCCCCAGCCAACATCCCCAGCTCTGTGGTGACATGATATGCTGCTAAACAAAAGGGATCCTTGAGGCATTTCTCACTCCCTTTCTTCAGTGAATAGGACTGCAAGTCATAGTATCCAACCTAGAACACCCTGGGGAACTTCCCCTTGCCAGGCTGGACAGGAATTTCCTTCCACAATGAATTTTTCTTTCCTGTGGCTCTCTTGCGTTCCTTGCCATGGATTTTCACAGCCCCAACTTCACACAGCATGAGAGAAGAAAAGAGGAGGCAACAAAGGCAGCTGGTCACTGCAGGGTGCAAAGCTCCCACAACACTCTGTTCCAGGCAGGGTCCCTGGGGGTTTCCAGTTTCAATGGATGCTGGGGGAAGCTATTTGCAGCACACAGGAAAACCACACCCACTCCACAGCTTCGACTAGTGGCATTTGTGTACAAGCAGGGAGATGCACACACTCACAGCTTGGTTTACATCCACTGTGGGCACCAGGCATGTGTGCACCACTCCAGCCAAGCACCTGAGACCTGCCCAACCCCCTGACTGCCCAGCCAGGTAACATCACATTACCATTCAGGCATGGGGCCTCTTTGGCCACTGCAGCATAAAGATGTTTCTTAGCTATACTCTTTTCACACTTGATTATGCACGTCAGAGTACAGAAAGGAAGCAGTGGTGCTCAGGTGGCACTTCCAGCAGGAACGGGGCAGTGCAGGGAGCAGGGTCTCCTGCGTGGGAGCACATCTCCCTCCAGTGCCCACTCCCAGCAACAACAGCCTGTTGCTCCCGGCCACCACTCGATGTCCTTCACCTGCCAGGTCACCCTCCTGGTCGGCACGGGTGACAACGCTGCTCTCCGGGTGGCTGCTTCCCAGTGACCCTTGCTTCCCTAGCCACATTCATTAAAAAAAAAAAAAAATCCTCAGTGAATTTATCTCTCAGTGGTCATTCCTCATCCAATTATGGAAACCCTACAGCCAGAACTGTCCACCTCCCCCAAAGCTCTGGTCTGTGACTGTAACTCTGCTGCTGGAAACTGCCCACACTGAGGGCCCCAAGCACTCAGGCTGAGCCCCAAGTGGCCTGGCCTTGGCACCGCCCTCTCCAGCCCCACTCTGCACATATTCAAATCTTGGTGTAAGCCCTTGCAGGCAGGATTGCTGCTCTGGAAGAGAGATCTGGAGATGCTACCCCCAGAAAGGCCTCACAAAGAAGGGAACTTCCCCCCACCCTGACCTGTTCTCAGGGGTATGTCCCCTTCACTGAAAACATTTGTTCCTTATTTAACTGAAAGAGCTGTAGGAAATTCCTCACACTCTTCGGCTTGGGTCCAAACAGGCAGCCACATTCCACCAAAATCGGTAGATGTGGCTTGGCTGCAAACAAACAGCCTCTCTTGCAGCTGAGTGCTGATCTGCCATAGCACACAGGAATGGCCACAGGCATGGCTTCAGTTCATGGGGCTGGTAAAGCCAGCAGAAGACTTTGTGTTTCCAGAAGATCCCACCTGCACTGCCTCTAGCAGCATGGACAGGGCTCGTGGTCAGCCAGGTACCTGAGCTCACCTTCCCTGCAGTGACACATGAGTGCATCACTGATGCAAACGTGAAATCCCACGTGCTCACAATGCATTTGTTTTACTGAACCTCCTAATTACTTTACATGCTCTCCCAGGGCTACAAAGAGAGACATAAACAGATTAACTAAATTAGGCCAATTAAAGGTTCCCTAATGGAATGAAATGTTTCAGGCAAGCTTGAAAGAGGAAATGGGCAGGGAGGAATGAAAGACAATGCAGTGTCACGCAAACCAAGCAGGGTAGGAAAAGAATACTTCAAAAAAATAAGGTTCACAAAAGCCCCACAATTTCACCTCTTGTTTATCATCAAGAGTATTCCAATGAACACACTATTTATGGAGACAGCTCCTTTTAGCCCAAGCAAAAGAGAATCCTAGAAGGCCACGTGTCTGCTCTAGACATCACACTTCCTCCCACAATCCATATGCCAAAGCAACAGGAATACCACAGCTTTCTGCTGCACCAAGTTTAGCAGCAGCTTCTCAGATTGAGGGGTCACTGTCCCAGGAGATGAAGAGGGGTGGTAGATGCACAGAGATCCCAAATTAGATCCAAGAGCCAAGGCTGAGCCAGTCAAGTTTTACAGAGGGGGGAAACACCAGCCTGCAGCCAAGACTTCCAGCACTGCAATGCCAGGACAGGGTCCCACCCTGGCTTCCCAGCAGCCACACACCAAACAAAGGGTCTTGCCAAAGGTGGGAGCCCAGTCACCACATGCATGAGTGACTTACTTACCTTCCTCTTCCCATGGAAGATGTCCTCAGGGAGGCTCGTGTGGATGAGGCTGTGCACTTCTGCCAGCTCTGTGATGTCCCCCAGGGGCACGGGCGCATCCTCTGGGAGTGGGGACATGAGGGACTCAAGCTCATGTGAGTCCAAGGTGGCACTGGGAGAGGTCACCCCTTGCCTGCTCCGGTGGTAGTACGTGTGGTTGCCAGCAGCCTGGGAATCCAGGCCTGGCAGGGCCTCCCTGAGGGAAAACAAGCAAGAGTTGACATCTCAGCTGGTCTATGTGCAAGTGACCCGGTCCAAGCCCTGCCCTGCCACTCCTAGGGATATTATTTATCATCACATCCCTGCATCACTGCACCTTTCACTGCAGGTATATCTCTGCACCACCTTGGTGAATGCCAAAGCTCAGACAAATCCTGCCGTGGGATGCAAAGCTGTCCCTCTGCCAGCAAACCCCAAGGGCAGGAGATACCACTAGTCCCAGGTGCTCACACACCCTGGTCCATGGGGAGCTGTGTCACTCCTGTCACCTCTGCTTTACAGGTCAGAGATGCAACAGGACAGGGAAGTTTAGTGGCCACATTAGGGTACGATTTCAGAAGCTGTTCGTTCCTAGCTCTGATATCTGCTTTGAGCTCAAAGCTCTTCTGAACAACTGAACTGTTTTCTGCTCATGGTCTTTCCAAATGCTTGTGACTGGATTCAGGCCCCTGGGATAGCAGAGGGCTTGGGGCTGTATCCAGTCCTCCTTAGACCAACCTGTCATTCACTGGGAAGTCTTTCATCATTTTCCCAGATGAAAGTTAACAAACTATTTCCAAACATCCTTGGAGCTGTCCAACCTCAGAAGTAACATACTACCCACACTAATAGACACAGGTAATAAACTGGTTCTTCCGTTTTCTTGGGGCTTTTTCTTTCTCTGAAAAAACCCTCTGCTAGTCTAAGAATGCAAATTGAAGAGAAACTACTTAAAAAATTAATCAGTGAAAAGATTATACTAAATATACTCCTTATCCATCCACAGATCCAAGCTGTGCATTAACTGTCTCCTACACCACATCCCAAGCAGCCCAGCTGAACAGGGGATGCAGCTCACAGTGTTTTTGTCTCCTTCCACAGCAGCCTCCTTTACCTGAGGTGCCACCCACCTGTGCTTGCTGTTCCGGAAGCTGGCACACATGCAGAAGAGAATGCAGAGCAGCCCCAGGCACACCCCCACAATGATCCCTGTCACAGAGTGGATATCCAGGACATCTAGGAGGGGAAGGAATGACAGCCACATCATTTCAGCTGCTAGCAGGAAGAGGGTACAAACGAAACCAAACAGGTTTAAAAGGCCCTTCTAACCCAACTGTTTTGTGGTTCTGATTCTATACACATACAACAATAAAATTCCTTGGCAGTGACAATTCAGAGCGATTTAAAGCAAACTGGCATCTGTGCATCTTCATTAATGTCGTGCTACAGCAAGATGCAGGTTGCACATGCCCTTCAAGAGGAACCAGGATGGGGATGAGATAAAGTTTGGCTGTGGGATGGGTTCTGGAGATGCATATCTGGGAGCTCTGGTGTGATCCTCTGCACTGCCCTGCAGAGAATCCTATCTCACATCCTACACAGTGACACCAGGCAATTGCTTGGCAAACAGAAATGTCACTGCTGACAAATCAGTCTCCAGCAATGCAATTCCTTTCCTGCCCTGGGGTAAGGAGGAATTCATACCAGACAGCTTCTCCCGGAGGGTGTGCACATCCTTCACGTTGGAATAGGGACCAGATCCCACCACTGTCTTTGCTCCCATCTTGAAGAAGTATCTGGTATCACTTTCCAGGCCATGCACTTCAGTGCTGAAGATGTTTCCTGACCAAAAGCAAATAAGAAAAGATTTTAAATGTTCTGTTTCAAGAGTATTCAGAGGCTACAGCAAAGCAGCTGCAAAATTGCTGGACCCTCAGAAATGAGGGATTTTGTGACATTTTTGTGCATTTCATACACCTCTTCAGTAATAATGAACTTCCTGCTTACAGACCCAATAATACAGACTGCTTGTGATACTGCTGGCACACATTTCTCTAGGAATTACTGGCTGTCAGGCTGCATCTGTGGGATATTTCCTGGATGATAATGGCTATTTCAGCCCCAGACATGTATGATTTCATGTCTCTCAGTAGCCATGTCCCTGGACTCTCTGCTATGACCAGGTCCACAGATGCTTCAAGAAAACTGCCAGGATGAGCTCTTTAATATTTGTCTGTGCTCAAAGTGAGGCAGAAATCAGGGCAGCAGGACTGAGCAACCAGGACTCCAGAGACAGGAAAGGAGGCAGGAGGACCGTGGGCTATTACAGTACCTGGAGGAGGCTCACCTTCTCGTGTCAGCAAGGTCCACATGTCATCTGGCTGTGTGTTGTTGGCATTGTACAGGATGAGATACTCCACAATGATGCCATTGGGCTCCACAGGTGGGCACCAGTGCACCTGCACAGCGTAGGGGTTGAGAGGGTGCAGCCTCAGGTCAGACGGAGGAGTGGAGGGGCCTGGCAGAGACAGATAAAAACCCAGCCTGAGCAGCAGAAGAGGAGCAGAGCATTCACCCCCAGAGGGCCTCCCAGCATGTACTCAAGGTTGTCAGAACTTCGAGGGGGCCTGAGATCACGTCTCCCAGAGGCACATTAGGAGGGATCTGACAGAGAGCCAAGGAAAGCCAGGAGAAATGAGGATTTGGTTCCCATAAACACTCACGGTCGGGCAGGGTGAAGCGCTCCACCACGCTGCCAAAGGGCCCATCGATGCCAACCCCGTTGGACTGCACAGCAAACTCATACCTGGTGTAGGGTTTCAGCCCACTAATTAGAATGTCTTCATCTGAGCTGGAGGGAGAGGACACAGCACAAGGCCATGAACACATGAGGGTTCTCCAATGTCACCCTGACACCTCACCAGGAACACTCTGAGAGATTATCCTAACTCTGACAGCATTTGATTTTCCACCTAAAGCTCCATCCCCTGCAGCCACGTGAATGAAAGAACACTCAGCTCCCAGGGACAGAGCAAAACAGTTCCTAGTCTCCAGGACCATTTCTGATGTACTCGCAGGGAAAAGTGAAAAACAGCCTGGTTAGAGGCTAAAATTGGGCACAAGTATTGAGATGTAAAATACCTCTCCAAATAATTAAAACTGCTTAATCTCTAGCAATTTATAGACCAAACTTGTGAGGACCATCTCACAAATCATGAATGCATCATTGCACCCAGCCATGTTGTTAGTAAGTGTGTAAGGTCCAACCACAGCAATAAATATGCAGAGACCAGTAAATGATTCCTTGGTATTCAAGTCAAGTCCCACTGCCACATCTCAGCAGTTCTGAACATTGTCTGTGACCACGGCAGATACTTTCAGCATGTGAAGCACCCAGGATTTTGCTAAGTTCTGGAAATTCCACGCAACTTCCTCCAACCCTGTGTTCATTCCAGACATGAACACCACATGGCAGATGAAAATCCTCTTTACCTGGTGTAGTATGTCACAAGAGAGGCGTTTTTCAGGCCCCAGGGGCTGAAGCGCACGGTGTAGTTGACAATTTTGACTGTTGTGAAGTCAGGTTTCTTCCAGCGGAGCCAGATGGAAGTTGAGCTGTTGGACTCTGCATAGACTTGGACTGGAGGCAGTGGAGGCCCCTTCTGCACAGGGGGATCTACAGTGCAGCACAAAAAGAGTTGTGGGGGTGTACATGGCAGTAATGCCACTCACACCCAGCAGAAGAACAACCCTCATGAGAAGGGTTGCTCCTTTCTCTCCTTCCCAATTCCTCCAATGCATTTTGCAATGACCATCAAAGGAAGTTCCCTTATGTTATGACCTTCTCTGTTTTGGTATTGTCCTTTTAAAAGTTCATCCTCTGTAATCCCTCTACCCTTTCTCCGAAGCTATGTACCAAGCAGAAGAGACACAACAACTGAAGGGCATTTCTCACCTACTGCTGTTGCAGGTGCCTTTTCTGTTTTGCCCTTCCAAACCGCTGCGTACCCATCTTCGTGTTTATTGAATGCCACCAGCTTCACCTCGTACAGCTTCCCAGGAGCTGGAAAAATCAATCAGGGTTTGCCTTGGGTTATTTTTGTCACCAACCCTCCCTAGTCAGACACGTTTTCTTTGATCCCATCAGCTTTTCTCACCATCCAAGAAAGTAGCTTGAACATAATAAATACATTTTTGTTATCTTATGCCTAAGTAAATATCACCTAATGCCTAAATTACAGCAGGGAGTCCCCTTCCATTTACAGGCTTCTCACACACAAACATTGTCTCACAGCTGGTGTATGTTATCAGCACAGCTGCTCCTTGGCTCTCCCCTTGCTTTTGACAGAAATTATGAGCAGGAAATGGACTTGCCCCAGCCTTCAGAAGTTGACCAGTGTCCTGGCCTCCAGCACATCTACTCAGAATCTCTAGATCTTCCTCCCTTACAAACACTAAAGAAACCTACACATGCTGACTCCTCTCTCCACCATGAAAGTGACTGCACTGCACTGTTTATTCCTGAGGAGTGAGGACATTCTCTCCTCCCCCAAAATGCACCTCCTGTTTCTGAAGTCCTTTCTGATTTATTCACTGCTGTGAGGATCTTCCTTCCAGCAAGTCCTCAAACGCCCTGTTAAGTCACTGGCAGCCTTTGTTGTATGGTGTCTATTTTGCCTCCACAGTAGAGCTGAGAGCTTCCCAATTTGCAATTACAAAAGCAACAATGCACAGAAAACCCACACCAAAAACCTGAGGGTCCTCATTGCGTGCTCTTCCCATCAGAGATCCTGGCACTGTGGGGAGTCTCAAACTGAGCTGCAGGACAGGGCACTCTGACTCCAAGCAGTGCTGCCCTGGTCCAAAATCCATTTCCCTCTTTCCTCCAGCCTATCATCAGCTGCTTCGTTTTTAATGGAGATGTTTAATCAGAGAAACAACTTGGGAGATATAAAGTTCTCAAAGAAGACATTCCCTGCAGCAGTCAGCCCCTTCAGGAGCTCAGCCAGAGCAGTCCACACTGCCTTTTGTTGCCTCGGCTGCAGCACATTGATGAAGTTTGTTAATTTGGGACATGCCTCTTCATTCCCTGCCCTCACAGATCACTGCTCTCTTTGCCAGACAACGTAAGCAAAATGAAACCTTTCTTATTGATGCCAATTTTATTATTACTGCCCTGATTACAGTCCCAGAGGCTGATGGTACCAATTACCAAAGGCTTTCTCTGCTCCACAACACATGCTCATGCTCAGAATATAAAAACAGTTCAGCCACGTTTTTGTCCCCCAAAGAATCCCAAAAGCAAACAGAGTTTTGTCTGCCTCCAAGACAGCCTGATCTGCATTTCCACACTCTCCAGCCACAGAAAAATGTTTTAAGCCCACACAAGGGGGATAAAGCCAAAGGGCACTAAGCCTCCAAAGGGCTGGGACCATAGGCTCAGCAGAACAAAGAACCCCCAGCCCATCTCTTGCCAGCACCACACTCTCCTTCTGCCTGAGCCTTGGGCTGGGCTTCACTGGGACACGAGCACATCGTGGATGGTGAGATCCAAAACGATGAGGAAAAGCTCCCAGATGTGAGGCAGCTGTGGGTAGCTCCTGTTGGAGAATGAAGTGAAGGAAAGGACAAGTCCTCTGTCTCCATCCCTGGGCAGGATCAATACAGCAGCTGCTTACATGTGACACCAGGGAAGCTCAAATGCAAGATCAAGCACCTCACATCCTGAAAATAGGGGTATTTTGGATTTCTCAGTCAGAGGATTGGCTTCAGTTTTTATACACAGGCCCAGATGTTCAAGCTCTTAGAACAGGCAGACATAAAACTCTATCAAGCTGTCAAGAAGCTGGTAGACAGCATGAAAACAGATGTATTTCACTGCATTCCATCATACATTAAATATAAGCAGAATAATCTAGTCCAGATAATTTCCAATCACTAATCTGGATGGCTGCATAATATATTCAATATGCTAAATATATTGCTTCACTCAGCGTTTCAAGGTGTTCATATTGGCCAGGTGCCAGAAGCCATACTTCCCTTTAAGTGGGAAAACACCCTGATTTCCAGAGTGTTGCTTCCAGAGGAATGCAATTTTCCTTCATGGGAATGTGGAAGACAGGATCAGATCCCTGCCATTTATTTTTCACATAAATTATGGCCCTGGTAGTTGTACCTCAGTACAAAGAGTAAGTACTAGAACATTGATGGAAGTCACTAAGAATTTCTTAGAGAAAACCCCTCCTGGTGATTCAGGAAAGGTTCCTTCTGATTTTGTGGACTCATGAAATTGCTGTATTTCCTGTGTGCCCTTAACCAGCTGCCCACCTCTCTCACAGGACTGCAGCACACACCTCTCAGACAAGACACAAGGTACCATTAGTGATACCATTCTAAGAAGACATGGTTTGCTGCAGAGATTAGCACAAGATGGGAGAAGTCTTCTATATCAAGCCACACTTCAAACCAAGGCAAGGGGCAGAGCACTGGCTTCAGTGACACTACAGAGCTGTGGAGCCAAGGGACATGTAGTGACCACTCTGGACCTCGTCTGCACTAACATGGAACACACCACATCTGAGCTCAGCCTGGAATGCCCAGTGCCCAACCTGGCATTTCCTGACACCACTTCAAACACCAGAACAGGTTTCCTAGAGAGAAGGTCGATGCCCCAAGCCTGTCAGCATTTAAAAGACATTTGGACAGAATTTGCTTTCATTTTTGGCCAACACTAAGGTACCTAGGTAGTTGGACTCAATCACTCTTGAAGATAATCCCAAGAGACAGTGTTGGGTATTTGTTTGTATAGAGGGATCTTAGGAGAGGTTTCCAGTGCTGTGCTTTCCAGGCAGACATCCCTGATCTGGGAAATCCCCCCAGCTAATTCCCCATCAGTACAGATCACATGAGGGCTTCCAGCCGTTCCTGAGACCACTACCCACGCTGTCTACAAGCTGCAGCCCTGAGTACTGGCACAGGGCAGTTCTGTGCCATAAAACTAAACCCTTCCAAATCCCAACCACTCCTCCTGGTTTCATGTGCAGACCCCCTCCCTTCCTCAGCACAGCCAGATTCCTGACCCTTCTTTTACTGTACACGTGCAGCAGCACATCATTCAACAGCACAAGGGGAGCAGAGGGAACATCCTGGGCTGGGAGAAACCCGAGCCTGTGCTCCTGACACAGCCATAGCCCGTACACAGCCGCCAAATCATATGGAAACCATTAGGGCTTGAGGGATGCCCAAATTCAAGGAAGTAATTACAGAAGAACAAGCAGCCTTCTCAACATCATCATGC
Organism: Sturnus vulgaris; assembly: GCF_052056855.1. Classification (NCBI taxonomy): domain Eukaryota; kingdom Metazoa; phylum Chordata; class Aves; order Passeriformes; family Sturnidae; genus Sturnus; species Sturnus vulgaris. The sequence continues at coordinate 18,395,083 of NC_142255.1, forward strand.
CAGAGCATTTGGAACCAATTCAGCCCATTCCCAGCCCTGCACCGACTGACTTGCCCGTGGTAGGAGCAGCACTTGATGACGTTTGCATGTGGTTTCCTCTGCGCATTAATTACAGACCTAAATTCTTCAGAGAAACTCATCACTGTTAACACTCTCAGTGGCAAGATGGCTGTGACAGAGCTGGGAACCCCACTTAGAGATGGCACAAACAGTCCTTCCAGGTGCTGCAGTCTGACCTTTACACATAATATGTATGCTACAAGGGTAAGATGAACCAGCACGACAGACATGCACCCTAAAGTCTCCACTCACTGGGACAGAACAGGCTGAAGCATAAACTGGGGGATGAAAGAACTCGAGGAAGAGTTCTCTTTCAAGGATGCATCTGCCATAACTATCTTTTCTCTCCATCCTCTATCAATAGGCAAATCAATTAATGAATACAATCAGATGTTGGGAACACAACCCATTGTGGGAAATACCAAGCACTGTGAGCCAGGCAGGAAGGTCTTGCTGCTGCTCAGATCTTCTCCAGTCATGGACACTCACTCTTCTAGCCCTTTTCCCTTAGTGGGAAGTGGAGGAGAACACTGGGCTAAAATGAGTATGCTGTGAATTATCCCATCTCTGCATTTTAATATTTAATATAGAGAGATTTCAAACAGCATGCAATCATGGAGCTCCTTAGAAACAGGCAGGGAAGGAGAGATCATTGTCCTGACTGGAGATTTCTCAGCACTCTTTATAGTGACACAATAAAAACACGGATTAATTAAGAACCACTTACTGGCATATACTAAGTATATTGGTAACTTGATTAAAATCCCTGCTAAATCGGCATTAGAAATTTCTGTGCTTTAAACTCTGCTTGATACAAGCCTCAAGAGCCCCACTCCAGAAAGGATTTTGGATGACCTTAAAACACCTCAGATGGTCCTGGCCCTATGTATCTCCATGCAAACAACTGAGCCTCTTGGGAGCATCCTGGGATGATAAAAAGTGCAAGAGACAGGCCCTGAGTTTCCACACCAAGTGCTAGGAAGATGCAGCCAGCTAACCTAGTCGAGTCAGCTCATACTGCTTCACTTTCTTCTTTAGTTTTATGGGTCCTACATCCCAGCTCTCATCTTCAGCACCATCCAAAGGGCTCTCATCACTGGACTCCTCTGGGCCCACCTCTCTGTAGTAGAGCTTGTAGCCAGATATCTGGGCATGGTTTGCTGGGGGCTGCCACGTTATCAGGAGAGATTCCATCTTTGCTCGGACTTTTAGTTCTGTCGGGGCAAATGGAACTGGAAGAAGACAAGAGAAAACAATTGAGCCACATGTCTCCATTTCCCTGGTCTACTGAATCCTCCCAGTCCTCAGTAGTGAGGGAAGGGTGTGAGGAAAAGGCTGTCTTGAGTGGGGTGTCTCCATTCCCTGACAGTGGAGAGTGGGACAGTCACACTCTACTACTGACTTTCCCAGCTGGGTGCTATAGGAAACAAGGATGTCACAAAGCCACTGTGGGGGTTTCCCAGTATTCTGAGATATCACCATCTTTAATCACTGCTCGAGTCTGGCATGGGCTCGGCTCTCTTTGGCAGAATTGTCTATTCATTCCCAAATGTTGTAACATTTGGGATCTGGAGTTCTGTTTCTTTTCTTCCTAGTTTTTTTTAAGAACTTTCACAGCTGCACATGGAGGGTGCAAAGCCCCACTGCCCAGGCAAGCAGTGAGATGTACAGGGACTGCTGAGCAGCAAGGTAAAGGTAAGCACTTTGGTCTGACCAAAACTAATGGTTGTAATTCCCAAAGGAATTAAAGTATTAAAATATCTCAGAAAATGCCTGAAGTTGCCCACACCCTGTCCCAAATCCCAGGCATTCCCCAGCCTCCTACCATGTGTCTGGTTGTCTCTGTCAGGAGTCCGATGCTGGGTCCATTCAGAAGGGGCCCCATATCCCACACTGGTGCTGGCTGCAATCCGAACTTTGTACACTTTGTTGGGATGGAGTGAGTACAGGGTGATCTGGGTCTCATTTCCACCCACTTCGATGGAGGTGACCTGATCTGCTGGAATCAAGGGGACACCACTGAAAACAGGGATTTCCCAGCCAAAGGTAAGTACAGCTGAGCAGTCACAAGCCTTGTTACCCCCTCGTGGTCTGGTATAGCTTGGCTTTGCTCAGAGCAGTCTTATGCCACCAGAAAAAACCTGTAAGGCTGGGCAGAGCTGATATTCTGACTGACAACTCCCTTCATCACATTCCAAACTGCAGGTTGCCTTTAGCACCACAGAGCCTGCCCAGAGGGAGCTGTCAGAAACCTTGCTCTGATGATGTGATGGTGGAACATGAGCACAGCTAATAGGAGCTGATGGCATGTTCCAGTGCTTCTCACTGCTGTATTTAAACCCTCACCTTAATGTGAACCAGAACTGTCCAGCAGCCCTGCTTTCTGCAAAATTCACACCCTCATCCACACCAGACAGAGGTTTTATTGCTCCCTCTTCAGCCCACCCAAGTTCATAAGGGAGGTGACAGGAAATTTAAACTGAGAATAGCCTGGGATTTTCACTGTATCAGCTGACTGGTTTTGCCGAAGATTAATGTGTCCTGTTTAGAGTACACAGAGATCTTGATTTCAGCTTCCCTTGGTGTTAACTCAGCCAGGAGCACTGTCCCTGCTATGTAACACCATATTGCTGAGTGTGATCCCTGGATTCCAAGTGTTTCCAAGGTTTTACGATGCCACTGAGCCATGTGCAGGCTCAAGGCAAAAGAACCAGAGCCAGGAGTCACAGCACAGACTACTAATCCAGTTCAAATACATGGGAACATGTCCAGCACCTCATCACACTCGCCATCCTTCTCTCAGGAAGAATCATGACCCTGGGAAGTGAGAAGCTGCAGAGCTTTGACAGTTTTAAGAGCAAATACCCAGAAGGATTTGCAAAGCAAGCACACATGGAATTGGAACAGCCACATCCAGCAGAGGTAGATGTTACCATCTCTGCTGAACCCTGCTTAGCGTGTCTGACAGCGTAAATAAAATTGAATAGAACTTGGCAGTAGAGCAACGCAACCTGGCCAGGGTATTTGGTTTTCACCCACAAGGACCACTTTGATTAGACTCCATTTTAAGGAAATTTAAAGTATTTACTCCTCTTCCCCAAGCAGCATAAAATTCTTCCCCCAAAAGACAGTACAGATGGCAGTGAAGGGCTGCTCATGCAGACATTTCTGGGACAGCACAAACATGGGTCAGCCATTCTTCTGGGGACACAGTGCCTCCATGATCACAGGAAAAGGCACCTTGAGATGGTGTGAGGTAGCACTGCCATGACCACCAGACAGAGCCAGGCTATGAAAGGGTTCTCTTCCCTTGGGTAAAAGGGGTCCCTCTATTTTCAGCCTTGCACCACCTCCCCCCTCCCATCACAGGCTGTTAACACCACTAGAGCAGACAACACAACCCCCAAGTGGTGTTTCCCTCACCTTCCTTGAGGGTGCAGTAGTCGATCTTGTACTTGGTTATCTTGCCATTACTCAGCTCGGGAGGAGGAGGCAGCCACGTCACACGGATGTCACCAGGAGTCATGCTCGACAGGGACAGCTGAGGGGCTGCACTGGGAACTGGGTAAACAACCATGACAAGTCAGCAAAGACCAGAGCAAGACCTCAACATATCTCTGCAAGCTGTCTGTGCTCGTTGGAGGCTACTACCTTGGTTCTGCCACAGCCACTGGTGACTTGGTGTCTGTCCTGGGGGAACCAACACCCCACAGCCCTTCAGGGGTGTCTGGGGAGAGGAGATGCTGGACTGCTCCACTTGCAGGCTGACCAGAGTCTGCTGGCCCCAGTCACACTGCTCCCAGGGACCCGTGTCCAGGGCAAACTGGGCAGGGTGGCACACACCAATTCTCAGCTTGTGCTGTACTGTGGAGCCCGAAGGAGGCACAGAATCAAATGGCTCACAGATCCAAACTGCAGGCCTGGGAATCCTCATTCCCTTGAGAACCACAGCTCTGGGCTGCAGGCAGCTTTCATGCTTTTAACTCAGCCTTTCAGGCTTCAGACACACATACTGGACCACGCAGGTCACCATGTCAGGAGCATTAAAAGCACATAATGCACACGAGGTCTGCCAAAACCATCTCTGCTTGCCTCTGTCCTGCAGCCTGTCGAAAGCTGTGCATGGTCTCCTGTTGGGCAGCTGTGCTTCTGGCACTCTGCCTTTACTGCTCACAAAATGCTGTGTGATAAATGGTAAAATCAACACAAACTATTGGCTCTTAAGAGGTCTGACCTCAAGGCTGCTCCCACCCCTACAAATTGCAATAGATGTTTCTTCTGAGTTGAAATCCAGTCTGGGCCAGAGTGAAGCTTAGAGCAATATCACATGGATTAGGTGAAAGCCCTTAGGAACTGACTGCAATTCCCAAAGGATTCTCATGGGCTCCACCATCAGCCAGGTTATTTTCATACCCTTCACTACCCAAGCTGATGATGAGACTAGGGTGAAGGTTTAGGTTTCTAGGAGCTGCTACTACTCTCTGTAGCACATTCAGTGCTCACCATGAACCAGGCCAAGAACATTTCCTAGGCACCAGAACCCATCTAATCCAACGCACCATCCTCCAGGGTCTGCACAACGATGGAAGAGGATGTCCTGCTGGCCCCGAGCTGGGAATATGCAACCACGTAGAAGACATAGTTGGTGTTTGGTTCCAGATCCTTGACTTGCAGCTCTGTTGTGTCATTATTGACAGCAAACTGGTATTCCACATTATCTGTTCCTAGAGCCAAGGAAACACTGATCAGCAGGTCAGTGAACTGGCACAACACTCCTGAAAAACTCACTTAATTCACAAGGCCCACAGACTAAATCCAAGTTAAAAATCACTGTATCTTCTCCAATTTCCCCAGCAACTACATAGCCTCATCTCTTATATGAGATTTTTGGGCAGAAACTCCAATGCCTCAACCTTAGTGTCTCCATTTTGACTCAAACTCTTTCATCCATGCTGAAGCAGCTGCAGTTACCAGTTTGATTTTCAGAGGAGCTCTCGTAACAGCTCAGCATTGGCTTGCTGGCTTTTTTGGGAAGACAGACCCCAAGAAAGCCAGTGCCTCACTTCAGATTCTAGGTGTGGATAATTTAGTGATTCCCACTGTACCCAATGCAGCTGGTTAATATCACTGTTAATAATCACTGTTAATAATTTTTGCATACAAAATCAACATGAATAAAATCAGCAGTGCCTGGTTCCATAGAATCCAGACAACTCAGCTATGTGTGCCAATCAAGAAGTTAGAATATGTTGGCTATCACTGGCTGATACTGACTCCAGGAGAAAATTCCTTTACCTGCAATGAAAGGGGAATCGCCTCACACTTATCACTAGGGAAGCTGGGGAAGAAGGTCAAGCTGTGCCTTGTACCTTTGACACAGCTGTGCTGCTCAGGGAGGTGACACCTACCCACAGCCCGCTGGTAATGCAAGGAGAAGCCGATGATCTGCTCGCTGTTGTGCTCCGGCCGCTCCCAGGACACCAGGACGGTGCTGCTGGAGAGGGACACGGCCGAGACCTTCTTGGGAGCGCTGGGCAAACCCTCGCGCACGATCACCGAGAGCTTGGCGGTGGCACAGGCCATGCCCAGGCTGTTCTCAGCCACACACTGGTAGTAGCCAGCATCCTCCAGGCCGATCTGGTTGATGACGAGGCTGCCGCTGCTCTGCACCTTCACGCGCCCGTTGGAGAGGATGGGCTCCCCGTTCTTCAGCCAGTGGATGGTGGGGGTTGGCTCTCCCTCTGCCTTGCACACAAACCTGGCCGTGCTGGCTCGGGTGCGGGATATGGTTTCAGGAGCCTGGGAGATGCTTGGAGTAGCTGGGAGGAGAGAGGACAAATTAATGCAGGAAGGAGGAGGAAAAGATAGCAAAGCAAATCCCTTCTCCTCCCCACTCAGTGCTATGTTTTATTCAGTAGCAGCTTTGCTTACAAGATGGGATTTGCCAGGCAGACTCTAGAGGCTTAATTTAGACTCTGTCCAAAAGGAAAAATAAATTCTGTATCAATCATGTGCTGCGTTCCCTGATCCTAGGCTGTTCTCCCTGCTGGCTTCCAGAATACTGAAAGTTAATTGCTGGTAGAGATTTCCAAGGGGGAACCCTGGAGAACAAAAATAAGGCATAAAACGCTTCAGTAAATACCAGGAACTAAACCCCAAATTAAAGAGGTGACACTCCCACTGAGAGCTATCCCAACTAGGGCCTCCTAACTCTAACCTGGCTCCTATTTTCCCCAGCCATAAAGGCCACAAATCCTTGAGGACCTCCTGGATGTTGATCCATGGAATCCACAGCAAGTTGGTCAGCATTCGTTCCTGAGAATTTGCCTTCTCTACTCACCGAGGATGCGGAGCTCAGCCGCGGCGGTGACGAACTGCCGGGTTTGGGGTTTGTTGGCTCGGCAGACGTACACCCCAGAGTGATGGGGCTGGCTGGAAGGAATGAGCAGATTTGTCCGGCCCAGCACAATCACATCTGTGGAAATGGACTTTCCATCTGCAGGAAGAAACGTACACAAATGTGGGAGTGAGCCCCAGGCTGCCCTTTATGAGGGCTTGTAAACAATGCCAGGATAGCAGCTGGGGAGTGGAAAGACCCCCAAATCCCAAACCCCAGCCAAGAGGAAGGTTCCTGCTGGGACACTCCTCAGTGCTTGACAGCCAGCTCAAGGCAACATTGACTCAAGGTTTAGTTCAGACTGTAATAATCCAAAAAGTTCTGGTTTGCATCAAAATTGTCTCTGGGTGTGCCTGCAATGAGAGCCCCAGGAACAGCACATTCAAGGAAAAGCTGTGCTGACCCCATCACAAGCACAGACACCTCATCCCCTCACTCGTTCATGCAATGTCAGCAAGACTGTGGAATCACTGGCAACTCATGGGCTCCTCCTCCTCCTCTGTGTCTTGGATGTGAACCCAAGTTTACTGAGCTTCCTGATCCACTCCTTGTCCACAGCTTGGCTGTGAGGTGTTAGAAAGACACCTGGTGCTCCCTGGGACTCTGGTATTTATGTCAGAGACGTGGGCCATGAGCTGCCTTCTCCCCATTCTCCAGGCTGAGCACTGCTGAGTAGGGAAGAAGGAAAGGGCAGCTCCATATCACTGGCCAGAAGCCAAGATATCCTTGTACAACTTCAAGTAGCCCTGGGCTCCTCAGCATCACAGACAGGGCAGAGGCTGGTGCTGAGCACTGCATATTTTCAGCATCACTCTGAAATGAGAAACTCAGGGATATGGCATTGGTACCCCTGGGTGAGTGTGGAAGACAAAGCCAAGAGCTGAGGACAAGCTGAGGAAAGGCTTGGAAGTGAGGTCTGGCACAATTCTGCAGACTGGATCAGCCAATTTGTGCAGTACCTGTGCACCACCATGCCTTGTCCCTCTCCACCTGCAGAAGAACGTCTTCAGCACTGCCTTTACCTCTCCAGCTTCAGCTGAGCCTGGAGCTCACACAGAACAAACTCCCCACCTCCACTGTGAACAGCTGCACTGACTTAGCACCATCAGCATGGAATGTGGCTGAGAGCAGATCCTCTGCCCCCTCTCTGCATTTGGGGGTCTTCAGATGGCCTCACAGTTCAGTGGCTGCACACTCAGAGCAGACAATCTGCACACCCCGTTTGCACTGGAGCAGTTGGTTGGAAAACTGACTCCAGATGGTAACAATTAGCTGACACCACCAAGGCTGGCAAGAGCCAAACTGGCAACTTGGAGGTACATCCTTGGTGCTCCCTACATGACTGATGGTCCAGTAACCCAGCCTGCTCCTTAAGGAAGGCTTGGAAATAAACTTGTGTAATTCAGAATGACTTGCACTGTTATTCAATCCATTTAAATTCAACAGTTCACACAAGGAAGGAGACTGGGAGCAAGCAAACACTTGAAAATAAAGCATGGAAAGAACCGGTTCACCAATTATTCTCCCTCCACCCTTGCCTTTCTTTCTTACAAAAAACTTTCATAATGATAATTAACTTATATTATTATCTACTTTACCACGGGCATCAGCAGCTCTCAGTAAAGCAGTAAGTGATCTAGCATGGGAATGCTGAGCATTTGTAATTGTAAAGTGCAGGGGATAAACTAGAAACATTTCTGCCATAACATTTAAGCCTTGCTCATTTGATTTCTAGTATCCTCTGAGGGTTTTTTGCTGCTTTTTTGTGGGGAAGAGGAAATATTTTTATATGCTAAAATCATTGCCTGTGGACAAATCTGGGCTGAAAACCAACCACAATAAATGGTTACAAGGGAGAGGAGTCTTAAATTGTGACCTGGATTTATGAAAATGACTGTGAGCCTTTTCTGGGGGAGAATCAACCTCTGAGCTGAGAATGTCTTCAGTCAGAGCCTCTAAAACACAACTGATGGATGTGACTCTCAGTGACACTGGCATCCAATTTGTGACTTTGGCTATCAGCCCTGGGTAACATCTGCCAGCCCAGCTCATTCATACACCTCTGACGAGACCTAAGCAGCTCCTCCTCCTTCCATTCAACAAAAACCTCCCAGTCTCAGTCACTCCAAGGATTAACAGGTCTTATCAAGTTTTATAATCCTGCAAGATAATACAAGCTATTTCTCCAGTGCAATGGCAAATTCCACAGAATCCCCAGTAACCTTGGAGTCCAGGCAGGAGTAGCACCTGACCCCATCTCATGACCTTTACTGCTCCAGTTCACATGAGAAAGACTAGTTTAGATCAAAAGGCATCCAGGCACAGATCAAACAACTACAAATTGAACTGTGTGCTTTGTAACCTTCAAGATTTAATTAATAATTCTACTTTAGCAAAGACATCACACATTGTGACACCACCTGTGTCATTAGGTATCGATGTTACAAGCACCCTTCCTGTCTCAGATTTTTCCACTCTTAATAGATTTCTAGAATGTAGTATCCAACAGAAATTTAGTCCTCGCCCTCACACTCACCTTGTCGTATCCAGGAGACAAAGGGGGTGGGGTCAGCAGCTGCCATACACTCCATCACCACGCTCTCCCCAGCCACCACCGTGGTGTTCTCCGGAGCAGCGACGATGGTGACATCTCCTCCTGCTGGCTGGGAACCTAATGACAAAAATTTAAAAAAAAAGTCTGTCCTTCCAAGATACAAAGTTCCGCAGAAAAAAAGAGCAGGTAGATCCCTGTCTCCCCAGCTGCACTTCCCTGGGCAGTCTCATGTGTGGAAATGGCTCAGGCCCAGCCTGAGGAGAAAAACAGGTCTTGCTTTTATATGACTACGGAATTTTTACTAAAGAAACAATCTGCCCAGTAAAATTTTCTCTAATTGTGCGGGTCCTAATAACAGGATTTTCACATGGAAAACAAGTAGAATTTCAAGCCAACACCTTCATAAACTGTTGCTACATGGATGTTTGTTCATTAGATGAAACAAGACACCTCTGTCCTCAAACAGAGCAACACCAACACTCACCCTCCACCAAGGCACTGGAGCAGCTCAGAAAAAATCCAGTCACTTGGCTAAAGAAATTCTAATAGCCAGATGCTGGACTGTAAACTGCAACACAGAGAGGTCATGGCTGTGTCCTGGCCTTCACCTGACGGCACAAAGACAGATCAGTCATCCCACATCTGGAGGAGACAGTGCTGTGTAACTTGTACGTGCACAGACCAAGAGCCAACACTTAAATCAAGCAAGGTTTACAGGAAGGTCTCCAGGCTGCATTGCACAACGCCTTGAGAATGGGATGGGATATTCTGCTTGAAATGAACCTTCTGCCTGTGTCTGCCCACTGCTGAGCAGAGGTTAAGGGAAGGTCAAGGAAATGCCTTTGCAGCGGCCAAATTTCTGTTGTCAGATGAAAACAACCGGAGCACTCTTGAGCAGACCAGACTGTTCACGACCCTCACCAGTTCCTCCAGCTCTCTCAAATATCTTTAAATCTGGGGGACACTTTTGTTGTTGTCCTCATGAAGGGAGAAATAACTGTATAGGAGTCATATAGTACCAGTAACACTCAGTCTGCAATGAAAGTTATTGGCAGCAGGTCTCAAACAAATAAAAGCAGTATCTTTCTGAACTCAGTGTATCAAGATGCCGCAGAGTTCAAAACCCAAGAAATTCAGACAAGCTCATAAAGGACACATTTACCAGGACTGTTAAATATGGTCTCCTTACAGTCCCCAGCCCAAAATGCTCCTGACTGGGATACTCTGACTGGGACCCTGATTGTCAGATGCTGAGGGAGATGTCCAAGGGAAGCACCATGTCTTCCGTGCCCAGTTTCTTTACATGCTGTCCCCTGGCACCTGCTCTGGTCACTTCTGGAAACTCGCACTGGCCATTCATACAGCATCCAAACAACTCACTCGTATCTGAATTTTGTGGGGATATAAACCAGAGGAGCTTCAGCCTCACAGGCAGAGCTGCCTGCATGGCAGGAGGCCACACACGGCTGCACTGAATGTGCTGTGCTCAGCCTAGCCCCAGGCTCAGTGCCAGTCAATCTGAGCAGGGCAGTCTTGCCAAAGCATTGGTTCCACTCTGAAATGTTCTCGCAGTCCATACGTGTGTGAAAGGGATTTCCATCTCTAGTATTACATGAGCACAGTCAAAAGGAGCCAGGAGAGTCCCTGAGGCACCAAGGGAAACCGGGAGCAAGCAGGAGCCAGTGCTTGTCCAGCAGATGGAAGCAGAGACCGAGGAGCACCCACAGTGCCTGACCTGGGGCAGTGGCTGGACCACGCTGACCTGCAATCCCAGCCCTGGGCAAACACCAGCAAGAGGAGCTGCCCTGTGGCAGGAAAGAGCCAGGCCAGCTGTCCTCCTCCCAGTGGAATGAGTACCCTACACTGAGGGGCTGGTATGGACAGGCAAACCCAACCTCCTTCTGGGCTGGCCAGGGCTTTAATCCATCATGCCTGCTGATGCTCTCATTGTCCACATCCACAGACACTTTCAGCCTCACAGCCAGCACACCTGGCTGCAGCAGGACAACCTGGGGGACAGCACAGAGACAGGAAGAAAACTCAGCAGATATGGATTCTTAAAACTCACTGACAATAATATGAAAATCCTGGTCACTCTGAACTACTGAGACAGAAAATGGACTTAATGCAAAAAGTGGCATGAGAGCTTCCACCCCAGGCACATAAGCTCAAGGATCAGAGAAACTCAAGGCTCTCTGCAACAGCAGCTTTCTTTTAACTCCAGCTCGAGTTCAACAAAGCACTAAAATCCACAAGAAATCATTAGTCCTGCACAAGAACTGAGCACAGGTACTCCAGTGAGGCCCAGCTTGATGGGTGAGGCAGCTCTGCACATAGATCTCTACCCCATACGGCACAGAGGGACGAGGCAACGCCAGAGAAAGAACAAGGTGGAGCTTTCCAGCCAGGATTTGGAAGGAAACACATGAAAAAGCATCAAAAACAAAGGCAAAGTGTTTTATAGCAGCCATTGCAGGGAAGACCACAGTGCTGGAAAGACACTGGAGAACCCAATGAGTTGTGATGAGTGAACTGGGGAAAGTGATGCAAAGGAGCCAGGGGAGGAGCTGCTCTGTGCTGAGCAGGGCTGGATGTGGTCACACATCTCCAGCCAGCCCTGGCTCAGGCCCAGCTCACCCTGCACAGAGCTGAGTGAGCCCAGTCTGCCCAGCCTGGACACCAATCACTGCCTGCAGGGCCACAGCAGCTTCTGATGAAAAAGAGCAGGGCAGCAGCTGACACCACAGATCCTGGGAGCAGGAATATCCATGGTAGGACTTGCAGCCTACCCTGGGAGTGAGATTCTTTACCCAACACCACCGGCTGGGCAGGACATGGCTGAGACATGTCTGTATGCAAAAAGCTGTCTTTTTCTGCACTGCTGGGGGAAAAAAATAAATCTAGAGTAAAAAATAACACCAGCCAGATGGTAATATATTCCCTGCCAGATTTCCAAGCAGCTTTCTCTACCAAGCTTAAAGCAGAGAAAGCTGCTCAAACCTGACTTAAACACTCATGTGCTCCATCAGGTGCATGGTCCCAGGTGCTGACTGGCAAAGGCACTTTACAGGTCGTAGAAGCTTCACCTGAAGGCACTTGTCCTGTATCCCTTGGTCCCTGACAGCTGCCTGGGAATGCTGTCAGTCACTAGGAGAGGGGTTTTACCCTAGCTTCAGCCTTGAAAAATTCTTGGGAAAACATATTAATCCAGGCCCCATATCTGATTATTACTGAAAATTATGTTACAAACATAAACAGTTCTGCTTGCTTTCCCAGTGCATTCCTGGGTGTGTGCATGGATGAATGCCCCTTACAATTCTTGCAGACACAAACACATTTCTCACCAGCTTTGTATTCCATTGCAGGTCCCTCAGAGGAAGTCCACAAGTCAAGTTTCTCTTCAAATTGAGCCCCTCTGGAGCACATTTTTCCCTTGCACCTCTCTAGGCTGGTGGGACACAATGGATTGCAAGTTTACCCCTACAAACTGTGTTCCATTGAGGAGTTCCCAAGAACAGCACTCAGCTAACCAGGGAAATTTCCACACAGGGGATTCCAACACACATCAAAGAGTAAAACCAACATGAGGCTTTTTGTCTCCACTGCCATTAAGACAATTTCAGGTCAAGAGGGAATATTGTCATAACCAAAGGGAAAAAAGAGCTGCAGTTTCCAAGACATCTTTCACTGCCTGAACAAAACAGGTCAGTGAATGCACCTGCGCCATGCTGGCTGCTCTGGGGCATTAAAAGCTTTCACAGAGCTGCTATTTAAAACTTGGGCTTTGAGATTTCTCCCCCTCTGCCAGCTTTGTTTTGTCTCTCCGAGCAGCAGAGCTGCTCCAGGCAAAAGCTTTGCACAGCCCAAGGCACAACCCATGGATTCACATCATAACTCTCAATCACTGAGGCCTTTGTGGACTTTCTGCCCTTCTGAATCAGATGGATCAATTTTACCCTCTTTTACAGGAAAAAACACCTATGGAGTGCCAAGAATGGCTCTGGGATTACTGGGAGTAGTGAACAGAACTGAGGGAAATTCTCAGGGCACTGAAAGAGTATGAGGAGGCAGCTCTCTTCCTGCACAATTTGTTAACCCCTGCACAGGACACAACAAAGGTGCTACCACAGACCAAGAGCTCAGACTTACTGATCAGCTGCAGAAACATTTCAAAATATTGCCTGCAGTTTACTGTTTCCAAATGACTCATTACAGACTTCTCAGCTGATGTGTCTTTCTGCTTTCCTGTTATGAGACAGGGGAGTCAGGCCAAACCTGGGTGCTCCACTTTGTTGTACCACTGCTCTCACAGTGCCTGGAGCTGGGTTCAGGGCAGGCACAGAGGATTTACAACAAAGCATTTATGATGATGTGTGTTATAAATCGAAAAGGAGGTGGGGAGGGGAGCACAGGGAACCTGTGAGTGAGCAGCCAGACACAACTCAGCACACCCCTGAGGCTGCCCAATGTCCACAAATCCAATTGTGTCATTTCACAGTGAAGGTGAACTCTGAGCAGGGGTGTCAAGGGAGGCACCAAGGGGAGCTGCTTGGGACAAAGCTCAAAATGTTTATTTGAGCTCCTGGCTTGAGTTATAACATCCATCAGTGATTTCCAGCTCCAAGAGTTCATAACTTGGCTCTGCCTCTAATGCATCCATAATTCAAGTGCAATCCTCTCCCGCCTCCCTGCTCTTGTTAGTGCACAGTCTCAGCAAGAATTCAGGCAGTGCAACAGGAGGAAAATGCTTTTTGTTCAGCCAATTTGTGATGGTCGTTTGCAGTGACAAGAGGATGACTTCTTGGATGGGAACTAACACCTCTTTCCCAATTCCATGAACACCCTGCCTTGGCAAAAGTGCTGGAAGGTTAAACATGACCTGCATGGCGACACATTCAGCTCTCAGCTGTCAGCAGGTCAAGATCTGGAGATCTCTGACAATCAAGCCACAATCTTCTGTTCTGCGAACTTTCTCACCCTCTCTGGAGGAGGAGCATGAAACCTTATTCATCCCTGTGAGCCTCCTCCGGGAATAGATGCTAGCACTGAGCAGCTGTTCATTAGAGAAAGTCAATGCTGTCACTGCTGTTATTCTGCAGACAATAAAGGAGCAAATTACCCATTGCGAAGCACACACCTTCAAAAATGCAGGCACTGTGTTGGCAGAGCATATCCTACTCCCACTCCCCAGCTCTCTCTCTTTTCTTGGATAACTCACAGACCTCCTGGACTGTTAGGGAAGAAGCTGACAGCAACTGTGTAGGAGAAAAACATCCTCCAGACCTGCCTTTCTCCTCCCTTTACACTGCCCTGGAAATTTATCTGTAATTTATTTCTACTTCAGGACAGGATAACCAGCCTGCAAAATCTCTAGGCAAGATTGCCTGGTTGTATTCAAACACATGGAATATTTGCTTTGGGGGCAATATAAACAACGTCAGATCTCACACCTGAGCAAGTTTAGCAATAGGCATTTCTTCTTTTCTAACTGTTCTCACCTGAAAATGGCAAGGCACAGCTTTGTAAACGGGAAAGCGAAAAGGATTGGCACATGGGACTTTTCATAAGGGACTAGAGATGGTGAGTGGTGCCCTTTTAACACCCTAAAACAGGCGCTCCCAAGTGTCCCAAGTCAAAAACTGCCTCCTCTTATCCCCAAATGCAAGCACGTATCCTTTCTGAAACTTACCATTTACTTTTTGGGGTTTTTCTCCCACCTTTGCTATATCAGTGCCTGTGGCAGTTTGGATCCAAGTTCTGTTATCCTGTCATTGAAGGATAGGATGACTTTTGGTTATAGGATTATGGACTCAATTCAAAACTTTAGTGCTCTCAGAACTCCTCCTCTGCAGCCTTTGGTTCCCAGGCCTTGCAGGATGCTTCAGGTGTGTGCCTCAGCAAACAACAGCATGGACAGTGCTTTGATACTGGTACTGCACAGGTTGTCCCAGCACAATGTGTCAGCACCAGTGCTCACAGAAATGTTCCTTTCCTTTCCCTTCCCAGGCACCTGTGGAGTGTTTGAGTCAGCACACAAGTCATCCAGGAAGGGAAGTTGAGAAGGAACTCAGCTTCCACTGCTCAGTGTATTGGAGTAAAAGGTTATTTCTGCCCTATAACACAGATGAGCTCAATAAATCAGTTTTGTATTGTCTTTTTACTTCATGCCTTCCAAACGTTTTGCAAGCAATTATGCATTTGTCAATGCAAACATTGAACTGAAAAGCTGAACAGGGAAAAATTTATCTCCATGTTTTGGAATGGGGAATCTCTCTTCCTCCTTACAAAGATGGTGCTGCAGCAGAATAGTGACATATCCTGTCATCTTTAAAGCAGCACACAAAGAAACATATGTGATTAAAACACAGAAGTTTAATCACTTTTTAGTGCTATTAAAAGACCTCCACACTCACCATTTGTATGTCAAACTATAATTCCAAAATTCCCAACAAAAAATCAGCAAACAGATCCTAAAATATATGGTCCAACCACTTCACAAAACCTGCTCGTCTGCTGTTTGCATATATGCAAAAACAAGAGAATTTAAAAGATTAAATACACTTCTCTGAATTAAAAAAGATGCAGAGAGATTAATTAGTTTGGATGAGGAGTGTCCATTTACTACCTGGACCACCACCTGCCACAGCTTCTGGGGTCTCTCCACAGAGTTTAGCAGGAGAAGCTGCTCTAGGAACAGCTTCTCATTTGGCTTGAGAAACAGCCTGCCCATTTTCCCCCAGTTCCACGTCTGTGTCTGGAAGCCCTGGGAGCACATGGATCCCAGTCCAGACAGGCAAAGGGGCCATCAGGCAGTCCTCTTTCATTCCTCTCAACTTCTTTATACAGCTGACAGATTTCAGCTCAGAAATTAAATCCTTTAATGTACTAGCTCAGCCACAAGCTGACACCCTGAACTCTCTGTAACCAGAAGCCCAGAGAGAGTGGCAGGTTTCCAGGAATTGCTTTGGATTTTAGGGGGGCTCTTTCCCCACTCCCCAAACCCTTGATCCTTCAGTCCATGGAGTTTTGTAGGTCCAGGGTACATTTAGCTCTGCTACAAAGCAGTCAGAGCGTGCTTTGCCCACCACTCCAGCTCCTGTAAAGCTGTCAACATTGGCTCTCTGTTTGCGTACATGCATTTGGAACTGCTCCTCATCACGCCAAAAGGGACGGGAGCCAGCCAGACTGCACGACGCATTCCTGCTCGCTTCCCCAGAGCGCTTGGAAGCGCCTCCATTTGCACCGCCCCGAGCCGGAGCCAGGCAAAATAAACACGAGGGGCTGTGCCGGCAGCTGCGGCCAGGCGGCCCCACTGCACAGAGCTCTGAGAACTGGGGCTCTTCTGGCTTCTGCCACAGCACAAAGGGTTGCACACCTCAGGACTTCAGGCATCTCAATGCTCAGAAGCCTGAAGATACATCACAGAGCGTTTCTGGGAGGCAGAAGCAGCAGCCCACGGAGCTGGAATGTGGCAGAGGCAATAGGAAACCCCAGCTCAGGAAACAGTGGATGCTGAGCCCTAACAGAATGTCTGTGTTGGAGCAGCATTGATGGTGTCATCATTTTAGATAGTAACTACCGATTAGTAAGATTGTCTTGGAACATTTTCACGGACTTTTGTGCAAACAAATTCCCTATAAGAAAGTCGCTCAGTGTACAGAGGGAGTTGAGCATCCAGATCAGGTGAGAGGCCAACAAAGAGAAGTGAAGAAAGGAGCAGACATACCTGAGTGTCCCAGTGTGGAGAACAGCAGAGCAGCCTCCCTGCCCCAACCCTAAGAAGCAGACAGCTTATATTTCTCAAGCTGAGCCCTTAAAGCACTGCAGTCTCCAGCCATTCCCAAGCAGCTGCCAAAAACAGGGACTAGAAAAACAAGGACTGCAAGAGGCTGTTTTGTAAAGTCACCACTGAAAGAGGAACCTCCACAGTACACCAGGAATGTCTCACAGCTGACAACCAGTCAGGATGATGTCCCAGCTTCCCTGCTGGACCAGGCTCTGGTCCAGTAGT
This sequence comes from Sturnus vulgaris, assembly GCF_052056855.1. Taxonomy (NCBI): domain Eukaryota; kingdom Metazoa; phylum Chordata; class Aves; order Passeriformes; family Sturnidae; genus Sturnus; species Sturnus vulgaris. The sequence continues at coordinate 18,412,105 of NC_142255.1, forward strand.
TCAAGACAGTCTCCCATGGTCTCTGTCACTAACTCAGTGTGCTGCTCTGGGCACATCTCTGTGTCTCTGGGACTCCATCTGCTCACGGTTCAAAACACAACTATCCACAGAAGTGAAGGTGTAAAAGTAATAGCCAGAGAGCATCAGAAGACCCTTAACAAGAGCCACAGTATCCATGACTTAAATATAAACACCTCCCAAATCAGTAAATATGAAATGGCCCTGGGGACATAAGCTTGCCTGCCTCTGGGATTCAGTGGGAACATCCTCATGCCTTTTTAACCATCATTACACCAGCTCTGTGTCATTATCCTAAGGCAGCACACCACCTTCCAGGATGATACATAAGGAACCTTCAAGAAAAAAAAACCAAACCTGTAAGGCTTTTTTTTTTTCCTTTTGCAGAGAATTGACACAGAGACGTGGTCAACAGAAGACCATTCTGGCTCACAAGTCACCCTGAAACTCCTCCTTAATCACCTTGCCTCAGTGACTGGAGCCATTTCACTCCAGTTACTTCCTCCTCGTGCTCTGAGGCTGATGTTTCCCAGGGCCTGACACTTATTTCATCAGCTCTATTTGCAATTCAGATTTATTTGTAACATCAGATCCATTTGCAATTCAGGCACATCCAGCGACAGCAGAAAGGGACGAGGCTGGAGGCTCTGGACTGCACAGGAGGGCACAACCTGTTTTTCCTCTGTGACCATGGCTCCTGCTGTGCCCCATTCCCTCTGCCAGAGCAGCCATCCACTGTCCCAAGCAGGTTTGCAAAGAGGAACATTTTGGGAAGGGATCTTGCAGTGGGGTGTCCCTGATGCCAGGTACACAAAACGCTTCTCACAAGCGACGCTGTGAACACACAACACGCTGGGAGCCCACAGTAACACAGTCTGGCAGCAAAACGAGACTGCCAACTTGGAAGGGAGAGCTAAAAGCAGATGGATGCATCTGCATTCACTCAGGACAATGCAAATCTGCTTTTCTAGGAAAAGTCCGGAAGAAAAGCTGGCTTTCCATGGGGAAAAGCCATCACTGATACCCACAAATTCTGTCAAAACCCTTTGGCTGGACATTTACTGGGGGTGCCACAGAGAACCCTGATGGATGGCTGTGCATTAAGGCAGTGTTTGATGACACCACCTGCCCCTCCTTATCCCATCCTTCCTCTCTCTTCCTGCTCCTCATTCTTGTCCACAATCTTGGCACTGCCTCCTGCCTGCACGAAAAACAGAGCTGGGCAAGAACACCTCTGATACTGAAGGCAAACTCCCAGCTGTGTTCTGAGGGATCCCTGGCATCCAAGATATCCCTGTGAGGGCTTGAAGCAGCACAGCTCTGCTCCTGACTCAGCTTCCCCAGTGATCCAGGCCCACTCCTCCCATTCCTGTTCCTCAGCACCCCTGTAGGTCCTGGTGGGTCTTGGAGACAGGGACATGTCTGTCCCATGTCAAAAGCAATGGGATTAGACACCACCATGAGCTTTGCTATGCCTCCAGACACTTCCAACATCCTCACTCCAGCTGCTGGATGCTGTCAGTGCCAGAGGGCACTGCCAGCCCTCGACCTCAGAGAGCTGCTGAGGCACAGCTGTAACACCAATGATTAATAATTAACTAGTGTCATCAGGAGCCCAACCACATCAACCTTCCTGCCCCGCAGCCCATTGCAAGCTGCTGACCTAATTATGGTCTGAATTCCTAGCTCCTTTCCAGCCTCCCCATGCAGGCATAACCTGTCCCATACACCCTCCAGGACAGGCCAGGTGTGATCTCAGTGCAGATGTGCTGATGCTCCACAGGACTGTAGCACCACCAAGGGACTCTGAGGAGCCTACTGCTTAAACCCCACCTCAGTCTGAGCCTTACCAAACACCAGCTCTTATTTCAAGAAGCCTCAAAAGTAGACGTAGCAACAGACCTGAATTAGTAAGAGATGTGGAGAACACCAGAAGACCACAAACAACACCTGAATCCAAACATCCCTTGTTTTCAGGAGCTGGAGGCAGAGTAACACAGGAGCCTGGCCACATCTGACAGCTCTGAATATCATGCACAGCTACCACTGCATGTGGATTAGACCAGTTTCCCCTTAGGACCTGGAAACAGCTCATCTATTCCCAGCTGTACATCCCTTGTTCTGCTCTATTATCCTTGACACCTCTGTTGCCACTCACTTCAGTGCCATCCTCGGGCTTAGCTGTTGTGCTTAATGGGAGGTGAGGGCTCTGCATTTTGTATCAAACCCTCTGTCACTGCAGGCTGCTGGAGCTGTCAGGAACGTGGCATATCACAGCCCCACGGAACCTCACAGTCAGCTGAGCTGGAACTCCCCTTGGGCTCCCAGAGCAGGCTGCTGACACTGGAGCTACAAGCAGCTTTCCCTCGGTGATGTGAGGGGTGTGATGCATCTTGGCCCTGTAGGAACCCCAGCCAATCAGAACTGTGTGGTTGGATGGGTGCCTGACACATCTGCACCAGTCTTTCATAAGTTTCACCCAGAATCTATGGGCTCAATCCTGTTCCATGCATGCTTGAAACCCACCAGCAGTGACAGGCTCAGTAAAGTGAGATGGAGTTAAAGTTTGCAGCTTGTTAGTCAGAAGGTCACTTCTAGCTTTAAAGATCTATTTATTAAGCAAAAAATGTTGTGTACCTCCTCCTTGATCTTGCCATCCTCTGAATTCAAACTTGCCATGGCTTGCTTAGCACCTTCTGCCACAGGCAGGAGCAACAGCATTTTACAGAATCCATCAGATGCATTATGCAAACAGCTTCAGATACCTGCTCCCCAGGAAACCAGAGCTGTGAAACACTCGTAAACAGAGTCCTCTTGGCTGAGCTTTTGGGATGGCAAGTGGAGAGCAGATCCCTGCTTAACTGCTAGTGAAGTGAGAGACAGAGGGCAAAGAAAAATGGAATGCTAAAAGGAGAGAGGGAAAAGTGACAGTTCTGTGTCCAGCACAAGAGGCACAGGGAACAGGAACATGGCAATTGCAGGCTGGAACTGGGATGTCTCCTTCTCCAGAGGTGATGCATCACTTCCTGGTTATGCCAACAACTCACAGCAAAAATGGAACTGTGTTATCCCACCCCTACACATTCCCACAACTCATGCCTCCCAGAAGAAGTGTGCCATGCCCACACTCAGCTGTGGATAGCTCTGCCCCCACAACCACACAGGGCCCTGCTTTTCCTGCAATGGGCTCCAGCTGGAGGAAGACCACCCCAATCCAGGTGGGACAATCCCTCCACTCTGGTTAATGCTGCCCTTCACTGTTGATGGCAGCACACACAGGATCAATGCCCAGCTGTGGTCAGCCCAGAGCAGCACTGACCCAAATCCAAAGTTCCCTGTCCCCTGGCTGCCCAGTACCTGTGTTGGAAGCCGTGAAGGGAGCAGAGCACGTGGCCAGGGCTCAGGCTGGGTGCCAAGCCAGCATCCAGCACGTCATTCGCACATGCAGGGACTGAAAATCCACTTGTGGTAACAGCACGTCTGTTTCTGCGAGGTGGTGGCCAACTGTGAGTGTTGCTCACTTCATCACCACCTTCCCCTCCATCCCTAAAACTCATCCCAGTCAAGAGCTGTATTCTCCTTTGGAGCAAGAACCACCCCCATCCCAGGTTCTGCACTGGTATCTGCAAGGCACTGCAACACAAACACCAAAAGAACAAAAAACCTGAAGGTGCTTCAGCTGCCTCCAAGCTCTGTCCCTGTTATCACATTCATACAAATATTTGGCTGAAAAATCCATTTCCTGGGACACTGCTGCAGCAAGCTGCTACAACTGTCAGTGTAAATGATGTTCTGCCAACGGCAATCTCGCAGTGTCATCTCTAATAACACGGCACTAAATCCCAGCTCGCGGGGGATGTGCTCAGCTGCTGGGAGACTCCTCCGTGGCTCACTCAGCCCAGACCTCCACCCATCACCCTGCTCTGTTCTCCAATTCCTGCATTATTGCAGCGCAGGGAAATTCTGATTCCTGCCAGCATGGCTTGAGGCAAAGATTTTTCCCACACATGTCACAGCAGTCATGCACAGACCGGGAACAGGGTGGGCGTGAGGAGGGGAAATCCCACACCCACACTGAGATAAATGTCCACACCTCTCTCTGTGTGTGCCCCTAAATGCCCTCCAGCACCAAATGCCCATAATCACTCTCCAGACTGACCCATCCCTTCCAAAAAGGCAACTCCAAGGCTATTTATTACATTATCTCTATTTACAAGAATTTAAACATTGAGGAACTGATTCTCCTCTGCATCCCAACAACAAAGAGAGAGAAGCCAGGAGTCCTGGCTCCCAGGATCACACTCTGACAATCCTTCTGCAATAACCAATAAATATGAAGACACAAACACTGAGATCTACACAGGGGAGCTCTGGGATCAGGATCTCAAACTTGTTTCTCCCACTCCAGTGGGAGAAAACGATTCTATTCTAAAATTGCCAATGTTTTTAACTTTCTTTAGGTCACCTGGGGGACACCCCACTGCTTATACATACTCAAAGAAATTAAAAAATAAGGAGGAATGACAATTTTTTCAAGATTTGCAGTGTTTTTCCAGTGCTTTGCAACTAAAACTCTAGCTTTCATGAAAGTGAAATTTGGATTAGCTGTGGAGAAGAGAGATCCCAGCATTCATTCAGTGGGGAAGATGCAATGGAAATTTGGGGGAACCACACTCCTTTTGACATTTAAAAACAGAACAGATCAAATCTTTGTAAAAATTTACTGTTCTTGCAGCAGCACAGTTTCTGACTGTTATTTGTGCTACATTTTGCCAGCATACACACAGCAACAGGGAGTCCCTATTCCCATGAAAACACACAGAGAGCAGGCATGGGCATGATATGGAGGGGTGAAAGTGAAGTGACGGGCAAAGCGACCTGCTGAGACCACGTGTCATGTTCCCCAAGCCCTTCTGCCACCCTTCTTTAAGAGCTGCTTTATGAAGCGTGGCAACACTTCCGTGTGCATGGCAAGAAGGTGGGAACACGAGCAGGACACACAGGGAATTAGTGCTTTAATCCAGAAGTTCAGAGTAGGGCTCCAGAGCTTGCTTCCAGAAGAAGCAGCTATGACAAACAAGACACAGCTGACCCCAAGGAGCCTGGGAAAGCATCCCACAGCCAGCTCCTAATGCATTTTTTGGCAGAGAGAGCCACGGTGTTCATTCATCACCTGTCCAGGTGAGGGGTGAAGGGACAGAGCTGCCAGATGTGTTTGGCACTCCATCCGCTGGGGAGCAGTGCAGATCCAAGGGGAAAATCCAAGCTCTCCCTGTTTCCAGCAGCAGGCTCTGTTTCAGGGCTGTGTGACTGTATCCTGCTGTCCTGTCTGCTCTCTTCCCTTCCAGCTCCAAATGCCGCTTCCCCAGGGAAGGTCTGGAAATTTGCACCATGAAGTCTGCACAGCCCAAACATCTGCAGCCCCGGCGCTCCCTGCCCTGCCCTTCCCGGGGACGGCCAGCATGTGCTCAGCCACAGACACACAGCACAGCCCCAATTCCCCCCACGACAGGGAAGTCACACTGCCCATGGAAACACTTCTGGGGTTTTTAGACTGTGCAGATATGACAGAAAGGGGTCATGTTAATTGCTGTTTTTACCGGGAAAAGGCCTTTAATAAGGGAGATGGAACAATTCCCAGCCATGGTAAAAGGAACAGGGAGGGAGGGGGGAAGAACAGGACAACTGGGCAGAAGAGCTGTAAGGAAACAGATTCTTTTGCTATGCACAGCTCATTCAAATCCAGCCCTGGCTGGAAGGCAGAGGCATGAATACAAGAAGTTTCCAGGCCTGATCCTTGGAAGCATTTGCATTATCACCAGCAAGACCCCAAAATCTGCCAGGAGCACAGCTTCCAGCATCATAACACAGCACTGCAGTGCTGCCAGTGGGACAGCAGTAAGGAGACACGAGGTCCCACTGCACAAATCTTTGCCAGGGGCCCTGGCAGTACAGTGGGACTGAAAGGCTGCACTTTCACATTATCTTGGCATAAAAAAGTCCCTAGCCAGGAGCAGGGAGGGAAGAAGCAGTTTAGTTGCTCCTGTCTGAAGACACATAGGAGTTTGGTCCCTGAAATTTCCAAATAAGCAACACTAAATAGCTGTATTTCAGTCTATTGTTCTTTTGTTGTCTGTTTTTCAGTTTATTTTGGTTTTTTTTTTCTAGAATTCCTTGTTTTGGTTTCGTTTGGCTTTGTTTTTCACAGTCAGGAAAGGACTTTGCCTGACTAGTTCACTCCAACTATGATCGGCTGCTTCTGAACAGGGAGAAAAAGACTTCTCAAGCCAGTCCAGGCATCCAAAAATGTGCTCTGATGGTGAAGTGCTGAAACAAAAAAGGATCAATACCATGCCAGTCACTCATGGAGGAGTTTACAGCCTGCACAGGTCACTGCAGTTTCCCATCTGTCTCAGAGATACTTCTCCCCAATTATAAAAAACCCCAGAGATTTAACAGGCATGTTTTTCATCACTATCAGCTCAATCTGGTGAAAAACTCAACCTCACATATTTGTTTTAGCAGCCAGCGGGTGGTGTGGTGCTGCAGAAGAGAGATTTGGGTGAGAACTCCAGGCAGAAATCTGCTCAGGCCGGCTGGTGCTCCAGAAGGAACGCTTCCCATTTAACCTCTTCCATTGCCTCCATTTGCAAAGCAGATTAAACATTGCAGAGCTACAAGATGCAATTATGTAGAATGAGTTATGATGCCAAGGACATCAAATTCACCTTTGCAGCTTGATCGATATTAGTTATCAATAGCACACAGAGCCAGCACAGGAGCTGTCTCTGGAGCGTGGAACTGCCCATAGGAAGTGCTCCCCTCAGCTCTGTGCTTCATTAAACACACAGAGGATCTGGCAGGGGCTGGCAATTAGATACAGAGCATTCAACGGCTCACGAATTCTCTGCAGATTCCACCCAGATTACCTCCACGACACAATCCATTGATCAGAGGTGTGTTCTCAGGCTCCACAGTTAATTACACTCCCTGCTGATGGATGAACAGCAAAGCCATCGCTGGGAAAATACATTGGGAGCAGAATGCCAAGCAACCCAATCCTAAACAAAGACGAAAGGGGCTGGGAAGGATTTCAAGGTTAAAGCTGCCTGCGAGATACACCAGGGTCAGCACTATCAGGAGACTGACGTGGCAGGAGGCACTGTCCTGAGAGAAGGGACAGCTCAGCCAGCCTTGGGAAACGTGTCCACTTGCAGGACAGGGATGATACAAAGCTGGGGAGGCAGCCAGGCGTGCTGGGAAGGATGCTGAAGCCTGGAGACCTCCACTGCACTCATGCTTTCAGCTATGTCTTCATGTCCAGACTTGCCCGCTGCACTCTTGGCTTACAAAGGAAAATGAACTCAGAGGCTGAGGCTCAGATTGGGAGGTGAAGGACAGCTCACACCAAAGCCTTGCTCCAAAAGCCTGTATCACCAGGAGAAATCCCAGCTGGGGCTATTCCCAAATACCACACAAAGATCTCTAGAGCTCAGCAGAGTACCAGCAATATGGACACAGAACACAAGCTGGATTTCACTGTGCTCAGCCTCCTCTGGACTGTGCTGGGCAACCTGGGTAGACACAGTCCTGCCAGCTACTCCAGCTTCCAACTATTCCTCTTGCTTGCTTGGGAAGCACCTGTCCCTGCCAGCCCTTGCTTCTCTTGCCATCCAAGGCCACTGCAGAGAACATCAACAAAAATGCTGCCCTCTCCAGAGAACAAATGGGCTGCCTCATCCCGTCTAATCACCCCAGAGCACAAAGGAGTCCTCCCTACACAGTCTCCTTATCCCATCACAGCAAAGAGAAACCTTTCATGAAACGTCTCTGCAAGTTTTAACCAAAGCTGGCCATGCACAGAGCTACACCAGCAGGGGAGATGATCACTGGTATTTGAGCCCAGCTCCCCCAGCACACACAACGACCACCTGGCAGGCCTGTGCCCAGCCCAAGAGGCTGCTGGCAGCACCTCACCTTTCACCACTGTGAGGGTGGCATCGTTGCTGTAGCGCTTTCGGGCGGCGTTGGTTGCCACGCAGTGGTAAATGCCGGCATCGCTCTCCTGCACATCCACGATTTGGAGGACACCGTTGGGAAGAGTTATAAACCTGAGTGACCAAAAGGAAGAGAGTGAGACAGGCTATGCCTTACCCCAGATACTCATCACCCCAAAGCCCTTTTATCCCTCCCTTTTCTCTGGAAAACCTCTCATGTGCAGGTCGTGGTAATGACAGCAGAATGGGATCAGGGAACCTCCGAGCAACCCAACCTATGGCTCTCAAAAAGCAGCAGGTACAGACCTATCCTTCATCTCAGTCTTCCAAATACAAAAGCTGCTTTTGGGAGACCAGACTAACAGGACTTTGCTGACACAAACCAACTGGACAGTACAAATCAACTCCATACACTCACACTTGTACATACACATTTGTAGATGTCCCCAAGCTTGAGTACTCGCTACAACCATTTTAAGCACTCGTTTTTTACAAAGGTTTGGTTGCCAGACACAAAACACACTGAACGGAAGTCTGAACATCTTTTTCTTGCTGCACCTCAAGTACATGAAAAGGGACCAATTGATACACAGCTGCACCTCCACGGGCCAAAGCAGCCACAACACAGCCACCTGAATCTGCACCATTTCTGGGTTGTAGTGAGTCCTTTCCTTCTTCCACAAGGTGACAAACTCACAGCTGGGCCTTCAGTATCCCCTGATTTGCCCATGGGATGCTACTGGGAAACACTTCCACAGAGTGAAATGGCTACATTGCTCACAACATGAACACAATCCTTGCTGCATTACACTGAACAAAGCAGATGATTAGCAATTAGCATAAAAGTAGGAGCAGGCTGTCAGCATCTCCATTTTCTGCCTGGATTCCTAGATGGCAGCCTCTTTATTCTTGAATGCAAGGCGCAAAGCCTACGTGATCCTTTTTAATTATATATGAGATCCATTTTTAATTGCAAGTCTCTATAAACAGAGCTGCCGAGGTTTGACAGGCAGCTCTGGGTTATCAGTCTTCATTATGAAGAGGACACATTCAAAGGCAATTGCTAAGGGGAGGGATAGCAACTATTCCACAGGAACAGCACAAAGACAAGTTATAACCATGAACACCAGTCCAGCCATGCACAAAGATCGCAGTAAGTCAAACTGTGGCTCTCCAGGTGCTGAGACAGCTGGAGTGCCATGAACGAGGATCATGGAGCCAGGAAGACCTTAAGAGGTCACTCATCCTGTGTTCAAGCCATGGTCACCAACAGCATGCCTGGTCTTGCAGACATTTATCCTAAATCTGCACTCATGGAAACACCTCCCGTGCCCTAAGCCGTCTGTTCCAGAGACATATCCCTGCTGTCAGTCTTGCATTGATCCTGGACCTCAGCTACTGCAGTTCAACTCATCATGTCCTGTCTTCTTCACAGCTGATGAAGAAAGAAGAGCTACCAGAGCTCCTCCAGTGACCATTCTGTCTCCAGTGAAACAATCCTACAGCCTGACTCATGGACACAGACTGGCTGAAGCTTCCCACATACAAAAATGCAATGCCTTACATCCCTAAAGCCACGCTTCTGCTACTTCCAAAGACATTTTGCTCAGGATCAAGCTCCAAAAGACTTCAGAGGAAGTGATACCCAAAAGCCCTCATCAGGATGCCTCATCAGGACCCGGGAGAAAGATGACAAATATTTGCATCCTCTCAGCTCCGTGCAGGGAAAGCCTCCCACTGCGATAATATTTATTTTTGCCGTGCATCTGCTATTTGAGTCTGTAATTAATATCAACATATTTCAAACACCAGGCAAGGCATCTCCCAGCCACAAAAAGATGCTTCAGTGATGTCTCACAGATTCACTGAGGCTGGGACAGAACTCTGATCTGTGGCCTTTTTTCTCTCAGAGCAGGGCCACTAGACCAGGGCATTCAGGACCCAGCTTCTCTTGAGGACACAAAACAAGCCACTGTGTCTCTAAAGAGAGCAGGAACTGGAAACAAGGGGGTTGAATGGGGAGACTTCATCAAAAGAGCTCAAGACAGTCCCTTCAGCACCAGTGGTAGAGATGTACTCAGTGCAGTTCATCCTGTTGGGAAAGCATGGCAGCGGTGTGGATTGCTCTGCTGGGGAAGCAAGCAGGGAAGAAAAGCAGAATTTATCTATCCACCATTTCTCCCAGCTCTTCAGGGTCCCAGCAGCCCTGAACTGGAAGAAGCCTTCAGGCAGCCTGCAAGGGCATTTGCTCCATCCTCAGGCTCCCTGCAAGGAAATCTGCCTGATGACTCAGAGCAGACAGTTGTCAGAGCTTTTCTTCCACACAAAGGGCAAATCTTTTTGTCTGCTCACCTTCACCAAGGATTAAGCAGGAAACAAAAACTAAAGGACAGACAGACAAAGGCCCTGGAAGTGACAGAAACGCTGGAACCTTGGCAGTCCCAGGACTTGCTGTTGATAGTTGCAGTGTCAGGATCTCAGAGAAGCTTGCCTCGATGGGGGTGAAAGGCAAGCCCCTACCTGGATTACCCTGAAGGACAGCACACTCGGAGCAGGGCCAGGTACCAGGGCTCCAAAGGCAGCAAGAACAGCAGGGCACACCCAGAGAGCTCTTCCCCTCCCTGACAGCACTGAGGGACTCAGGGCTGCTCACCAGGGCAATGCTCAAGAACTGAAATCATGCACCTCGGCCTCGTGTCCAAACCCTGCAACCCTACAGCTCAGAGAATATCCTAACAGTAACACCCCTATTCCCCTTCTTACCTTCTCCCCAGTAAATTGCCAGCACACCTTCCCTTCAGCCGTTTGGAATTACCTAGGACAGCCCAAAGCACCAGTCCTGAGCACAGTGAGGAACCTGCAGCTCTGCTGTGGGCTCAGTTTGGAAGCACTTTTGCTCACAGCTCCAGAGTCCCGCACATGAACATGATCTACTTCAAGGCACTCCTAACACAGCACAGAAATAAACTCTACACACAGATAAAACCCTCACTTAGCCAAAATGTGGAAAAATATACTGTGATTGCAGAGCATGTGTCTGTAGGTTATGGATTTGATGTGCAGACCTCCAAAGACCTCCTGTTCCCAGCAAGTGCTCATCTTGGCTCTGGAGAAAACAAACAGCAATTTGGAGCCTGATGTGAAACCCAGCCAGCTCCTAAACTAGAGATTAAGCCAAGAGATGTTGCACACACCCCAAAGCAACTGCAATCTAGAGAAGTCCTGTGAGCCACCTTTCAGCAGCTGCTGCAGATTTAAGACTCTGTTTATTCAATGTACTTCAGAGCCAGAACTGAAAAATAATCTGTGCCTTACTCACATATGAAATTTAGATTTTTGTCCTGAAGAGGAACAGGAAAGGTATTCCAAAAACACCAATCAGCACTTTGGTACCCTTTAGGTTGTTTAAGTACTTTTTTGAGCTCAACTTTCAGTACCTTTGAGGTGGCATCATGCTAAAATCTGCATTAAGGGGCAAAGGCTGAAAAGAGTGCCCAAAGGTAAGAACAACAAAGAAAAGTGGAGGGGGAAGAAGAAAAAAGAGGGGAAAAGAGGGGAGGAAAGGAAGAGAGGGAAAAAGAAAAAGCAAGAAAAGGGAAAAGCAATGTGAGTTTAACATAATTCTATCCTCTTAAATCACATTAATGTAGCAGCACTGTTCCAGGGCTGTATCTCCAGTCCCCAAGCCTGATTTTGCACACCCTCCCAGCCCTGCTATTCTGGAATATGAAATCATCACCCTGACACCTGCCCAGCCAAAGGGCTGCATTTTCACAGGTTCATCTGACATGTGCACAGGAGGGAGCCCACAGTAATCAGGCCAGCCTGAGATCCCATCCTTAGGCACGATGCAGGGAGGATAACACAGAGCTCTGGTTGGCAGCCAACATTTCCTGGAATTCACTTAATTCCTTCGAAAGCCGGTTATATTAAATCCAACAACAACTAGACAACAACAAAAAAAAGCAAATCCTTCTGAAAAAGCATATTAGCTAGAACATGATTTAAAAAGCAAGATCTGCAGACAGAGATTATGGCCTGGCTTTTACAAGGAAAACAATTTTCAGGCCGCCCGTGATGAAAGCAATCTCTGAGCAAGTAATTTCACAATATCCATCGAGCTGTCTCATTAAAAAGCTATTGTATCTATGACACACTTCTCTCCCTGCAATCCCTTCTTTTTTAGTTTTTTTTCCCTTCTTTTTTATTAATTTTCTTCTCATTACAAACCAACAGCTTCCTATGAACTTTTAGATGCCACACTCCAGACTCAAGGATTTAAGTGGGTATTCTTATAGAAACAGTCACTGCTGCAGAAGTATTTCTGAACTTCCCCCTCAACACCCTTCTCTTTTTTCCCTCTTCTGCCACTTGAATTAACTTCCCCAGGAGGAAAACAGCTCCTTCTGAAGGATAAAAAAGGAGTTTTTAAGAACTAAAGGACAATTCAGTCACTGATCCCCTGCAGAAGTGATGTCTACAGACAAACAGACAGACAGCTAATTGTTTATCCCCTCCTCTGTAACTAACTTTGATAAAGGAAAAAGTATCATGCTGCAGAACTCTCCTCTTTTCTCCAGAAAATTTGGTGTCTTTTACTAGATGGTGTCTAAACATGGGAGTAAGACAAAGGGAAAGGCCTCTTAGTAAAACCACAACCAAAATCAAAGAAAATCCACATCATAGAGTTCAGTTGGGCACGCCCAGGTCAATATTCCTCACCCCAGGCCCAAATCCCACAAAGAATTCCATGCCATTTCACACAAGAGGACAAACCAAAGCAGTCCATGCCTTGCTGTCCTGTCCCAGGCACACACAGGCTTTTGCAGGGTGCAGATTCTGCATTGTAATAACTAGCACAATACCAGGGGTTGTTTTTCCTTTGTGATTTGAGTATCTGGGACAAAGTTCACTTTATTTAGATGTTTATGGACTTTTTTTTCCTCAGCCCCTTGAATACTTCCTCTTACATAACTTAGTTATCAGGTCCAAACCTGGTCTATCACTTCTCTTGTCATTCTACCATTTTATAGAATTATTTCCACATCTTAAATGGTCAGGTTTTGCTTTGCTCTTTTTCAAGTTGAACCGAGAAAGCAACCAGAGAGTCACCTGGGCTCTGCTGGAACAGCTTCATGGTCCTTCTCCCAGGTGATGACAGGGGAGGGCAGCCCCTCGATCCTGCACTCAAACCGGGCCATGCCATTTTCTTCCACTGTCTGCGACTCCGGCTGCTGGAAAAAGCGTGATAATGCTGGGGAAAGAAGAAAGGAAGGAAAGTTAATAACTCACTGTTTCTACTGAGAAATGCAAACCTGTTATGATATATGAGCTAAGAGAAAGGCTCTTCTTACCTGAAGAGAACCTGAAATGTAATTCCTCCCTTTCCTGTGCTCTTATAGACCCTCAACAAAAATAACGACAGTAACTGAAAGGTTTCAGTATACATTTGTATAAATTTGTTTCTTAGCTCATTTTCTCCCTTAAGGGCAACAGTGTGAGAGAAAGACAGGCAATTTGGCAATTTCAGCAGTTACCTTCCTAAATTGCTTCCTTGTCTGTTCACTTGCTCCATTTGGAACGGACACAGAATGAGGAACAGAGGGGAAATGCCACAACCCCAGAGATGAGTGTGTCCCCTTGCCTTGTAGCATTCGTGCAGCCACAGGAAATTAAAACAAGGCAAGAGGAAGAACAAGCCAGATGTCAAAGTTACACAAAACAACTGCCCACAGGCTGGCAGTGCTGGAGACCAGAGGCAGAGCCTATAATGGTTTTTTTCTCCTTCTCCTACCTGCAAAAACCAACTTCATCCTATTCAAGCAGATGGGAGGCAGCCAAGGGGATCCAGACACTCTGCTAAGAGGAGGGTGGATTTCATATATGCCAGGACACTCTGCTTTGCAGAAAGCACTAAGGTTTGGAATTGCTCTTGGACCACAATCCACAGCTGCCTCATCTTCCAACCCCATGCACACTGCAAAACCCTGGAGCAGAAATCGTCCCCCAGGGCTGTCAGCATCTGTCCTACCAACATCATAACTGGAAGGCATCTCAGTGCCAGGTGGAGTTTTGAATATTCATGCAGGCTCCTGGATGGGGGCAGAAAACCTGTGTTCTTCTCCATCACAAGAACTGGCTTCTGCTTTATCCATCTCTGTTAAACTGTCTTTGCTGTGAAACTCACCCTGCCGGACAAATCCATCCAACAATGCTCTAACACAAGCTCCAGAAACTCCAAATGTGGAACAATAATCATAAATTTCAGCCAAAAAACACACTTGAATGCTGGGCCAAGCACAGCACTGTGCTTGAAGGACCCAAGTGACCTCCTGGCCCTCCAACACAATTATGTGCTTGTCCCGCCATCGCTTTCCAAGAACATCCATCATTGCTTTGGATTTTGTAGGATTCCAGACTTGAAGTTTTTCTTTGCATCTCTCACACACACACAAACATCCATGCACACACATACATGCCTTATTGCAGTGTGAGCTTGAGAAAGTATGTACAGTTTGGAAAATGAAATGCTTTTGCATGACCCATTTTAACCTCGGCATATTCTCAGCTGTCATTAGTGTTTTTCTTTAATTTAAATAGTTATCACATGTTTCAAGCAACTCATTGCTCTCTGCAGCAGCTACAGACCAAATTCTCCCACCAGCTGTCCACCACGTTTAGTTTTTCAATTCAATACAAACGGAATGAAAAATGTTTTCCTGGAAAAACTTGAAAAATACATTAATATGTACGGCCTTAATTCAGCCAACTGCTTTATTATTCTCAAATATACACTGCAGACCACTTTACCTCAGAGTAAATTCTACAAATTACAAAACCTTTTAAGCTCATGTTTATAAAACTTGCTGAATCCAAGAGTTTAAAATAAAATTCATCAAATTCCAGTGCATGTTCAGGATGGCACCATCAAAACAACCTTCTCCTGATAGCAGATACCCTTAATCCTCTTTTCCATTATTCTCTTCCCATCCTACAGGTGTCAATGAGAATATTTTGGCAGGCTCTGGAGGGTCATGTACCCATGAAGATCATGATGGGAGGCAGAAATCCTTCTAAATAATGAAATCTGTTGGCATTTCTGTTTTCTCCACTTCACACAGGGTCACCTCTCTCTCTGCTGTTCATTATTAAGTGGCATCACCTTGGTGTACAAAAGGTGACAGAGCCTCCCTGGGCTCCCTAGGCAATAACCTGTCCTGGTTATTCCTGGCTATCACCTGTCAGACCTGGTCCTGTAAGCTTGAAATTCCCAGCTGAGAACTGAATCCTGCCTTTCACCTCCACCCAGCCCCATCTGCCCACTGTGCTGGAATGGCTCTTCAAAAGCCAAGGAAAGCACCCCTGACAGAGCCTCATTAGAGTGCAGGGGAGTGTGACCAAACAGTGCCCCTGATCAGGGAGCACAGTGTCCCTCTGCCTGGGAGCAGGACACAGGAACAGCCACAGTTCCCAAGGGGAGTCACAGCTCCTGGCAAAGCCACGACAGGCTGAGAGCTCTGTGGTGCTGGGGGTTCAACCCTGGCAATGCCCAGCAAACCAGTTTGTTAGTGCCATCAGAGAACCTTTGGGGTGGGCTTCAGAGGCTGAGCAGCTCCATCATATTCCTTTCACAGCACGAGGTTAGGAGAGTGGGGATAGGGATGGGCTGGAAAAAAATCACCTCTGCAAGCTCTGAAAGAAGCAGCCTGCAGCCTCCTCCGTGAAGGAGAGGACAGGGAACTTCAACTTTTGAGCACAGAAAGTAAGCCCAAATCGAGGCAAGAGAAGTGAAAAAGTTCCTTTGATGCAGGACTGAGCAAGACCCCTGGATGCCAGCCCTGAAAGGATGAGACAGAGACAATTGCTGGCTGGGCTCATCACTGCTCCACAAGCATCTGCACCAGCTTGGGGCCAACACCACAGCACAGTCTGATCCCTTGTGCTCCTCCTTTCTCATCCCCAGGAGTAGCAGGGTGGAATGGATGAGGCAGGACACGTATAGCACCTCTAGTGCAACTCGGTGCTAGTGCTGGGAGGAAGAAGAATCAGGCGAAGGAGGAAAGGACTGGAGAGCAGGTCCTGCCACTTGGACACGCTGCAGGGACGTGTGTGCAGGTCACAACAAGTGCAGGACAGGCTCTAGCACACTGCTCACCCTGGGGTCACAAGACCCTTGGAGGGGTGTTCTTCTCCCACAGACACATTCTGGGCTGCTGCAGAAGTGCTGCAAAGTGAGAGGTTTTTCCCACAGGGAGGCAGCGAAAGGAGATTCTTGAGGGGAAAAGGCAAACAAAGGCGACACATACTCAACGTTATTTTCAACTCCTCAGCTAAGGTTTAGCTTGCAAAGCCATCCTGAGCCACAAAACCTCCCAGCCCCGTTGCACTGATTATCCTGAACACCTTAATAGGCCACTCAGTAAAAATTACCCACTGCAGGTGAGAAGGTGAAGAGCATTACAGCAAATTGCCCTCAGCGACAGCCAAGGCACCGGGCTCTGTGCCTCCAGGAGTGGAGCAGGCAGCTCCCTCCCTGCTGACATGTTAAACCCAGCTGGAGCCAAGCCGTGTGTGCCAAAGCTTTTAGCCCTGAGCCCAGAGGTGACTGCAGGATGGTGAAACACAGCACCCTCCCCCTCTCCCAGCAGCATGATCCGTGCAGGAGGCTGTGGGCTTGGAAAGGCTGCCAGCCAGCAACACTACACCCCAGGCAGAAAATGCAGTCTATGCGAGGAATTCAGCCTTCTGAAAGGGGCTCGCTGCTCTCTCCCACAGCGCTTTGCCCTCAGACTCTCCGTGTGCTCGTCCTCTCTGTACCTTCTAAAATTATTAGGAGGTATTTCCAAGGTGGGGGCAGCATCAGCCCTCACTGAGATCACAGACACCACCCAGGCCACCCCTCTCTGAACGACTCACCTCTGAACACCGGGGGTGGAGGGGGAACATGCAAAGAAAGTCATGGGAGCAATTTGCCACGGCCCCCCCCGGCACGGCGCAGGCACAGCCAGCACAGCGCTCCGTCTGCGGGGCCATATGGCAGCACGGGATTGCTCCAGCTCCCCACCTACCCCAAACAGCATCTAAAGCCACGTCTCAACTCATGGATGGTCCAGAGCCTGTGCATTCATCTGCAGGAAGTTTTTCTGCCCAGCATGGCTCTGCCTACACTCCCTGGCCTTCACTCACCTATGCCCCTAATTCACAAAATAAATAGGATAAAATCTATAAAATAAATCCTTAAAGTAGTAACAAATTCCAAACACGCAGGGAGCCACAAAGAAGACACACTGTCCGTGTGGAGAGAGGATGATGTGAGATCCTGTGTGTTGATTTCTGCTGTGGCCTGTCCCTCCAGGTGCAGGAACACTCCAAACCTCTCCTGTGCTCCCTGCCAGCAGCCACACGATGCTGGCCCATTGCCTCCAGTCACAGCAAATGTCTTCATCTGACAGTCACAATTGCTGTAATTTTCTACAACCTCCCTTGCACAAAATGTTTAAGCTAAATTAAAAGCTTTAACAAATCTTCATCCATGTAGTTATTAACAGGTAGAAAGCTACACCTTCCCACACCTACAATAACGCCCCTGGTACTTCCACGTGTGGGAGCACGTGGGGCTCAGGAAAACCTGCAAACCCAATTTATCAGCCTGAGCAGCTCGTGTAACAGGCACCCTCACCTTACAGCCTTGCTCCTCCCCATTTGCCATGGCCACCACTGCCAAAAGGTGTGGATGGGGACCACGGCATGGGTCCCTTGGTGGCACACAGGGTGCCAGGGAACACTGGGCAGTGAGCCATATGCTTATCCAGCAAAATGCCAACGAACACTGGACCACGGTGGAAGGATGGAAGTCATCACACTGTCACATGCCATTCAACCTCCACCACTCTAGCCTGACTGCTTTGAAAGGCGTCCTCCAGCCTCTGGGCTCACTGCTGCCTGGAACATCCCCTCCCTCCACTGGGAAGCCTTTACACAGAGGTGCCAGAGCTGCTCTTGGGCCTGTCAGGGGGAGAAGTAGACTCCCACAAGCCTGAAACACAGCAAATGATACCAACAGCACCAAAACAGTGCTGAGCAAGGCAGGTGCTATGAATACTCAATGCTCCTACTTGTTACTGCAAGACTCAGTGGCACAGAGAGCCCCACAGCCCTGCATGGGAGCCCCATCCCAAGGAAGGAAAGGACTTGCAGGTCACAAGGACAAACTCATGGCAGGAATAACACATCCCACCTGCTGAACAGGTTTTCTTCTACTGCCCCATCCTGATTAGCAGTCCCCAGGGCAATCAGCACAAAGAATAAGCCCATCCACTCCATCCAGTTTTGGATAGATCGTGTTCAGTGGCAGGGGAAAAAAGGAAAAAATCCAAGCCTTTACAATCCTCACTTGCTCCAGCTGAATGCTAATGGAGCAAGTGCTTTTGCCCAACTCTCGGAACAAATCGAAGAAGAGATGCATTTCATTAATCAATTCCCTCGCTGCTCCCTGCTCAGAAATGGTTATGTCAGGTGCATGTGTGTGCCCTGGAAGCAGCGTTTTCCCTGTGCAGATGATAATAAAAGGAGCCATACGAGTACACACAAGTGAAGAGTTCACCTGAAATTTCCCATTTTTGGGAGAAATACAGAAGGGGATGGAGAGAGGCATCACCCATGTACACTCCTCTGGAAAAATTCATGAGGGGAGAAAGGCAATTTAAGTCAGCCTCCTCATTTTGAGATGTCTCCATTGTTCTAACTCGTAAGACACCAAACAATAAACCCAAGACCATAAAAGAGACACAGCCCATTGCTACTGGGCAAAAGACACAGCAAACACTTCAACATAAGTCACCCCTAAAAGGGAATAAATAAATCCTAACTCAAGCTGTCTGGGACTGAGGCAGGAGCAGCTAAATAAATCCAGCTGGACTAATGACAGCTTTTCTACTCCAAGACTTCCACCTCCTCCCAAACAATACCTGTGTGCAGGATCCCTGACTGCATGCTTAACATTTTCTGAGCAGAAAAGAAGGATATGTTGCAAAGGTCAAAGATTTTCCCCTCATCTGGAAAAGCTTCACCAGCAGTTCTGGTTTCTATAGCACAGTGCTCACAGACTGAAACACTCTCCTGGCCAGACCTGGACGGCCCTGTCTGGGGTACTAGAGCCTAAAAACATCCCAGTGCAAAGGGGGTATCAGGACATTCTCTTTGCATCTTCACCCCCCACAACTCCCATGGTGTGCTGTGCAGCTGTTTTCAGCAACATTTACACAAGTCGCTGCACTAGAGAGAAGTGTTACTGTATTTGCATTATTTTTTAGCCTGACCTATTTGGCAGTCAATAATAGCCTCACCTATTTATTTGCACTCACTTAAAATAGCCCCAGGAGCCAAGCCTGAATACAAAGGAATTTTATTGTTGAACTCTGTGCAGAGATTCAGCAGTTCAGATCTTGGAGTGTCCTTCTGGATCCAAATAAAAACTGTCCTGAAGAGCTCTTTCTTTCATCTCTTCCATACAAAGAGATATTCACCTCACAAACTGCCACAGCCAGACCTCACCATAACCACTTCTCCAAGCACAGGGTGCTGCACTCAGGGCTCTGAAGTTCTCTGCAAAAACAAGCACTGTCTTTTGGAGAGAGGAAGGACTTGTTTTTAATCCATAGCTGATGGCACTTACCTGGGAGAGTTACACAAGATGTTAACAGTGGGATATTAGGAAGACACCATTGCTTATTTGTGGACTACCCACAATCCCACCTATACACCATTATTACAATTTTATTTCACAGACATCTTATCTCAAACACCTGGGGAAGCAGATTTCTGTATAAATACCAGGAAGGGAAAGAAAGAAAATCAACAAAATCCCCACAACACTTACTTGAAAATCTGACTGCAGCTGTTTGACTCGTGACAGTCCCTAGGGAGGTGTGAGACACGCAGGAATAGTTACCCTCAGCACCGGCCCTCTCGGGATATTTACTGTCCTTTGCCACAGCCTGGGATGAGATGAAGAGAGATCCATTTGGAAGGACATGGAGATGCTCCTGCTCCACTAATGGAAACCCATTCTTCTTCCATGTGATATTGATCACTTGCTCAACAGGGGTCAGGTTACAGTCCAAAATCACCACTTGGTTTGGCTCCAGTATCACCTTTGCAGGACCAGCACTACAGCTTAGGTCCAGAGAATCCCCTTCCAACAGCCTCCCTGCAAAGAAAACATAGTGTTACAGTGGGAGTTACTTTCCTTGATTTAATCACATCCTAGTTTTACATAGCAAAGGAACCACAGCTGGAGGTACCAGGTGAAATTAAGCCCTGCTGGGTGAATTTCAGCAGCACAGCCCATGACTCCTGTGCACTGCACTGTCCATGCCCCATCCCCATGGCTGTACAACCTGCACCACTTCTGCCACTCTCAATGGGCCCAGCAACCAACCCTGCTGTCCACACTTGTTTGTATGCTGGAGTCAAGCAGAAAGCAGCAGGAGGAAGGTGAAGAGGTGCTAACAGTTGGAGCAAGCACAGAAGATGCAGTAAGGGCCCCAACCTGCCACAGCTGCACAGCTGCCCATAGCAAGCTCCCCCTCACCTGCACATCAGAGCCTCCTCCGAGGCTGATCAACCCCCACAAGACAATTTAGTGCACGGAGAAGTATCCAAGCCCCATGTGGCACTCCAGTGCCAATGACTACAACTTAGTAAGAGCAGATCCCCCTCTTACTGGCAGTAAGAACTCAAGTGCAGCTGGGAAAGCAGCAACTCCCACTGATGTTCATGTTCTGGGAAACACATTTCAAAGGAAACACAATAAAAGAATGGTTAAAAACATGACCTGCTGTCTCTGAGCATTTTATCCCATACAAGTGAATCCAGAGCAAGAATGGATGGATGCATTTTCTCCACTAGAAAATGATACTCCAATTGTTAGCAGACAGTATCCAGCACATGCCCTTAGGCAACCTTCCTGCTGCAGCCAGAGGCCAGAGCAGTGACCAGCAACAAGCTCAGCTGAACAGATCTTGGTCTGGCTGACTTCCAAACCCACGTACTCGAGGGGGCTCCACCTCTGAAACAATGCTCAGCATTTCCTAAAAGAATATTGCCATTAATAAAATGCATTTGCCGTTAGAGTTCTCCAGAGACACTAAGTCAATGTTAGCTGGCAGCGCTGCTTCCACACACCAGCAATTTCAATCTCTGCTGTGCTCAAACCATCACCATCCACTCTTTTTATGGCTCTGCTCCAAATTATTTTGTCACTGCTCCAATCAGAAATGTTTCCTGCCTCTATAACAAGTTTATCAACACTGGATATGAACCACATGGCTCCCTGCCCGTCTCCTATCGCAGAAGGCTACAGATTAATTTTATAGGAATTCAAACACCCTATTAAACCTGCTACTACCTACTGCTGATAAAAGGGCTGCACTTTAAAAGAGTGTGTGTTAAGCATGCAATTAGGGGCAATGACACGCAAAATTACATATGCAGGGAGATGGAATTATTTCAAGGCGTGTGCTGGAAGCCGCAGGTGCCCTTGGAGGGAAGGGCCTAACCCTGTCCCCACGTGTGACCAATTTGGTGCCCGTGAGGATGGAACTTGTCAGGTTTGTCATCACTGCTGGGTTGTACAACGACCGCTGAGAACTTGGTTTTGGCTAGCTCTGTCCCTTCAGTGATGAGGAGGCCACACAAGAACCCTCCCTGAAGTAGTGAGAAATTCTGCACACCAAATACCTGTGCAGGTGACATGGACAAGCACAGGAGAGGGTTAACAGCTGGAGAAAATTCAACTGAGCTCGGGACAGGAGGCATACTCAGATGCTGTGATGAGAACCCTCATCCATGGAGGAGCAGTGGCACAGACACTTCTCTGAAGGGATGGCCCTGTAGCAGCTGCTGCTGGCAGCATGTCACAGGGGCTCAGGCAGCCTGTGGGTACACAGCACCCCTGTGGAGGCAGAGCTGCTACAGCAAAGGCTGAGATGTGCAGAGCTTATTCCAAAAGACCTGGAACTTCATTGGGTAAAGTCTTCATTCTTTGCCTTTCCTTAAATTTGTCATCTTTAGAAGATCCTGCTCATCACTTGGGGAAACAGTTTGTGTATCTGTCCTATTTTGTAGTTTCTTCAGACAGCAATTAGAATGGCATTTTGCTGAAAATACTCCTCCTCTTCCAAAGGTGAAGTGCGAGGGGACAGCCAAGAATAGAGAAGGGATCTGCAGTGCAGCTTCCCACAGTAAGAAGCAATTATCAGCCTCTCAAACTTCAATTCCTTAAAAAGTCAACTCAACCTGCTTGTAGCAGAATAAGAACAGAACATACTTTCCATCACAGAAAAAGTATATGCTTTTCAAAAACATGTGGTGATATTTCTATATCCCTAAATCAACTGGCTCTTTTCCTCAAAGTCAAAACCTACCTGGATCCAAGCTTCTACTTGGTTGGTCAAACATGTGTGACCACCCCTCTTTGTTTGTTATTTAACACAGTCTGCTGGGAAGGCCTCCAGCTGGGCAAATGAAGTTCCCACCCAACACTAGACTGCTCTGACCTGTCCCGAATCATCCAGCCCTCCTTCCTGCCCTTTTGGCCCCAAAATAATGCAAGTTTTTGGTGACAAGCCATTTGCACACACAGAGGTTGAGCAGCAGGGTCCAGAGTGCAGACTTGGCATTGCAAAAAGCCCCAGTGTGACTTTTGTCCCAAGATGTTCAAAGAACTGCATAAACACACCCTGATTAAGGAAAAAATACCTTCCAGGCTCTAGGAGGAGGTCTGGTTCAAAACACCACACTAAATTAGCAAGCCTGACAATGAGATAAAAGCCCCTTCAAGGAAAGGGATCAGAAGAGAGTAAAATTAGTCCAAGTGAGATCAAAGACAAATGAAATCAGGAATGTTAAGTGCTTACAGAAGCTGCTGACTATTTCCAACCTCCATTTTTCATCCTATAGTGACAGAAATGGATAGGACCCTGGTTAAACACAGAGCCTCCTGCTCATCTCCACCCCCTTACCTGCCAGAGGTGATGCTGTCATGAATGTAATCAAGGTGGGCTTCCAAGACAGAAGCCAGAAGGGCTTTTTATACATCAGTCCTAGGCAGGTGTTCCAGCTACAGACCTGTGCTTTGGAGCCAAACAGCTTTTTGCTTTTGACTCCTCCTGGAAGTAGTTTCAGCTGCTGAGCTGTTCCAAGGTGGGCAGTAACAGCTTTCAGATCATAAATGTATGTGCAAATACACACTCACATGTAGATACACGTGACACACTTGTGCATTCACATACAGAGTTCTGGGGGAATGCAGATGTATTCAAACACAAAGCATGCCCTGGAATGGAGGGTCTTTGATGTAGCAAGTTAAAAGCATTTTGTTCCCCATGAAAATTATATTTTCTGACCAGGCTCTGCAGGGTTTTTTCACTCTCCCCTGTGTTGCTAACCCCTAGGCTATATTGTGCATAAAAACAGTTCAAGAGAAAATGTTCTTTTTCTCCCATCCATTTCCTCACTTCCATCAGCCATCCATCCACCTCCGGCATCCAGGCCCAGTGAAGTAAATTAAAAAGTCTCCTGTTGAGTGGTGTAAAAAAACAGGGCGTTTCAAATGAACAAAGGTCATCAAATCTTCAAGGCACAAAGCTGTCCTCTGCCCTCCACGGGAGCACAGCCCCTGCCAGCCTGAGTTCAGATCCAAGGCAGGCATCTGAAAATCCACATTAAACCAGCCAACAGCCCTTTCCCAGTCACACATCTCAGCGTCCAGCCAAACCCCACTCCTATCATCTCCTCTTCCCAGCATCAAAGGGAGGCAGGAATAGCCACATGTACCACTGAGTAAAGGTGAAAAAGAACAGATTCTGTTGGGTTTTAATTTCAAATCTATAACTAAGCAGGTGAAGTGTGAGCAAGCAACACAGGAAGGTCTGACAGATTGCTGACAATGCAATTACTTGTGCAGAGGTGAGACCCTCACAGCAGTGTTTTTACATCCAGGACATGTGATACTCCAAGCCCACAGAGCTGGGAGCTTTCACTCCACGACTAAGAACAGCACAAATCCCCACTTGTATCCTTGCACATAGGGTTATTTCCCTTCCCCTCCCCTGAGGTTTAACCACTTAAATCAAGGTGGAAAAACCTAGACAAGGCAGATGCTTGTTCTGGTGAAATTTTGGCTATCAGCAGTAAACATACCCTTGAGCTCTGCTACTCAGCACGAGCAAATAAAAGGTTACTGTTCAACAGGAGACAAATGGCTTTGTGCAGAGGAGAATGAGTCGTGGTTTAGTAATTACTGTGAAAACAAAACATTCAGGCATAAACCAAAAAGGATTCAGTGCATTGGCATATCTGTGTTTCTTCTCCAGCACAGCTAAAATCACCTGATCCACAAGCCCTGAGTAAGGCCCATAAGACTGACAGCACATCTCCATCAATTCTATATTCTCTTCAAGAAACTCATTCAGCTGCAAAAAGCCAAAGACATTTAGGCACACACAAGATCCCAAGGCACAACCACTCCTACAAACCTCAGCCCACTCAACAATTCCAAGGCTCAGACCTTCACTTCAAGGCAGGGGAGGCCCATCTTCAGCATAGCTGAGTGAGGCCCGGAGAGCAGCTCAAGGACACCCAGCCCAAAGCAGCCAAACCACTGACAGCCTCCAGTGCCTTCCTACAAAACCCCTCCAATGCTCCCAGCCCAAAACAAAAGAGAGCTGAGCCAAGCCAGACAGGACCCATTACAGCACAGGCCTTGGGAGATTAATACTTCACAGGGAGCAAAGTACAAGGGTTTCTAATCTGACACACTTCCAGAGCTGACATCACTTCTAGTTCTTGGCAGCCAGAGATTTTCCTGGGGAGCCGCTGTTGTGCTGCAGGTCCCACAGCCTGGAGCCTGGCCAGCACGTTTCCTATTCCACACACATCTGGCACTTTGAAACTGGCTTGTGCACCTTGCAGAGATCCAGCCAAAGAAAACCTTCCCAGGAGCAAGAAAGTGGCTCAGGCAAGGATTGCAGAGCGCTCGGTCATCGTGTGTGTTCTGTGGGATATCAGGCAGTAGGAGGAAAGGGCTCCTCTCTCCCCTCCACATCCCACAGGAGGCGGCAGGAATTCAAAGTGCATTTGAGCCTCTGCACTGTCGCCTGCCTTAATTTATGTATTTATTTTGGATGTTGAACTCGTGGAACTCAACAGCACAATTAATCTTATTTAATTGGGAGCGAACAGCACTGAAGAAAAGTGAAGTTACTCCTTCCAAAGGGTTTTTCTACCTCTCAGCAAGCCCAACTACTGTGCCATTGTTCTGCTTAATGTAACCTTCTGCCGATGCTCTTCAGAGGCTCTTAGAGCTGTAGAAAATCTTTACGTTCCCATTGTCTAATTCAAAGAGTGACTATACTTCAGTGTGTCCCCATTAAAGCAACACAAAGCTCTCTTTCTTCTTGGAAACTTTATGCATTGACAATTACAAGTCAATAGCTTGGTCTCAGTCTGTTTTTAGGGCAATTGCACTTGGCAAGTGGTGACCCAGAAAGAAATCTGGAGGAAGGTCTCCGACAGTCTGCATGCTGGGTGCTCGGCAACACCAGCACTGAAAGCAGAGCCCGAGGAGCTCTGGGCTTGGAGCACCCCACTCCCATGATCTTTACAGAATGGGAGGCTGAAAGAGGAGCTGGACACCTAAATCCCCTTGTGCATCACTTGTTCAGCCTCCTCACAGCACAATAAAACAGAAAACATTCTTCCATTAAACTGTAAGGAGGCCTGTGAGACAGAAGGGTCAAGATCCCTACATTCCCTACATAGTTACCAGATGTTACTGGAACTTTCTGCCTTGTAACAGCAACAGGAATAAGAAAGTTACACCTTCAACACCCATTAAGCCTCTCTGGAGCAGAAGGCTCCTAAAACTAATCCCCAGAGCTGCTGAAAAGATCATTTTATTAACACTTGATATCCAGGCACAGCAGAGCAGTTCCAGTGCTGAGCAGTGCTCACCAGTAGGAAGCCAACCTTATCCTAATTCTGCATATAAGCAACCTGGATGGTTTATTTAATAATGCAGCATCTCCCACTGCTGCAGGAGTATTTATCCAGCTGGCAGCAAGGGACTCTCAGATCATCTCCTGTCACTAAGCTGATCCCAGCCTTTCGTGAGCAGCTGGGTGCCAGCCTGGCACTGCAGGCAGCAAGAGGCAGCATGTGGAGAGTGTCACATTGTCCCCACGTCAAGGGGCTGGGCATGAGGCCGTGCCAAGAGCAATCCCCTCACACCCTGCACAGATCCAGCTGCAGCCATGGGGTATGTACAGTGTCCTGGTCACTCCCCAGCTTGGGCCTGGGTGCACATTGGTGCTCCTCAAGCCCTGGCACACATCTGGATCCAGCATGAGCACTGGCAGGGAAAGTTGGAGCAAGCAACTCTCCCCAAAGAACAGTGTTGGGCATGAACCTCTGGCCTCTGTCCTGTTCAAATCCCCAGTTCAAAACAGAAGAGCAGAAGGGATGGCATGAAAGAAACATCTAAAACACATGCAATGCTGTATCACTGTTTATAGGCCATACCTGGAAAGAATGATATCATCTAAAGCTGTAATTACAGTAAATAGATGTGCTATTTGGGCTGGGATTGAATTAATTTTCTTCACATGGGGAAGCGAATACCTTTGTGTATAAATGTAACATACACCAAGGAAAACACCAAGGAAACAGAACAGCTGAAAAGGTCTCCATGGAAGAATTTTCAAAGATGCTCCTAACACTGAAGTCAACTGAAGCTTTTCATTTCAGCCACCCAAGACCAGGATTTCCACCAACACACACAGCCCTGGAAACTCCAACCTCGTAAAATGCCAACCAATTTCTAGAAAGGACTAAGTGCTCTCCTACTTCCACAGAAGCATCAGATTTGACCAAATATCTGTGTTTACAGATGATGCCTAACAGATAGGAACAAACACCACACCAGCTCTCAAGATCAAGTTCCTTCTCATTGAGATGTGTGTTATTATTCTGATGTATCCCCTACAACAAATGGTCCAGAAAGATGAAACAAATCAATAGCAGTAATAATTTATTCATTATGTTGAATTGTCAATGGCAATTGTAACAGCAAAGTGCTTGGCCTTCACAAAGGTTAAGCATTTGGACTTCCCCCCTCTGACCCCAGAAGAGTTTCTGAAGGCAGAGGAAGCGTAGAATTTCAAAATCCAGATTTGCTAAACTCAGCCTTTTTCAGGTCTTCTCCCCACGGTGTCTCACAGTGCAACAGGGGGAGATGTCCCCACGTAGAGCAATATAAATATGAGCTTCCCTTCTACTGAAGGATGCCCAAAATGCCCAAGTGACTTGAACACTAAAATCCCTGAAAGCCTCTCCACAATCCCCCCACTGCCTGACCCAGGGAGGACTGAGCTGTTCCCGTGCCTTTCCCAGCCACTCCATACCCACCACACAGAGGACTAAACCTCAGGCTTTGCTCTACAAACATCTCCAAGGCAATGTCTATCTCCTGGCCCTCATCTTTCCCTTCTTAAAAAGCCAATGAGGAAGAGCTGAGATGATCCCTGCTGAAGCTGCTGCAAGCACAGGATGCATGGGGAACTCAGGACAGAGCCCTGGGTTTGCATTCAGAGATTTACAGTGTGCAAGCACATTAAAATTACAAGCTTGAACAAGCGCACTGGAACAATAACACATCAGAGTCCTGTAATTGGGCCCTGAAATACACTTAGTGAAAAATACAGACCAGCTGCAATGCTGGAAATGCTCCTAATGCAATCCAAGGTAATTATTGGTAACAGACCATCAAACAAGTGCATTAATATGCTCTGATCAGAGAGAGAATCAGATGGACAGTCTGGCACAGCAGCTTGTACCTGCAAATTATGTAAATGATTTGAAAGAGCAAAGCCCCAAAGCCCTAGAAACACTAACTCTAATGAAAGTTATTAAATGCTATTTTTGTTATCTGCTGGTGTTAACATCGGAAGGTCCATTTGCTGCAGTGACTGTAATTGTGCTGCTGAGGGTCCAGGCTGAATAAGCCTGAGATTTGCAGACTAAAACAACTGCGTTGGATTTGCATGATCTCACCGACACCCATTTAAACACTTAATGACTTCCTGCATTTTTCACTCATGTTGGAAAGGAAACGCAGTTATTTTGCTTTTGTGAGATGCACAAGTTCCTGAGTTTACTTCATCATATATATACTTTGTCTGTAAAGGGCACAGAGGAGTCTGAAAGAGGATCTCCTGTTACAACGTTACCTATTTTTATACTTCAACTGTTTCAGTTTAGCATACTTTTAGGATATACTTTCATCTCTTCATGCCTGAGAAAGCTAAAAGTATGCAGTATGATACAAGCTTCGTATCATTCCTCTTGAGAATAGTCACTTAACCAGAAACTAATATTGCCAAATAAATACACAATAATCCTTCACCTGTGGGCTACAGTTTTAGAGTATTTTGTAGCTCTTTCCCCTCGGGTTAATGGCTTTGCATATTCCAAAGATACAAATATAAATACATTAAATTGAAAAGTGTTCCGTTCTAACAGTGAATATTTTATCAGTCAAGTTCTCACCACCCTACGGTATTAAAAAAAAAAAAAAAGGTAGCATACTCAATGCCAAACCTCGGGCAAAGTCGCAGGGGAATGAAACACTGTCCCCACTCCAAGTCTGAATCCAGCAGCCAAATTCCCAGCTAACACATCCTGTCCTCTCTACCAGACAATTCTTTAGCCTTTGGAACTCAAACTTTTACATACAATATGCAGTGCAAAGCTGTGGAGCAAGCAGACAGAGCCCATCCTGCTTCTCCCTCATTTTAAAGATCTCCAGAAATCTGGGCTATACTTTACAATTTCAAAAGAAACACACCACCTGGAATCCTATTTTTTTTTTCCACACTTCCAGCTTTAATGATGCACCCGAAGACTCATCCACCTCCAGTAAGGCAGAGGCACCTCCAGTGCATTTTATGGCCTGGTTCACTGTCAATCTTGCTTCCCAACAAGCCACGTGTGTCGCATGTCACCAAGGCCAGCAAGAAAGCTCGGCAGCAAAGGAAAGAGGAAGAGTGTGTCACAGAGAAAGGACACAAGCCCTTTGACCCTGCCCCTGCTTGGGTGTACGAGGCTTGTGCTTGGAGTGCCAGCTCGGCCCCAGAGCCCCAAGTCGCCCACCCTGGCTCTCTGCAAAGGAAGCAGGAGTGACAACAGCTGCTGTCATTTATTAGTTGTGTCTGCTCGCGCTCACCAACCCTCCCCAGGACGCGCGGCTCCAGACGGAAACGGCGAGTGTGACTTGAGCAGCGGGAAAAACACTTCTCCATCACGTGTGCTTTCCCTTCACAGGCTCCACTTCCAGTTGTCTTGCCTGTCATTAAAAGGAACTTATAACTTGCTGCTGAATGATGTACTGTAATCAATACAGCCCTGGAAAGGATGTGGGAGCACTGCTCAGCGGTGATATTTATGAGCGCAGGATCCCACAGACCAGAGCAGTCCCAACTCTCCTGAGTATTTCCACTATTTACGCTGAGATCAGAAAATTAAAATGATATTTTACGCTTAATGGTTTGAGCAAGACCTGTGAAGTCCTTCTCCCGGTCCCATTTACAACACAAACGCCAATGACAGAGCAGCAGATGGTCAGAAACACTCCCCTAGAATATTCAGGCGATTCAACTTGAATCTGTGCCCAAATCATTTAACTTTAATGGATTCTTTCATTAACAACCAAAGAAAGGGAATATGGTTGCCAGGACATTAAAATCAGTTTTTCAATTATACTGTTATAAAATCGAACAAATTAGCTGTAATTCTTAGCTGAAGCTTAAATGGAAGCACGACTTTATGAAAGAAATTAAAATTGATTTGGATTAGTGGGCATCAAGGGCTTTTTAAAAATTAACAAGATTCTTATGACTTCATAGCATGGATGGATTAGCTGGAGGTTTTGCTGCCCTGTGCTTGCTACCTGCCAAAGCATGGCAGCTGGCTTCACAGCATTCATTACAGCAGGGTTTAATTAGACTGAGGGGAGAGAACACAAGGATTGAAGCTGGAAACAAAGTTCTAGAGAAGCTGGGTGGTGTCTGAATTCACCTTTTGGACCCAGCCCAGCAGGGTCTTGGCAAAACTCAGGGAAATCATAACCTCTAAGCTTTAGCAGGACAAGGTGTTCAGCTTGGGATGGTCTTACAAAACTGTACTGGATGCTTCACAAACACACACACAAAAAAAAAAAAAAAAAAAATCAAGCCCAAGATGTCTGCTGTAAAGAATATACAACTTTAATGCAGGCTACTGGAAAAAAAAAAAGAGAGAGAAAAAAAAAATCCAACCTATCACAGAAACCCAGAGCAGATAAGGATTAACAATGGGAGCAGTGGAAAGAGCAATTCATAAAGGAAACAAGAACTATAACACGGGGCACCAGGATGCAAGTTACCTACAACAAAGAGCAATGGGGTCACACTAGGAAGAAGAACGTCCTTTATATCATATAATATGAACTTAATGAAAGAGACCTTCACTGAACACAACTTGCATTGATCTTAAAGACCAGGAACCCTAAGATGTACTTTAGAGAGCCATCCCCCTGCCAGGGAAGGGAGTGATTTGGAACTGTTGCCCAGAAAAAAAAGAGACTGAAACCAAGCTGGAGACTTTTATACCTGCACTGGACAAAGCCTTTTAAAATTTATTTATTTAAAAAAAATAAAAAGAAAAAAAAAAAGAAAAAAGAAATAAGAAAAGGCACTAGTGAGAACAATCTCGTTTTGACCCCTGTGAGCTGGACGGGATGTTCCAGTGCTCAGGCTCCACCCCAAGCAGCTCCAGGATGATGCACTGCTGAGAGCACCTGCCAGCTGGCACAACTGGCCCCTCTGTAAGGTAAATGCAGCAGAACATTTCAAAACCATTTTCATGAAATCTTGCAACACAAAGCACTTTAGATGACTCCCCTTTACGAGTCAGCATTTCATATTTAGTTATTTCTGCTCTTTATTGCAACACAGCGGGTGGCAATTTGCATCAGTAAAAGCTGGCTGGAAAAGTTAATCTTTCTTTGGACAATCCTGAATATTACTGCTTTGCCATAATCCTGCTGGTTTGTCACCCTGTATCTGGCTTTCAGATGTGCCACAGAGTAATGTTCTCCAATAAATCAAGAAGAGCTTTACCCTTTGAACCAAGCTTTGAATTGTAATCACTGTAGGTCTCTGTGTGCTTGTTAGCAGATCTTACATTTAAGAAAACAGAAGAACACAATTTAATCCAGAACCTTTCAAGATCCACGTGTCTCTGAGTTCTTTTAATGATTTAAAAATCAGGGCACCCTCTGGTTTTCTGTTAGAACTAATGGCAAGATTTGGCCTAGTAGGGTAGCAACTATGCACACATAACACACATAACCAAGACCTTCATCTCATCTAGGGTAGGGATCTGAAAAGCCTGGAGTTGGTAAGAAAGGAGACCCCTGGATGAGATTGTCACTGACAGTGATCCCTTTGCAAGGCAAAGCAGAATGGGCTTCTGCAAACCAATGTTTTAGGCTGAAGGTGACTTTCACTTTTGCACCACTGCAATGGCATAAGAGCAGGCACATCAAATTCAGCTGCTTCTACTGAAAGGCAGCAAATACCAGGGAACAGTAGTTTCCAGCCAGGAGCACAGGAACTTCCTGACCCAAACTGCCTGACCCAACCAAGCAGCACAGACAGCAATTGTACCTGTGAAATCTGGCCCCCAGGCTCACATTACCCCCACGAAGGAGCAGGCAAAGGAACTGGCACTTCTCACCACACTGTAGGCACCAGCACCTTTGTCCATCAACTGTGGGTTAGAAGTACCTACAGGGACTTCTGAATATCCATTTTGACTTGTCTAAGAGTAGAAGCTTATTATTATCATAATTATTAGCAACAATTATACAACTATTATATATGTTAATATATGTCAACAGAATAAGAATATTAATATATTCTCTACAGGGTATTTCACAGAATTAATGAGATCTCATAATGAGCCTAACCTCTCTGACATCTTGCTGATACTTATTTCTAAGCAAGCTACTAAATTCAGTGTGCATCTGCTCCAGCATTGAACTAACTTGCAACTCAACTCGATACCCATAGGTGAAAAGGACGTGAATGCTGATGAAGGGACGTTTCTGCCTTGCTGGGGGCAGTGATGGAAGGGGCAGATGTACATTTATTCCTGCTGCCTTTATTATCAATCTGGTTCCTTTTACTACAGGCAGCTCTGAGCAGCCAAGTCTTAAACCACCCCAGCTCCTGCTGCAGTGAATGGCAGTGAGTCCCCAAGAGCTCTTTGCCACTGACACATCAATTCAAGCACATCACAGGGCTGTCTCTATCTCCAGTCCCAACTCCTCCCCAAGACTTTCAAAGTCAACTCCAGGGAGGCTGAGGCTGCTGCTCACAACACTTTTTCTAGTGGTCTTAGCTGGCAAGCAGGGCTTCCCACCCTCTGACACTTCCCCAGCGTGCTCAGGTGCCACAGAAAGAGAAGTAAACACTCTCCTTTGCACTGGGAAAGAAAGCACAGTGCAGTCCTAATGCCAGTGAAACGTGCCCTCAGCATCCTCAGAGCCAGACACGGTGGGACACCCAGGGGCACACAAGGCACCTTTTGTGTTCATTTGCTCCTACCTCCTGTACAAGCTGAGATTAGGTAACTCATTTCAACACCAGATCCTAAAAGCCCTAATTCTCTGGTAGTGAATTCAGCAGCAAAATTCCCACAGAGAGGAGGATTTAGCCCTTGAGAAGTCCAAAACAAAAGCAGCATCTGTGACTCACCCATGAGACCCACAGCAACAACAGTGTAAAAATTACATTCACATGGACTTGATGCTACTCATGGAAAACAACTCTGGAGCCTTTCTGCTGGCAGACCCCATCTCTGAACACTCTTCTTCCCCTCTTTTGTTCTCTCTAGGATATTTGCATGGAAACAAGAGCCCCGTCTCTCAGCTGCTCATCTCGTCCTGCTGTCCGCCCTTCCTTAACA
The DNA here is from genome assembly GCF_052056855.1 of Sturnus vulgaris. Lineage (NCBI taxonomy): Eukaryota > Metazoa > Chordata > Aves > Passeriformes > Sturnidae > Sturnus > Sturnus vulgaris. The sequence continues at coordinate 18,445,188 of NC_142255.1, forward strand.
GAAGACACACTTTTCAGAGAGGCTGTTTTCAGGCAAATAGCCTGGAATGACAGAAGAACAGAGCACACGAGCACCTCCCAGAGCCAGAGTGCCAGTACCAAGCCAGGGGTGCCTCTCACCCTTTTGGTGATGAAGGCTGCTGGGTACACAGGAAGAGTTCACTGGGAGACTTTTGGAGCATCTTCCATGGAAAACAAGTCTCTTACTTCAAGACCATGCTGAGAAGGTCCAGTTATGTGGGATGCAACATCAATCACCAGCCAGGAAAAGTCCTGCCAGCCCAAGGTACCCCCAAACTCTGCAGTGACATGTGGCACCATTAATATGAGACTCAGACTCCTTCAAAAAAACCAAACCGACACTTACAGCAGGTTCCGATTTTGCTCTTGCCCCTGAATCTTCCTGTAATTTTTGCTCTTTTGTAACCATATTATTTTTGTTCCAGTGGGGTTGGCTATGTGGAAAGTCTAACCAAAGGGTGGGGGGGAAGCTGACAGTGACCTGCTCCGTGTGTCTAACTCGGAGTGTGAGCCAGACAGCGCTGTCAAAGGGCAAAGAATACACTCTGGAAACAAAACCTCTTTGTTCCTCTAATTTTGTTCCAGTTAAGTCAGTTCAGCTGTTCCATATAACCAGTCAAAAACATTCAGCATTTCCCAAAGTATTTTAAGACTTCAAAGTTGTAGGTTTTATTTTGACAGTTTTAAAGCGCATAGCTTTTTTTTTTTCCTTTACAGATTTTTTTTGCATTAAAAACAAGGCTGTTTAATAAATTAAGCTTTACAACAACCACTGCTGCTCTGCTTTTATCAACGGCTTCAATTAAAATATTGTTTCTTGCAGACAGCTAACGACTTCTGAGAAAAGAAAAGAGGATGTTTCACTGAGAATGTTTTCAATACATTCAATTTGTTAAAACTTGTGATTAAAACCAAACTCCAAGTAGGGCAGGCTCAAAACCAGGTAGGTTTAAAGCTGTCCAAGTTGCTGATATGAAATCAAAACTTTACATCCTCAAATGAGCATACCTAAAAAATAAATTCTTCAACATCCAACAATGGACTATGTAGGAAAAAGTGACCTCTTCAACATTCACTGATGAGGAAAATGTAGGGAAAACACTGTTTAGAGCAGTGCCTGGCAGCTCAGCAGAGACAGGAGTTCATCAGGAGCAGGCTGTTCCAGAACAAAACCTTTCTACATAACCCAGGCAACAAATCTGACCTTTTCATCTACAAAAAACAGCCAGCCCACCACTGAACTCATTATTGGGGGAGATCTGCCCCTCAAATCCATTTTTTTTTTCTCACAGTCTCAGGGCCAAACCTGTTCTGACACCGATTGCCTCCTGTCAGGAAAGTGCTGGAACAGCTCAGGGCCAAGACCTGTGCTGAAACCAAACCTGTCTGAACTCTCCCCGTGTAACCTGAGCTTCACACACCCGCGCTGACATTGTCACCACACTGAACGGGAGCCAGGCAAGCAAACGAAGGACTCGTATCTTCAAAAGCAAACAAAAGAGGGTTATAAAAACTAATTAGCTGTTTGTGCTCGCTGCTGCTCTTCTCTGCAAAGCTGTAACCACAGCGAGTACATCTCTGAGGGCTTCTCAACAGCAGCTCAGGGATGGCTCAGGCTGGGCCAGCTCCACGGTGCCAGCAGCAAAGGCCCTAATCCCACAGTTTTGAGGTCAAAGCTCCCCTCGCACAGTTCACAGTACAGCCCACAACCAGCTGTGTCAGCACAACTGAGAAAGCAGGATCAAGCAGCCGTGGGGACGAAGCTTTTAAGCCTGCCATGCTGCCAAATGCTTCGTATCACAGCCCTGCCTATTTGCATTTCTGCCTTGGGCCCCATCTGTAGCTTCCCATCCATGTAAAAGCTGTCCCCAGGGACAAGAAAGGCTACTGTCCATTTGTTCAACACATCTCAAGTGCATCCAGCTTCAAATGAAATAGGTGGTAAAACTCTTTTCCATGCAGTTCTGACTCTCCTGCTGTCTGGGGGACAGGAAAGGCCAGAAATGGAAGTAGCTGGTCCAGTGGCTTTAATCAGTCAGCACCAGGCACCAGTGCAGCTCCCAAACCCTCCCAGCCTTCCATGCCAGCACCACATCCTCACCATCAGAATTATACACACACACTCTTAATTCTCTCCAGGATCCTACAAAGTAGGTCTCCAAATGCAGTATCAGTTAAATCACTTTGTAATAACACACAGGAATATCTTTAAAATATGGTTACATCCTTTTCAAGAAGTCTTAATGAGCCATATTTTTAGCCCAGGAATAACCTGAAAACCAGCAGTGACACCCTGCAGCATTAAAACTATGTCACTGTAAAGCTATTTCATTACAAGCCACGGCTCTCTTTGCACAGATAATTTCTTCCAAGAGCCCAACTAAGCTGTTACAAGGTTTTCCAGCAGGTACATGTGTAGACCAGCCAGAAATAAGCCTAATATATATACCAGGCAAAAGCTGAGAACCAGGAAAAAGAAAGGAATAAACACAGAGGATGGGTCCCTTTCAACACACGTGTCTCAGCAGAGGTCATTGCAATGACTGCGAGCTGGAGGAGGGCCAGGGCACCATGCATTCATCTGTCAGGGATCCCACCCAGGCATCTTCACACACACACGAACTGCAAAGCTGCAGAAAGCAGGAGCTGCAGCTGAGGCCACCCAGCCTCTCGTGCCTCACACTCACTACCTGCAGTGACAAAGTGACTGACACAGCCACAGCTGGCAAAGGGAGCACAGACCATCCTCCAACAGCCATTCACATCATCATCAACATCCAGATGTGACAGACACGTGGAAGACAGAGGCAAGGCCAGGCATCTGGCACCTCAACTTGCTCAGGCTTCATGTGAGAAGCAAGGAGTAGATAAGGTACAAATAGGATCCAGACATGACAGTGGCAGGCACTCTGTGGACATTTCTGCTCATGCCCAGGGGTTTCAAGAATTCAGCAGCACCCACAGCAGCTCATTCCCGAAGCTCCTGGCCTGAACACTGCCTGGGAGGCCTGCAGGGCTTGTGATTCAGACAGGACTGAGGAGAGGCACAGACACAGCCCCCATCATCCACAGTTCTGGGGAGAATGCATCACTCTCCTGTTCCCTGCAAAGAGGAAACAGGCCACAAAGACACTCTAAGCAAATGCTGCTGGAGTGACACCCTGTTTAACTCAGGGGGACAATGTGAGACTCTGGTGGCTGTCAGGCTCTAGAGAGAAACTCTCAATTGCTTTTCTGGAAGCTGCACTGTCCCTGATCCTAGAAGAAACCTGGGGTAAGGGAATACATTCCTTATCTCCTCAACATGAGGAAAAGAAGAATTTAAAACAGACTTCTCCTCTGAATCAGCTCCAAAGCTATCTCAAAAACACCACGTTATCTCCCAGCAGCCCAAACCACTCCTATTTGTTGCAGAATAATAAAGCCATTACTACTGAGCAATCACACTATTACACTGTTGTTTTACATGGCTATAATTTAACAGTTTCTCACTGTTTGCTTTAGAAAATCTATTCTTGAAAGGTCTATAAAATTATGAACTCGTGTTCCAGTTTGAAAACATAGGCACGAGCAAGGATTTCTGTTTTCTAATAAATCACATACCCCTACTAGTAAACACCAGCTTATAAGAAACATCTTTTGTTTATTGAAAGTAAATAGCATGTGGACATTTTAAACAAAAAGAAGGTGGGAGGCGGAGGGGGACAGACAGATTATGTTTTTCACTTTCATTTTGCCTTGTGTCTAAACAAACAGTTCCTAACAGCTTTGTTTTCCAAACCAACTTTCTCCCAGCTGCTATCTGGAACCACAGAAAGGAAAAGCAATACTCAAGATGTACAAGGATTACTTGACTTTGCACACTCGTTTTACTCAGCAATCAGTGCTCTCGCTACACAAGCCCCAGGGAGGGTTGCTGGGAATGAGCCTTGGAGAAACTGGTTGGCTTCACAACAGATCAGTACTGGGAGGGTTCACTCAGACCCTCACACCACGCCAGAGGGACCCAGCATTTTGCCAAGCTTTTGTGACAGGTCCCAATTTTGCCACGGGAACTGAGCTATAACGGCAAAGAAACTCGGAAGATGACTCTGAACAGCTTAGAGAGGAGGTCAGAAAAAACAGCTCTTACAGACCCCTCAGGGACAGCTACCTGTAGCACCTGAGAACAATCACCCTGATCCTTTTTAGCCATGGATTTTACTGTTTCCATAAGGTACAGGAAGCACAGAGATACTGACCCAAAAAGACACAAGAAATTATGCCAGGATGGAGCACACTATAATGTTTCTGAATTTTTCATCATCTTCAAGATCAAAGATATTAATCATCAAAGATCTTTCTCATCCCTCTGCCTTCAACTGATGATCAAGGCACCAAATATTCCCACACTCCTTTTTCTTGCCTTCTTGTTACAGTTTAATGTTACTTAGACCACTTCTACCTCACAAGTTCCTTGCCCACAAGACAGGTAGCAACACTTCACTAAAGTTGCAGGGTGGGAATAGCTAGAGTTAATATTTTCACTCAAACAGCAGAAGATTCCTTATATCCAAGCATAAATAGAGCAACATGACTCTAAGAGAGTCTCAGAAATGATGTACAAATACCTGGCTCTCTCACAGCTCTCACACACCACTGAAACTTGCTATATTTAACCTACCACTTTCTTAACTGCACACCATGCCACAGCTGAACAGGCCCTCCACAGACAATGGTCCAGCCCCTTCTGAGCTGGACCTTCACGAACATTACCCAAAAAAGGCATTTGCAGGGCCTCAGAGGGAGTCCAGAATGTGGTAGCTTCTCACTTATACCTCACTCACCCCATCCAGGTCTTGCAGGAAAGCACCTGCACAGCTGGGAATGTGCAGCCAGCCTGCACTGTGGGAAGCAAACCCTCTGCTCGAGCCCTTTCACGAGGCCTTTTTCTCCCATCGCTGCACAGCTGCCACAACAGCAAAGTCCCCCTGACAGCACATGGATTTTACTGCTATTCGCAGTGCAAATGAGATAATTAGGTCAAAAATCTTCAAAAGCTCTGCCACTGCTGTGGGTAATGAGATTCTGCAGTTCACCTGAAAATAAAAATGGAAGGAGAAGGGCAGGTAAAGCTCCTTCTCTACCAACAGCCTGGAGTCTAGCTGTGAAGCCATCCAGGAAACACCTCAGTCCAGCTTCCACCAAGAAGAGGTCCTTCCTAGCAGCTGGGAAGTCAATGCGTGAATATAGTTCATAAAAAAGAGGAGCATTCATACAGGAAAACCAGGGGCACAACAGGTTTGCCAATAAAACATAAGGTACAAGCAGCCACACTGCCACATTTTAATCAGTGACAGCCCTCTTATCTAGCTGTGTGATGACTTTCTCTTTGCAGAAGGAGACCAGATCACACCTCTGTTCTTAAATGAAATACTGTCTTCAAAGCAAAGGGGCAAAGAACCTTTCTGCAGGGGTGTCACTTCAGTGACAACCCAAGACACACGCACTCCTCACACTGATATCAAAGATTTCACAACAAACAAAATCCCCTGGCACGTATTTAGAACTACTTATTTGTACAATTCCGTCTTCTAAAGTTAAGCAAAGAGCCTCTCTTGTTTGCTCTTGATAGGCTGGGGTTCAAGTCTGGAGTGTGTCTTCAGGGCAGGGTGTAAAGTGCCGTAATGCAGAGCAGCTACAGAATGTCAAAGAACAGCTCTGGTTTCAATCCTACCAGGCACACGAGGAAATACACATAGGAGAGCAAGACCCTCTCCCTGCTCCTTGTGCTTTCCAGCTCTCTCTCCAAACAGCCAACCTGTCCTGCAGAGCCCCTGTGGAAAGGCCTGGATGTGCAGCTTGCCAGTTAGAGAGGCTAAGAACCAACCCTCCCATGCTGCATCGGAAGAAAGTCATCTACTCCTAAGAAGAAAAGTCAGGCTCGTCACATTCCTGCCAACTCTCCCGCATTTCCCAGATAATTGCACAAACCATGAATTAATAAGAAATAATGAGCCAGCACACAAGGGAAGAGAAGACAATTCAGAACAGCAACAAAGAGAACTAATGGAAAAGTACATTTTAATAGCTCAGTGCAGACTGTCACTGCAAGCCCGCATCGCCCAAGAGACGTGTCACTTCCCTGAGAGGACACAAGGACACACACGTCACCCACGCAGCACAGGAACAAGGCACAAGGCAAAGGTGAGGGGGGCTTAGGGCAGAGTTAATTTTGCAGAGAACAGACAGCATGAGAAGTCCTGACAAAGTACCAGCCTGTCCAGGGACAGCCTTGTCACCACCCACCACGTGTCCTTCGCGAAGTCACAAAACCCATCTGGGCTTCACTGCCTGGCTACAGCTGCAGGGTCTGACACCAGCTCTCTCCATGGGCGTGGACCACCCCTGCTTTATCTAGACCTGCTCTGCTTCTTTCTTATCTTTCTTTTCTTATCACCTAACCCCACAGGTATGCTATCAATGCAGCCAGCCAGCCTTGCTGGGACAATAGCAGATAAAAGGGCAGGTTTGACAGAGAAAATAATAAAATAGGAGATGATAAACTGTTTAAGTCAAAGGGGTGCTCACAGCTAGACATGAATGATCTTACCAAGGACTTGACCATCTTGGGATTTTAATCCTCCTGGCTTAACTTCTTACCTAGTCCTGTTTGAAAAGACAGTATCTGGTTGTGATCTGGAAACTCAGTTATCATTGAAAGAGCAAAGTGACCTCTTACAGCTCAGGGATTGTGTTAGGAAAAATAGCAACATAACGGCCAAATCTGTAGCACGTGAAGGTGGAGGAAAACAAGGAGCAGTACAAACTTTTAATACGGTTAGGACAGAGAATCAGAATGGGTGGAAATCTGCCCTCCCATTTCCAAACTTAAACTTACATCTATCATAACAACAGGAGGTAAATATATTTCACAGTCTATTTCAAAAATGCCTCACACCTACTTGGCTGGTTAACTTTGCAGCATCTAGAGTGCATTTACCCACTGTCAGTGCAAGTTTCTCTTCAGGGCACATAAGTCTTTCTGTTTTCCAAAGCTGCAGCCAGCTGAAACCTGACAGTTTGAGGACAAAGAACTAAAAGGCCCGGGTCTGCTTCCAAATGGTGAAGGACACGCTTTGGACACACAGTATCCGAGTAGCAGAATTCCTGCAGGGACTGTCACACCACTTTGGGGCCCTCCTGGATCAATGGGGGTCCAGGCTCGGATTGTGATGCTTCTCCCTGGTTGTCTCTTATCTCACCAAAACACATCTAAAAACAACACCTGGACTTACATTGACAAACATTCAACAAAAACATCTCAGATCACCCACTTTTCTCAACAGTGAGGAGAGTTTTGTCTCTGTGCATCTGACTGCTAGATAAGTGCTATACATGTTGGCAGCTCTGGACCAAGGAATCCAACCTCATTTATTACTAAAACCAGATTTATTTCCATTAATCTAGACTAATTACTGCTGCTTCTCCTTTAATGAGGTCTGTTGTGCCTCAGCATGTAACACCAGCACAGGAGAAATCCTCATGTTCATAACCAGGCAACTTTGGGCCACTCTGAATAGCTCCTTCTCTACTGTTAGAAAGCAATGATGAGAATGATGCCTCTTCCAGAGAGGCAGTTTTATTTCAGGGAATGCTGTGTGATCATTCTCACGTTCAGGTCAACAACAGCCTTGCAAAAGCTCCTTTATCCAACTTTTACTACTGTTGAGCAGGGATTAACATTAATTGAGCCCAGCCCGTATTAGCCAAGGATTATTTGTTAGTCACCAGCCTATAATCACTTGCATTTTCCAGCAGAAAGCTTTACATTGCTCAGCTATCTTGCAGGATAATCCAAGTCACTTTTAAAATTAAATCTATATAGAAACACATATCCACATCATTGTCTTCCTCCTTCCAAAATACACAATTAGTTCAGCTTAGAAAATGCTATAAAAATTACTTCTGTCAAATTTGCAGTCCAACAAGTTTCTGTTGAAAAGAAAATACTCTCTATGAGGGTAGCATTTTTTTAAACCTCACAAACTTTAAAATACACAAAAAAGTATTCAGGAGTTTTCATTTATAGGCATTCACATACTACATATCAAATACCAACTCAGCCTCTCTGTTTAAAATCTAAATGGAAGTTACACAGATGTGCCCCATCCTGATGCTTCCTCTGGTTTCCTGCATGTGAGCATCCTTCTGCAACACCCCAAATCTGCCCCAGCAACAGCTCAGCTGCTCTGTAAAGAGACACTCTTGGAGCTAAAGGTTTCTTTACTTTTCCCTCAGCTGGCTCTGATCCCATCACATCTGGAAAGCCACATCCAGCACTGGTTGTCTGAGCTGAATGGCAGCTCTGCACTGAGCTGGGGGGAACTGGTGCCCTAGGGATCTGCATGGTCCAGATCCAAGAAATCAGGCTCTGAACTGAAGCAGTAAAAGATTTTCCCAGCTGAGCAAACACCTGACTGCTGAGAAAAGCAGGGTTTACTTACTACTGTTCCTACAGAAAGCTGAGATTATGGATGGAAAACAGGTGAAAGACTCAAGGACCTGCATTTGCTTGGCTCAGTAAAGAGTGAGTTATCAGGAAATTTGGTGAGTGCACACATCCTCACAGGAGGCTCTTTATACCAGTACCTGTCTTCACACACCCCTATAAACCCCATAAAGCTGGGAGAACTCAAACTGAAGGTGCACATCGCTGAGTGAGGATGTCAAACCAGCCTCCCCAGGGGCTCTGATGGACAAGCACTCACAGCAAACGTTTAAGTCAGAAGGGGGTGTTGCTTTTTAGGAGATGCTCTTTTCCAAGCACATCCATTAAACCTGAAACAAGAAACGACTCAGCTTCCCACAGTACACAAGAAGGCAGCACAATATACTGCTTGCCTTAAACATACTGAACTATCCCAAGTGCCTTCACTGGTGTAAAAAACAAAGAATGAGCTGACAGCTCAACCTCGTGCCCGGATGCTGAAGTGTTGTTGAAGCCTTTCACCCCTCACTTAACTCCTCTGCTGCTAAACAGCAAATCCTGGCAGCAGCCACAAGCATGAAGTAAATGGGAAGCTCTTCTCTGCCAGCAGCTGGGAGAAACTTCCATCTCTCCCCACTTTGCATGTAAAGAAAACTCCACAATAGTACTTGTGGTAATGCTGCTCGCCAGATTTTCCACTGACAGACTCTTGAGGAAAGTCTCCAGATAGGAAGTCTGCTCCTAAGGACCCTCTTCAAGTGGATGACTTTTGACTTTGGGAACACATGGTTCATCTTCCTGAGGAATGTTTCCCTTTGTTTTCAGTATAGAGAGAAAGAACACAAAGGAAAAGAGAGAAAAGTTACATTTACTGTGACCTAGGGAACACAGAGCTAAATAAATTTGATCAATATTTTGATTTCTTTGACAAAAGCCGCAATCAGCACTGACACAAACATCTGGTTAGCAAGCTAGGGGGGGCAGGAGGGGCAAATCAAACCGGAGTTTCAAGATACTTATCCTTCCATCATAACAATTGTCACCAATGACAGTAATTTACATGGCTAATAGGCAGTATTATGTTTACAAAACCATTCTTGGGAGGGAAAATCTAAACAATTTTTGCCAGCCCAGCAAAGAAGCTGGTGTTGGATCAGATCCTGGGATTCTTTTTCCCCTTTTATCTTATCTGAGGGTATTTTGCCAAGATGCCACGCTATGGAACAACACAAAGTGCCTTCAGAAGTGTCTTCACAAGCCACACAGACCCGTGGAGGATATGATCACCCTCCTTTCACAGCCTGAATTCTCCAACAGCAGGGCTGCCCTAGCCTCAGTGACAAGGAGAAATACCTATCAAGTAGAAAAACAATGGAGCCAAGCCAGCAACCCCAGCTTCTCCACCCCACACCCCACTCTATTCCCCTCTGCTGAAGATATCCTCCAGTGAGCCCCTTATCTCCCACACAGGGGCAGGTCCCATCCCCAAACCACATGGTGCCCCCCGACATCAGCCTGAACACTTGATTAATTCTCTGCCCTCCCCAGTCCTTGGTTTGCTTTGTTTTTTCTTTTCATTAAAAGCTCCCTGTCCCTTTGTTACAAGCCCTTCCAAGGCTTTGCCACAGATAGACAGACAGGTAGGACAGCCAGGGCACAGAAACGGCCTCAAACTGGCTCAGTCCCTCTGGGTCTAGGTAATTAGGAAGACTATGCTCATCATTCCTTTAAAGCAGCACAGATAACCCCAGAAAGGTAAGAGCACATTTTCACTAGACTGACAGCTAAAAAGAGACAAAAACTTCCAAAAGAACATAAAAGCCTTTTCACATGCACAGAGAAAAAAAAAAATCAGTAAACCCTTCACTAGTTTTAGTATCAGGAAAAATTCCACTTTTGTCTTGAAAATACATGCACCCATTCTGCAGCTGTATCCAATAGCCAGCCAAGAGCCACAGAGAGGACAGTCTGCCTTAAATGCAAAACCTGAGGTAATTCTGGAACCTGTAAGCACTGATGATGCTTCTGAAAAAGATTTATCAAAGCCCTGAACGCATGAACAGTCAGATTTTGCCAAAACTCTCAGTGTATTGACAGAGCATGGGAAATCCATTTCATTAAGTAACGACCTTTTGGTCACACCAATTAACTTGATCGTCTATCGACAGTCAATTTAGAAACGATCAAGGATGCACATTTCCCAGCACACAGTGACACAGACAAAGGACTTTATCCCATCCCTGCTGCCAGCCTGGCACCCCTTCTGCATCCCTTTGCTCCACCAAGTTCTACTGTCCCAGCACCATTTTAACTGTTTAATTTCCCAAAGTCTTACATTTAACAAGGTGCTAAGCCATCCAAAGGGAATGTGGTTCAAGGACCTGAGCAGGAAATGAGACCAGGGAAGTCCATCAGAACAAGGGAAAAAGACACAGCAGACTGAGCACAAATGCAACAGTTCACATGCTAGATTTTAATTCTTCCACGGATCTGGGCTGAGAGCAAACCTTGGGGATGCTCACATTTCATTAACACACCTTTAATATTAATGACCTGTCCTCAAGAACTCCACGAAAGATCTGGAAAAAAAATTAAAACACAAAAAACCAAGAAAAGGTAGAATAAATCAGGTTATTCCACAGCTCAGCTGAATTTCATATGGCAATAACAGGCGATTGTGTTTAAAATGCTGATAAAGATTTTTAAATAATTTGAGAACATCTGATACAAAAGTTTCCCTGGAACACAGTAATTGCTTATCAAAATCACCACAAAGTATGTTTATTACCCGTGGAGATAAGACACGGCAGCTGCTGGACTTCTCAGATAAAGCAAGCCCATATCACAACAGCAGGATCACATGGATTAGGAGCAGGAGAGGATCTGACTCACACAGAGACACCAAAGGGCATCAGGGACATGAACAAAAACACGTCCAAGGGAGAAGCTCCATGACCTACACACTCACAAAGTGCCCTGACACCTGCAAACAGGACAGTGTTAGACTCAGATACCTGGTTTGGCTCTCCCATGGAATTTCCTTTCTCAGCAGCTGAAACTCCAGCAGATTTTTACCTTCCTGCAAGGAAACACTGACCAGCTCTTCCTCTTCCTCAAAGCCTCAATCACTCTTCAGAATCAGGAAATTCAATGGTGTTTCAAGGACGACTTCAGCATACTAGTGATAGTCAGACAAATTAGAAGCTTTTCAGACTTCCCCCCATGTCTGCTGGAGGGTTTGGCAGCTCTAGAAGGGCTTGTGAAAACACAGCTCAATGCTGCTTTCTGTGAAGGTGGCAGATTCAGTTTTAGCAACTGTGGATCCTCTCACCAACAAGCTGTTAAGTCAGAAAAGCACAAGCAGCACTTGGAGGTCATTTACTCAAGGGATTTAAATAAATGCAAGAAGGGTACTTAGAGTGATGGTGCTCTTCATGTTTACAGCGTGTAACAGCATCCTCTGCTCAGTGGGAACAAATGGGGAAACTGAGGCAGACACAGCGAGTGGCCAACACAAAGACAATGAAAAGAGCCAAAGTCACAGCAGCTCCAAATCCTGTGTTTGGAAGTGCTTTCCCAAAAAGAAAGGAAAGCAAAACAGACACCAAGCCCCATAAGGTGAATGCTGGTGTAATCATAAGTCATGCTTTACAGCAGAAAAGACTTAAAAAATAAATAAGTGAATATAAGACTTGAGATTGTGATTTCCTGCATTTTTGTGTCTTGTGAGTGGATTGCCCAGTCCTACCCAAAGAAGGTTCATTATCTGCTCAAAGCTCTTCCTGCCATTGAGGCACTTCAGGTTCCTCTACAGGTGGGTTTTGCAGTGCCTCTCCTCCAGTCCAGGCAGAAATTACATCTCCCTCCTCTACTTGGTCACTTCTTTTCAAAAACTCTGAATTCTCCATGTCCAAACTTGCTATCACTGATCAGCAGGTCAAGGAATTGTTGGGAAAAAGAAAAGGGAGATGGACAGACAACTGGATGGGATACTTACACCTCTTCACCTTCAAAAGCCAGCTAAAAATACTATAGGCAAGTGGATCCAGTTCTTCTCCAGAAAGTAACAAAATTGCACCAGAGTTGATTTTGGCCCAACCTGTACTTGGCAAATACTGATAACAAGGATTTACCATATCCCCTCTAGTATTACAGCTGACTATAAAACAAACATTTGCTTCCTACTGATAACAAAATGACTATGATCACTCAGGGTTTGTAAAGATTAGGGCTTCTCTGTCACCCAAGGCAGACCTGTAACTTCCAGTGTCCATGCAAAAAATAGCCTGCATGTAACACTGGCCTCAGCTTCCCCTCAGGTACCCACTCACCTCATGTAGAAATACAGTTTGGGATGGATTCCAGCAACAAATTACAATCAGATTAAATATTAATTCCCATCTTAATTATATAACCATGACTAGGCTTAATGGCCTTGAAGCCATTTAACCAGAAGAGGAGCGTGTAAATAGTGCAAGCAGCATCTCTTATGCTGCAAATGCCCAGAATGGTTCACAAGCACCTGGACTTTTTCCCTGGGAGAACAGCCAGCCTTTGGAAAAGCAGCTCCAAGGGAGGTAAGAATTCAAATCATCTGGCAAGTAATATGGTATCAGGAGTAACAAACCCATGGGACAACACAGCACTCTGCCCTCAGGATAGCTGTGCACTAGAGTGAGAAATATCATATATGTGCTGAATACTTATTGGTGGATTTCATCCTCACCTTTGACAGAGAGAAGCATCTCTACATTTGGCTGAAGTGGGCCATGAGGTTGCCAGAGCAGATGAAGTAACTGGTCCAGGACCTCAGTGGGTACTCAGGAAAGATGCCCTGTATGCCACAGCCTACCCCAGCATTTCACAAACTCAGGACGTCCTGGTGCCCCTAGTGCAGAGACACCTGTGTTGTCCCACAGAAGATGCCTCCATCTCCAAATCAGGCTGCATGCAGGGAAAATCATCTCCCTTCATCCCCAGGGAGAGGCAGATTGCCAAGTATTTTCTTTTCTAATTCTTACCTGTGCCACTCTGAAGTGTCTCATGTACCACCAGCAGTCACCTACCCCCACGGGGCTCCCACAGCAGATCAAACCTGCTACAGCTGCCGAGAGAAAGTCTGCTGCAAAAGAGGGGGATATGCCCACAAACGAGCCTGTTCTGCTCCACTGTGGACTTCAAGGCAGTGAAGGCACAAAAAAAAATAAATTAAAAAATAAAGGGGAAAACTAGTGAAAACAGGAGACAAAAACAGAACCAAGCAGTTTCTCCTTCAGCTTCACACACTAGAAGAGAAACAGAGAAATGCCAGCAAAAGCATTCCCCACGCTAGAGCAGCCCCTGCCTGGCTGTCACACCAGCCACAGCACAACGGCAGCGAGCTCCGAGCTCCGGCACGAGAACGCTGCCCCTGGAAACGGGATACAGGTGACGCCCCGCCAGCGCTGTGTGCACGATGTTTGGAACTGTCAGTGTCCCCCGTTTCTTGGGGCTGTAGGAAACACCCCTTCCCTGCAGCGCCCATCCCGGTGACACCGCAACGCCACGGTCACAGGGGCAGCGGATCCGCAGGCAGGTGACATCCTGCGAGGTGGCCGCAGCAGCAGGGACACGCGATTCCTAACAATGGGAACGCCGACCTGCCCGGCACAGGATCGCACGGCAGGCAGCGGCTGCGGGGTCACGCCGCCAAGGCGAACGCGACAGGAAGGATAAAACAAATCACAACTCAAGTGAGGTGATGTCGAAAAAGGAAATCTGTTCTATAGTAGAAGAACTCAACCACAAAACCAAACTACACAAAACCAGATGGATTTCAGCTGATCCCTCGGACGGAAAGCTAAGCACACTTCCCATCAACACGTCCCCTGTAGAGAGCCCCAAGGAATGGAACCAGCACAGCCCCCTTGTTGGAGTCGACTGAAAAGAGGTTGTTTAGTGCTTGTTTTTTTTCCTTAAACCCCTTTCCTGCTACTGCAGGGAAAACAGACTTAAAGTCAGACAGCAGAAGGCTTTCAAAAACACTGGATCACATCCCCAGCAAGTGTACACTGGCACTGCTTCCATCAAGTCCAGAGGGGGGAAGGTTTTCCACTTTCCTTCTCTCCCAGGTACTTCATACCCAGCGAGGCTTGAACTTTGGATCAAAACACATGTGGCTTTGGGATCAAACACAGACTTTCCCAAAACCATTTCAACCCTCTGCCAAATTAATTTCAGATTGAAATAAGTCCATGTTTTTCTTTTCAGAATCAAACCCACCTGTTGGAAAGCACATCCACACGTACCCAGCGGCACGTCCAAGGACTGTGCAGACACACTCACTGCCTCCCTATATGAGATGTGGCCCATTGTTAGAAAACAAACAGCAACAATTTTCACTAGTTGCCTAATTGCTTGCAAGAAACCACAACTGCAAATTCTCAAAAAAGAGATGAAGTTTTCTTATTGAAGTGGGTTTGGAAAAACAACATCCACTCCACCACCCCCATTTTTTAATCTTTTTTTTTTTTTAAATCATTGTTCTCTATTACAAGCCTTGGGATCCACTTAGTTGCTTGCTCAAACAGGAGACACAGCTCCCAGTAAGTCCAGCCTACCTGCTCAGCTGCTGGTGAGGTCACAGCCTGTCACCCTTCTAGGAAAACCCACGCTCACTGGTGACAATGGGCCATTTATATGGCCCGTTATTCACTTCCACAACAGCCACCATAAAGCTGCACCTATGTTGAATCATAACCTACCCCTAACGGGAGCTCACAGTGTTCTAAAGAAAAAGAAAGAAAAACAACCCTGCAGCCGTCCACGTGCTGTTATTATGCTCTGCTGAACCTGAATGCATTATAAAAGGAATAAAAATGTACAATGTACAATGACATAGGGATGGCTCCTCCACCACAATACCCTGTTTAGAGGGGATTTTAAACGAAAACAAGTCCCTGGCACATGCTCACATTTTTTGGAGCGATCCTGCCAGCCTTTCCAAACCCTTCTCGTGGATGAGAACAAAACCTTTGTGGGTTGTGCCCACACAGAGAAGGAACCCCACACTCCAGGGTCTGACAGTTCAGCCGACTCTCAATGCAAACTCCGATGGCAACCACAGAAAGCCACCAACTCGCCCGGTGGCCGTGTACGTGTGCCCTCGCACGGCGCTGTTTGCGTAACCATTGCAAAACACGAGTGCGAGGAGCATGGCTATTCCTGGGTCACTTCCTTGGCCAACGGGACATCTGCCTACCCGTGTGTCCCGTGCCGGCAGGGGAAGGGCAAGGGAGGCGAGGGGCCCCTCCACGGCCTTGCTGGACACCTGGGCCTGCTCTGGGCCACCCTATGCCGGACAAGCGCTCCATTCCCCACCACCCTGGCACAGCCACTGTCCCTCTGGCGGAAATTTGCCACTTTCGAGGCAGAGGCCGTAGAATGGTGCTGCTTCTGATCTGCTGTTCCCCCCCAGTCCCTACACTGATAGGAGTTCCTGTGGGGAGTGTCACCCTCAAAGTGTGAGAGTGTCACCCACAATGTCACCCCCCAAATGATGACCCCAAAGGAAGCACCATCTAGGCATGGGCCAGGAGCACAGCTATCGTTCGACTTGAAGGAAAGAAGAGATGGGAAAGGGGGGGGGGGAATGGCCACGGAGGGACGGGACGGACACTAAGGGGAGAAAGAACGACTAGGGTGAATGGCCACTAAAGGGGAAGGAGGGCTGGTACAGCGGGTGACCGGCCAGGGAGCGCATCCCCGCGGAGCCGCCCGCTGCCCGCGTGAGGGCAGGTGGCAGCCGCCCGCGGGCTGGGGGGCACCGACCCCTTCCCTCCCTCCTCTCCCTCCTCACCCACCTTGCACGGCCAGGACGGCGAGGGCGGAGAAGCAGAGACAAAGCAGCAGGTCCTCCAGCGCCATGTAAGCCCCGCCGAGCGCCGGGAGCAGGGGCCGCCGCGGCCGCATCTACGAGGGGAGCGCGCTCTCCCGCCGCCCCACCGCCATCTTGTGCGAGCGCCCCGGCCCCAGCCCCAGCCCCGCGCTGCCCGCCGGGCCCCGCTGCCGGGGGCGGCCCTGGGCTGCCGCTGCTCCGCCTTTGTCAGCGGCCCGGCCGCCCCTCCGAGGGGCTCCTCCCGCCGCCCGGCAGCGCCCGCACCAACAGGTTGCTGCCAGCCCGCGGCGGGGGGAGCCGCCGCGCTCCCTCAGGGTGGGGGACGGCAGGTGCGGGGCTCCTCCGCCCTCCGGCGGCTCCGCAAGCCACAAACATTTATAACATTTTATGTGGGTTTTCTAAATAATTTTTTCTTCAATCGCTTCAGTATTTTTTCCGGTTTTGCCACGGGTGAGCGTGGAAGGTGCCGGGCAAGTTCCAGCAGCCGCGCTCCCCTCACGGTGCTGCCGGGGACGCCTCAACCGGCCCGGGGAATGGCCCGCTCCCTGAGGGGGTGGACGGCAGGTGCGGGACTCCTCTGCCCACCAGCAGCTCCACAAGCCACAAACATTTATAACATTTTATCTGACTTTTTAAATTAAAATTCTCCCCCAACCTCTTAAGATTTGGGGTTTTTTTTTTTCCCCAGTCTGCTACGGGTGAGCGCGGAGGGCACCGCGCAGCTCCCGCCGCCGCGCTCCCCTCACGGCGCTGCCGGGGGCGCCTCCTCGGCCCCGCTGCCCGTCGGGGCTGCCGGAGCTCACGGCGCCGAGCCCGGCTGGGCAGCGGAGGCAAACGGACACCAGTGACCGCATCGCCATGGCTTTGTTGGAGTTCAGTTTCGAGCCTCAGCTCTTTCAGTTGTATGTCGTTCATTGGTCGCCTGTGCTTCTCAGCCAACTGTAAAAATAAAGCAAATAAAATACATGGTGTGGCATGTCTGCACCGCATCGCTGAGGAGAGAGGCAGGACCTATCCACCAGCTGAGCCAAGTAGTGGAAATGAGGCAAGGAGATGAGAGATGGAGTCCAAAGTTGCTGCCTGCCAGTTTGGCTTGGCTGGGTCCCAGACACAAACTCAGACCACATGTGTGTGTGTAAAGCCACAGGTGCAGGTTCAGTCCTGAGGGCAAGTGACACCAAGTCCTTCTGTCGGCAGAGGTACCTGGCACCAAACACAAGGGCAGCCACATCCAGACTGCGTCTGCTTTGCCCTCCAAAAGGATACGAAGCTGCCCAGCACACAGGCATGTTTTATCACAGCAGTGTGGAATGCAAAGAGGGCTATAGCTATGCAGAATATGAAAAAAGAAACCTCTTTAATCCAGACCCTCCTATTTATTAGCTTGTATAATGAACTATAAAAACTTAAATGAAACCAGAAAGGCTGTGTGGTGGGAAGCAGGTTTTCCATGAGTGTGAGTTATGCAATTCCAAGTTCATACTTGGCACTGCCAGTACAGACAAGCCCTGGCAGGCAGCAGCTCCCTACTCTGAAGAGATGTGCAGGTGGGCTTTGCCCAGCATCAGATGGGCACTCACTGGGCATCTTGCTGGGAAGGAGTGTGTAATAAGGCCACAGCATTCCACTGGCCCCATTCCTGCACCATCTCCCTTCCTATGGAAAGAAAAGTGGGTAGTAATATCCACATCCCCTTCTGCACCAGTCCAGCATGGAGGTAAAGATTAACAACATCCTTCTTTCTCTCTGAGTCCTTCCAACCTGCTCCTTTATGTGTGAGATGGTTTTAAGGGTGCTGTCAAATTACTTTAACTAGGCTGTAAAGGAATATCTACTTGTGTCTGCCAGTGATTTCTTTCAGACACACCCCTGCCCGTTTTTCATCAAATCTCAGCCATTTCTCCCTCCCTTTAAGCAAGAAAAAACTTTACCTTGCAGTCAGGCAAGTCTGGCATTAATATAAATAAGGAAAATTGCTAGTGGTCTACAAAACACTGCACATTCTGGCTAAGAGCACCTGCCTTTGTTAAGGTCTTGCATTGACCGAGCTCCATGTCAGCAGGCCAGGGTCAGACCAGGCTTTGAAAAACCCAGGTCTAACCTCATCTTAGCTCTCTACCTAATCTTAGTGTTACTTGATTCTTCTGTGGCACCTCTTTGTCTTCCTGCATGTCTGTGGAAACAGGAATGAAACCAGTATTTCAACAAACCCAAGCTTGCAACATATATTCCTTGAATATCTGTCCCTGGGGAAAAGGAAAAAACGGCGACTTGGCAAACAGCCCCCGAACTGAGAAAGCAGCAGAAACATCACCTGGAGCACCAGCTCCTTCACACTGACAACACCTGTGCTCTGCAGGAGCAACACCAAGTCCCAGCGTCTGCTCACAGAGGTGAAATTATTCCCTGTGGCACTTACAGGGGGAGAGCCTGGCTAAAGAGCCACTTAGTGGATTTGGGAAGGATCAGATAACTCCCTGGCTGTCAGTCCATAAAGAAAAAAGTGACAGCAGCCATGCCAACAGAAGGGACATCCCTTCCCAGATAATGGCACTTCTACCCCAACACTTAGGGCAGCTAACCATTTGTGTGCTCTAGAGTCCCCAGCGTTCCTGTTCTTGTCAATGAGGCATTTCTGCCTTTCATAGCTGCAAACCTCTGATACTTTGAGAGAAGAAAGTGTGACAGGTGGAGCAGCAGCAGTGAGTGGCAGGTGTTTGTAGTTCAGCTTCTTGTTCCCCCTTTGAGAGACATTATTTCTGTGCTACAAAAACTTTTTGGTGAGTCAGGTGTATGGACAGTGTATCATACACATATCTTGGTATGTATAAGATCCCAGGAATAACAGCCCACTAGGGAAATTCAGCAAAACATGCTATGAATTTATTTAGCTCAGCAATAATTTTGAACATCCAAAGATACATTTTTAGGGTGTAAAGTCCCATTTTAATGGTCAAAAGCTTCATTTTTTAGGGTTTCTCCCATGCAGGTAGCCTGTAGCCAAGGGGGATCCATGCTTCTTAAAAGCTGTAGTAGTGCAAGAGACCTTGGAGCACAGTAACACGTTACAGAGGGTTCTGAATCAGAACTTCCCCAGCCTCTGAATCCAAACCCACATAAAGCAGCCCATGTCCACTTCCAGATGTCAGCTGCGGGATTCAGACTACCAGGATCGAGTTGTATGAGTTACTAAACAAATGCAGGTAAAGAACAACACCTGTTCTACAAAAGACATCCTAAAATAAAAGAAACCTGAACAACAGACAGAAGCTATTTCAGAGAGAAAGCAGTGGGGAGCAAGAAGAATCACATCTTAGGTCCTTTTTCTCTCAAGCAGGATTAAACTTCCCAGTCTCAAATACAGCCTTGCTCTGTTTTCTGACCATCCCTGACTCCAGACGTGTCTGCAGTGCTGAGGTTGACATTTTATGACGGATTTAAGCAGTTCTAATTACCAGAAGAGTTGGCTGCTCTTTCCTTTGTGACGGCATTAGTGCTTGAATGAGCCTGGAGCTGGACAGAGGAAAGGATGGTGCTGAAAACTTAATTGGCGACAACATTAACAACAAAATCAGGGCCCTGCTCCAGCTCCCTGTGCAATCACTCAGGAGTTAGTGCCAGCACAAGGAAAGCAGTGGGAATAGACAGACAGAGACATCAGGAAGTTTTCAACAGCACTACAAAGCTGGATCAGCTCAAACTCACTGCAAGACTTCAACCTTGGTCTTCCCAGGAAAAGAGTGTCTCGGGGACCTTTACCACCAGGACTCACTTTGTTCCCAGACTTCTTCTGGTCTGGCAGCAACTTCAATGCTGGAGGGAACGTTGATTTCCAGACGAGGAAAGTGACGGTAGCTCCTGTTCCGTATGCGTGAGCAATGCCAAACAGGAGCAGCTGGTTGCACATAATAACATGCATGGTGTAAGTGAGCAACACAATGAGCAATTTGCTCAACAACCCAGGGACATCAGGACAATTCTGTATCACAGGGAAGAAAGAAAAGAGGAAAAAAACATGTGATGACCAAACCCTAAGGGAGTCTCAGCATCCTACACATCCATTTCATTACGCTTGCTCTTATAAATATTTATTACACAGCCTATCTCATCATTCTTCCAGGAATGGGTGTTGTGTTATTGTTATACCCAGGGAGGGCTTTCCTTCTTCCTCTGGTCCTGCTGCAGGCAGTCAGCAGTTGCCAAAGATAGATTGGGAGCAAGAGTGTGACATTAACTATGGAAAATGCTGCTTAAAATGGAGCTCAGGGGCAGATATTGGCAGGTGCATTGTTAGGAGGAAAACGAATGGAAAAGGCAGCACATAATGAGATTCGGAAGCTTGTATTTAAAATGTGTTCATGGCAAAAGGGATTTCTGTGTGCAAGGGCTCTGGTCCTACAGCCAGAGCCATGGGTGAGGAGGGACTCACACCCTGAAAAAACCTGCACTCATCCAGGATGGGGGAGTTAGGATGTAGACAGTGCCAGGCTATGGAGCAGGAATGAGAGTAGGGTGGATTATAAGTACCAACATCATCCCTCTGCCAGCACATGGAAAAGTATCATGTTAAAGTAAAGTGCAAAATCTCCAGCATTTACAAAGCTTTGCACATCAAACTTGGAGTGGGTTTTTATGTCTCTTGGATTTATATTGCAGCCTGGACATTCCAGTGCCCTGTTTCTTGCTCTTCCTGGGACTTCTCCCCCAGGTGAGGCTCTGCTAAATGAGATGCAAATTTGCCTTACACAGAGACACATCGACTGATTATGAGGGGAGCCAACAAGAAAGATGGAGAGAGACTTTTAACAAGTGCATGGAGTGACAGAACAAGGGAGAATGGCTTCATACTAAAAGAGAGTAGGTTTAGATTAGATATTTGGAAAAATCTTCCCTGTGAGGGTGGTGAGGCCCTGACATAGGTTATCCCGAGAAGCTGTGGCTGCCCCATCCCTGGAAGACCAGGGTGGGTGGATGGAGATTTGAGCAACCTGGTCTAGTAGAAGGTGTTCCTGCCCATGGCAGGGGTTGGAATGAGATGATCTTTAAGGTCCTTTCCAACCCAAACCATTCTGGGTTTGTGATCATTCGAGACAAGTGACTTGGGTTAGGTTGCTGACAGTCCAATTCAGAAAAAAAACATACCAAGACAATCCAGAGAGATTTTAGATGAAATGAATCTGTTTCATTTCAGTTCTTCTCCCTTGCTGTCACAGACATTTTGTATGTGTTTGTTAACCAGCTCATTCACTGTCAGCTACAACCAAATAAAAACCTACTAGAACCATCCCAATGAGCCATAAAGCAGTCGTGTGGAACATCACTGTCTTGTAAACATACAGGACTAGGAAAAATAATATTTGCTCATAAACAACACCTGTGGACTTCTCCCTACAGCAGTTACCAAGGACCAATAAAAGTTTTGATCCTAAATAGTCTAAATTTTATATGCTGCTATGGTACCCACTAACTGGTTTAGGTTTAGGCATAAGGAACACGTGTAACATCAAGGAATACTCTGAGTCAGGGCTGCATCAGAAACACCCGGCAGGCTCATTTGTAGTGGGAAATGTGCTCATGTGCCAAAAATAAGGATCTGTTCTGAAGTTTTATTGGATCTACAGAGCTGGCTGTAAAATGCCATGCGGTGAAGCAGGGAGGATGCCTGGTGCACATCCTCATGCCACCCTCTTGTGGCTAATCCCAGAAAACATAGTCCAGTACACCCAAGTGCCACCATGGCATTTTTGGGGTGCCTTGCCCCCCCCCCCACTGATGAGCTCACTTTGGGGGCAAGCAGGAAAGTTCAGCCTGGTGACTTGAAAGCAGCTTAGGAGTGAAAAGCAAGGTTGAAATAAAACCATTCCTGCACTTGAAAAACATTGAGATCTGGATCTGATCTGAGGATGGGATTTCAGCCAGTCCAACATGCTGAAGGCCTGCAGATGTTCATGAATGTTTGGACAGATGTTTGATTTCCACAACCCTGGCTATTCTCTGCTCAGAAACTGGGACTGTATACCTGTCCAGTGACATACTTCTAACTATAAAATTCTGTCCTTGCTAATATTCCACACAGAGAACTTAACGGTTTTATGCATTTCTAAACCCTCTTTCCTTTTACCATCCAGACAGTTGCCCTGATGAGCACTAGACTGGGCAGCTCTCACACCCCCTGTCTCCATCAAGAATTTACTCAGAAACAGCCAATCTGCCCCAAAAGCAGGTGGTGGCTTTCACAGGGTCCTCGGTGCCCTCGTTGTATAATACAGGCTATTCCCATCCATCAGACAGTTCTGCAAACCTAAATAGATGATGTATTTATTTATGGATTACTGACCACAAGAAAGAGAAGCTTTGCACTATAGTCAACCTCACAGCCTTCGGTCTCCTATAAATAATGCATCATTGTTCGGTGTTGGTTTATGGTTTAAGTTCCAATGAGCGGCGCCGAGCAGCAGACTCAGCAAAGATGAAGGCAGCACAGGGTATTAGGAAGAGAAATGGGACCATCTGACCAAGAGTGTTAGAAAAACAAAGCAAAATTGTAATGTTCTCCGAGTTATTGTAACGTCAACTTCGGCAGACCTGCTTTTACCTTTAACTGAGAACGGCACAAATCTCTGCTTATCCCCTGCTTTTCACTCTGCTTTCTCCCAATTGTGAGATAATTCGATTTCAGATAAACACTAATTAACACAAGAGGTCACTGCCGTGGCCAGCAGGCACCGTTGCAACGTGGCATTCAAACACACCAAGAGATCAAAAGAGCCTCCACTGCTTCCTTTGAACTACCCAATTAAAACTTGCACAAATAAAGCTATTGTTTTACATCTGCCTCATCCAGGCGGGAGAGAGGGCAGAGAGCTAAGAGATCATTGCCTTTAATTGGGCTGCTTTCCCTCTCTTCTTACAGGTTTCCTCCATGTGTTTTTTTTCTTCAGACCAGGAGAAGAAAATGATGGCCAGACCCTTTGCGATGCAGCGATTACACGGCAAGGCTACAGCAGGCTGAAAGCAAAGCCGTGGGGAATCCAATTTCCCTCTTGTGAGCAAAAGGGCATCAGTGCCTTTCTTGGAAGGTTTGATTGATAGCCCTTAAGAAGGACTCATAAAATGTGCCTCTCTCTGGCTATTTAGGCAAT